>NW_020664399.1:3037637-3093248 GCF_002925995.2 Terrapene triunguis | reverse complement strand
GTCTCTGTACACAGAGAGCTGTTACCCTTCCCTTAATAGTTATGACATGAGGCCCCACACTTTCACTAGGGCTTGCAAAGGGGTCCTTGGGAGACAACCTTATGGCTGTCTTCTACCATGACTGAGCTGCGGGAACTACCTTTACACCAGGGGTTTTCAACTTGTGGCCTGTGGACCCCTGGGGGTCCTCAGACTATGTCTAAGTGGTCAGCAAAAGATTGTCATTGCCATTGAACAGTGGTTTGCAGCCTGTAGTCTGTGGACCACTGGGGGGAAACAGTCTATGTCTAATATTCCCAAAGGGTTCCGCACCTCCATTTGAAATTTTTAGTGGTCTGCAAATGAAAAAAGTTTGAAAACCACTGCAGTACACCACTTCAGCCCACTTGCATAGTGTAAAGGAGCCAGAGTGGTTGAGAATATTACCCAAGGAGTTGAACATGGTTAGGAAGCATAAGCCAGTAATGAGCAGAAAACCTATTAACTATGACAACATATAAATCCAGAAATCTATAGTGTCTTTATTAAAATGCAAAAGCTGAAAGTTCATATTTTAGTTAACGGTGACACAGGCAATGAAAAATCCAAGTAGCTTCTAAAGTAAAGAATGAAATGATAACCCATTAATAAAGAACTCAGGGCTTGTCTAAACAGAAACTTAGTGCTTGGCAAGACAGGGTGTGAATCTATACAGCTCTAGCATACAGTGCACTAACTGGCTGTGTGGACCCTGCTATCATGCAGTAAAAATTCCATACTCAAAGTGCACTACAGAACTTTTAATTCACAGTAGCAGGGTCCACATGGCTAGTCAGCGCATGGCAAGGACATGTGCTGCAGATTCACACCCTGACTTGCCACGACTAAATATCCATGTAGACAAGCCTGGAGGATATAAATGTTAATTTTAGAATTTGGAGGAAAAAAATAAATCACAGAACAGCTGAAGGAATATAAACATTCAGAACAGAATTGTTGGGGCTAGAAGGGACCAAACTAGTATTGGAGTGGTCATCTAAATTGTCCCCTTGCTATCCCCTTGCCTGTAGCAAGACTGCAATCTCCTGTGAAGAGGAATAATGATGTGCTGAAATTCTGTTTTCAAGACCTGTAATGCATCAGTTTTGACATCTGAGATGAACCTTGGCATTTTTTAGATATATTTTACATCACACTTTTTTCTGTTTGAAATATGAGAGGAATGAACAGGTGAGTAAGAACTACAATTAGTATTGCAAATGTGGCATGATCTTAAGCAACAGACCTGCTTCTTGGGTATGTTCAGAATCTTATTTTGTGCCTTTGGTGTCTAACAAACAAAACCAAACCAAACCTACTTACTCCTTTTATTTCTGCAGAGCCAGTTCAGCTGCAGGTGAGTGAGCAGGATTCTATCCTGTCTCAGGCATCATTATCTGAACTATGAGCTAAATGAAGAGAATTTCTTATTGCTGGTGATGTGTGAACCAGAAAGAACTCCACTTGACTTTAAAATCCCAGGGTGAGTTTGTAGGTCTGGCAATTTAATTTACATGTAAAGAGATTTTTTTAAACAGATTTGACTTGGAAGTCACTGATAGACAATACATACGGAATCCTAGGAAGCCACTTTCAGGGGGCTTGTACTGTGGTGTCTAGGAAGTGAACCTCCCGTGTAGATTGGTCCAGGCTGAGGTTGATGGTGAGGTGGAAGCTGTTGAATTTATGGTGGAATTCTTCCAGAGTCTCCTTCCCATGGGGTCAGATGATGAAGATGTCATCAATGTAGCATAGGTAGAGAAGGGGCGTGAGTGGATGAGAGCTGAGGAAGCGTTGTTCCAGGTCAGCTATAAAAATGTTGGCATATTGTGGGGCCATGTGGGTGCCCATGGCGGTGCCACTGGTCTGGAGGTATATATTGTCACCAAATTTGAAATAATTGTGCGTGAGGATAAAGTCACAGAGCTCAGCAACAATTTGTGCTGTGTCATCATTAGGGATACTGTTCCTGACAGCTTGTATTCCATCAGCTTCCACCCCACCATCAACCTCAGCCTGGACCAATCTACACAGGAGGTCCACTTCCTAGACACCACAGTACAAATCAGAGATGGTCACGTTAACACCACCCTATACCGAAAACCCACCGACCACTATGCCTACCTTCATGCCTCCAGCTTCCACTCCGGACACACCATACGATCCATCGTCTACAGCCAAGCGCTGGGGTACAACCGTATCTGCTCCAACCCCTCAGACAGAGACTACTACCTACAAGATCTTCACCAAGCATTCTCAAAACTACGATATCCGCACAAGGAAATAAGGAAACAAATCAACAGAGCCAGACATGTACCCAGAAGCCTCCTGCTACAAGACAAGCCCAAGAAGGAAAACAACAGAACTCCACTGGCCATCACCTACAGTCCTCAGCTTAAAACCTCTCCAATGCAGCATCAGTGATCTACATCCCATCCTGGACAATGATCCCTTGCTTTCACAGACCTTGGGAGGCAGGCCAGTCCTCGCCCACAGACAACCTGCCAACCTTAAGCATATTATCACCAGCAACCACACACCGCACCATAACAACTCTAACTCAGGAACCAATCCATGCAATAAACCTCGATGCCAACTCTGCCCACATATCTACACCAGCAACACCATCACAGGACCTAACCAGATCAGCTACAACATCACCAGTTCATTCACCTGCACGTCCACCAATGTTATATATGACATCATGTGCCAGCAATGCCCCTCTGCTATGTACATTGGCCAAACTGGACAGTCACTGCATAAAAGGATAAATGGACACAAGTCAGATATCAGGAATGGCAATATACAAAAACCTGTAGGAGAACACTTCAGCCTCCCTGGCCACACAATAGCAGATGTAAAGGTAGCCATCTTACAGCAAAAAAAACTTCAGGACCAGACTCCAATGAGAAACTGCTGAGCTTCAGTTCATTTGCAAATTTGACACCATCAGATCAGGATTAAACAAAGACTGTGAATGGCTAGCCAACTACAAAAGCAGTTTCTCCTCCCTTGGTGTTCACACCTCAACTGCTAGCAGAGGACCTCACCCTCCCTGATTGAACTAACCTTATTATCTCCAGACTGATTCTTGCCTGCATATTCATACCTGCCTCTGGAAATTTCCATTACATGCGTCTGACAAAGTGGGTATTCACCCACGAAAGCTTATGCTCCAATACATCTGTTAGTCTTAAAGGTGCCACAGGACTCTCTGTTGCTTTTTACAGATGCAGACTAACACGGCTACCCCTCTTATACTTTCATACATTAATTTTTCAGTGCCATGGAAAACTGCCAGTTACACTTTATAGCATAGTGACTGGTTCTATTGCCGTGGCAGTACATCACATTAAGATTTTTATTGGTTTTTCTTTTTGTGTGTGTGTGTGGTTCTGTTTTCTGATAACTAAATAACACTCTCATAACTGGGAAGCTATTTACATGGATAAACTACTTATTACCTCTTTAATCACAGGCTTAGTATATGTGTCTTCAGAATCCAGATGCATTAACTACATCAGATTTACACTGTAATTAGTCACATAGTTAGAGTTTTTGATAAATAATAAATGATTACTGGTAACAAAACATAAGCACAGGGCAATCAATCACTGTATGAGAATGTATAAATTTTGTAGCTGTACCATTAAGCTCTGGGAAAAAACCATAATAAGTTAAATCTTGCCTCTACAAAACTAGATTTGAGTTGCCTGACTTAGGGCTGGTCTACACGAAAGTTGTAAGTCTACCTAAGTTATGCTACTTCATTTATATAAGTTATGTAACTAAAGTCGACATAATTTAGGTCAATTTACAGCGGAGTCTACACCAGGTATCGGCAACCTTTGCCATGCAGCCCATCAGGGAAATCTGCTGGCAGGCCGGGATGGTTTGTTTACCTGCAGCATCCACAGGTTCGACCGATCGCAGCTCCCACTGGCTGTGAGCCATTCCAGGCCAATGGGGGCTGCAGGAAGCCGCGCGGGCCAAGGGATTGATAGCTCAGTGGTTTGAGCATTGGCCTGCTAAACCCAGGCTTGTGAGTTCAATCTTTGAGGAGGCCATTTAGGGATCGGGGCATGGTACTTGGTCCTGCTTTGAAGGCAGGGGACTGGACTCAATGACCTTTCAAGGTCCCTTCCAGTTCTATGAGATAGGTATATAATTGGACAGCTCTGGGCACCCTACTCCACTTTGCTTCTACCTTCCAAAGATCAGAGATGTCTGGGAGGGAGGCAGGAGCTGACAGGAAATTTTGGATAGGGGAGGGAACAGGAAAGTTGGGCCACCAACATTTTCACAAGTGTGTGGGGGGAAAGGGGAACAGAGCTGCCTCTGAGCCGGTAGGTTCTTTCTGATCCCTCCTCTGCTCTTGTGAACATGGTGTGATTTAACCTTCTGGCTTCCTCCTTCCCTATCCAAACAGTACTGGCACTCCTCCTGGCCACCACTACCACTTCCTTCACAGGCCTCTAACTCCTGAGAGAAGAGCAGGATGCAGAGCTGCCAGTGTATTAACGGTCTTCTGGATCATTTCTAAAAAGAGATTATATCATTAAAAGTATATCCTGTTGATTATGATGCAACAAAACACAGTGGCTCCACATTTTGTTTGTTTTTTTCATATACCCTAATAGCTTGTGTCATGTTTTGGTAGGTTTCAAAGCTGAGAGTTAGTTACTTAGGAGCTTGCACAGAAACTCAACATTTCTCCCAGTGGTCGGAGTAAAAACTCTTAGTGAATATCTACACTTTGAGCTGGAGATGTAAATCCCAGCTCAAAGAGACCTACTTATGCTAGCGCGATCAGAGCTAAAAACAAAGTGTAACCATGGTAGTATATGGGGCTAGCTGCCCCGCATACTTAACAATCCAAGATCTGAGGTACGTAGTCAGGGCAACTAGCCCACCCTGCCTCTTGTGCCACTGAAACTACACTATATTTTTAGTATGCTAACTCAATCAGAACTAGTGAGGATATGTCTTCTTGAGATGGGAATTCACCTCCAGATCCAAATATGGACATAACTTTAGTCTCCCAGGGCTGCCGCATCTTACCTCCCCTTGATTAATTATGTAGTCTTACCATAAAGTGTCTGGGAAATAACTCTCTGGCTTCTCCAAATGTATCATTACGGAAGATATTGTGTAAATAATTAATTACTCCACTTGTCCACTTGCACAGACTAGACAACTATAGTTTTAATGGATGACACAGACTAAACAATTCAAATGATTTGTACTGTTCCAGTTAATAATGGGTTACTTTTTAACGGCAGAATAACTGTACTGTCCTTACAATATTTTATGGAGCTTCCAGTGAAAGAATATGCTGGTGTCTTTGGAAAAAATACAAAATCCAGATTCATATTGTAGGTGCTTAGTTTGGGACTCAGATATATTTAAAGCAAGCAGGCTCTTGGGAGAAGCAAGGAAGAGAACAGATGACCATTTCAAAATTAATGACAAGTCATCATCTAAAGGTTCAAGAGTTCTTTTAATTCAATGAACTCTTAAATGTTGGTGCCTTATGAGAAGGTGATCCAAACCTTTTGAAAGCTCTTTTTCTGTCATCCTCTTTCTATCCCAGCTGAACTGGATTTTTTCCCCTTCCTGTGCTGTACACAAGAAATCCCTAGTCCCCAACACGCACTCCCAATTCCCTACTCCTGACCCTTGACTTTTGTGATTTTGCATCTGAAGAGTCACATGTGTGCACAACTTTCTCTACTAGAAGCAAGTCTTGTACACTGTATGCCTGGCCTAAATCATTGGTACACCAAAATATATTAGCCTCCAAACTCAAGAGTTCAGAATGTTTCATCTGGGCCAGTAGATATTGACTCAAATGGGATCAAGACACATTGTTGGAGAAATGTGGGGAAAGCTTCCCGCAAGTTGCCTATATTTGGTTTGTGTTCTAAGGCCTTGAATCTAAGGCTGTTGAGATGGCACTTTTCATTAGCATTAAACATTAAAAGTATAAAATTGTTTTAAAAATGGAAAATATGAAAACAAACAGAATAACAATGTAAGACATTAAGAATGACTTGGAAAGGATGCCCATTGCACATGAAGAGTTCATTAGTAGGGCACTGGACTGAGTCAGACTTGGATTCTAGTCCTAGCTCCACCACAGACTTGCTGTGTGGACTTGGTCAGGTCATTTAAACTCTGTAACAGTTTCCTTGTCCTTTGAATGGCAAGAGCCACCTGGCCCAAAAAATGGATTTTTTCTCTCCACTAAAGACTTCAAAAGTAATTCACTTTTGTCAATGTTTTTTTTTCCAGGAAAATTTTTCATGTTGTCAAAAACTGAAACCCATAAGCGTTTGTTTGAAAAGTTCTTGGATTTTTGACCAATTTCCCACCCCCCCACCCACCTCTGCTCCCCACCTTTGAGTTCTCTGAACTTTCATACAAATGCCACAGAGTCACCCTGCACTCTAGCCACAACCCTCTAATCCACCCATCCAGACTCCCCCAGCCAAGCTCCTTTCTCTATTAAATTCCCCCAGGCAGATCTCTCTCAGCCAGGCCACCTTTATGTGGGCCTGCACACATACGTTCCAGGAAAGAGGCACATGCCCTGATTCAACAAAAATAGTGTGTGTACTCAGAAATCCTGGTCCACCTTCTACCTGCTCATCGAAATGCTTTGGAATCACTTTTTTCCCCCTGTCCTCTTCACAGAGTTGTTTTGTATTTGTGAATATAAGTGTGAGCCTCAACTATGAATGAGTGGCTATCTAGCAGTAGCTTCAAAAGAGAATATACAGATATATAACAAAGGTCTGCTGATGAAACATGCAGTAGCATGATCTGAATGAAAAAATTACAAGCATGGCTGGTGGGCTTCCTGCTACAAGTAACAAAGTGTGCAAGATTGTTAGAGGGTATGATACCAACTACTTATCATTTGAATATATACTTTAAGTTTTGAAGAAAGTGAACCAGTTCCTTGCTCAGTCATTTCCTATAAACTGTTATACAATCATTCTGTGAAACCTTCCCTACTTCGGTGTCACCTCAATACAAAGCACAATTCTTTAAAAGACAAACCTCATGTATTTTTTATAAAGAGAAAGCTAAGTGATTTGAAAGAAAGTCACAAAACAACATCTCTCAGTGACATTAATGAGAAGGCCCTAGAATGTCATACCATGTATATTTGAGGACTGCTCAAAGTGGGAAACCTCATTCAGTTAGTGGAGACTCTCATGTTGCCTCTGGCAATAGACACGGTGTAGCTGATTATTGAGGATAAAGCTGCAAAACAGCTTGACACTGTTTTTTTTTTAACAACAGTGAGTCATGCAGAATTCAGGACGTGGCTTTTTAAGTAAAGCAAATGCTCATAGAATGTGTAAATCGGTGTGGGTTTTTTATTGCAGTTAGACAACAGTGCTAATATTACTAATTTTGCTCAACTTCTTATGCATGTAAGGTTTGAATCAAATGACAAAGAAGAGTTCTCATTTTATGAAGCTCTATCAAGATGTACGATAGAAGAAATTTTCAACAACCAGAATGAGTTCCTCAGCAAATGTTGTGGAGTGTCAAAACTGCATTGGTGAGTACACTGACAGAACACAAGCAATAACTGGGAAATTTGGTGGTGTTTTGGCAAAAAATAAAGAATGCTAAATTCACTCACTGCAGTATTTATCATGAGGCAGTAGTGGTAAAAAAAAAGGCTGTTAATGTGAAAGTGATTCTGGATCAAGTTGTAAAGAGGGTCAATTTTATTAAAGTACAAGTATTAAATTCAAACTTCTTTTCACTTTTGGGCACTGAAATTGGAAGTGATCATCAAAAGCTTCTTCACAAAGACGTGAGATGCTGTCATGGGGTAAGATATAGACTCGTCTCTTTGAACTCCATTCTAAGGTAAAAGTTTTCTTTAGTGGTTTTATTTTAGAATGTTTTGACTGCTTTGTAGTTGAGTTATGGCTGTTAAGACTAGCTTATTTAGTTGATTTGTTCATTATCTCAGTGAACTGACCACCTATTTACAGGGAATGAAAACCATGGCCTTTTAATGTCCATGACAATACCAAGGCAACATTAAAGAAACTGCAGTTTATAGCACAAGGAGAAAGGTAAAACTGACAATCACTCCCAACCTTGGAAAATTCCCTAACTGAGAATGCATTGAAGATTCATACTGATCTCATGGCTGACACAAGGGAATATCATCTGAATTTGGTCATCAAGTTTAATAAATACTTTCTCGACAGCATAACAAATGAGAATTGGAGCAGAGCCCATTTTCAGTAGAAAAAGAAATCCTGTCAGATGGCGTCTTGGTAAAGGAATTGTTGATTCAACTGTCATCTGATGGTGGACTCAAGCTCAAATTCAACAAAGTTCAACTCAGTGACTTTTGGTTAAGAAGTAGTGAGGAGTTTACCCTGATACCAGATAGACCTTTGATAGTTTTGATGACCTTCAGTACTATGTAACTGTGCGAGACTTATTTTTCTACCCCAATTGCCATAAAAAAAACAAGTATGGGATGAACCTTAGTGCAGAATGGACCTTCAACTGATGCTCACCAATATCTCAAAAGGAGAAATTTGCATGTGCTGCTTAAAATATCATTTTTTAAGAAGGTGGTATATGAACTAATAAAGTTTAGGAACTACTGTTCTAACCAACACAAGGTCCTAATGTTTGTTTAGCATCTTATTGAGAACAGGTTACTAGACTGGAATGAACTCCAGGTTTGGATAAAATACTTACAGCTAGAAACAAGTTTTATAGTTTCTTGGCTCCACCCCATTATTTGTTTTATCCAGTCCCCCTCCCTATACACAGTGGTTTTTTTGTTTTGCTTGGTTTTGTCATTTTCCTTTTTCTTATATTAAAACAATTTTCTAACTCACAACTTCTGGGTAGGGAGTCATAATGGCCAACCACCAAACTATGTATATAAACATGCATACTAAGAACAAAAACTAATATTTAACAAAAAGAACAGGAGTACTTGTGGCACCTAAGAGACTAACAAATTTATTTGAGCATAAGCTTTCGTGGGCTACAGCCCACTTCATCGGATGCATGTAGTGGAAAATACAGTAGGAAGAGATATATATACACAGAGAACATGAAACAATGGGTGTTACCATACACACTATAAGGAGAGTGATCAGTTAAGGTGAGCTTTTATCAGCAGGAGAGAAAAAGAACTGTTTGTAGTGGTAATGAAAATGGCCCATTTCCAGCAATCGACAAGGAGATATGAGGAACTGGGGCGGGGGGAGGCTAAGCATGGGGAAATACCACTACAAACAGTTCTTTTTCTCTCCTGCTGATAAATGCTCACCTTAACTGATCACTTTCCTTATAGTGTGTATAGTAACACCCATTGTTTCATGTCCTCTGTGTATATATATATATATATATCTTCCTACTGTATTTTCTACTACATGCATCTGACGAAGTAGGCTGTAGCCCACGAAAGCTTATGCTCAAATAAATTTGTTAGTCTCTAAGGTGCCACCAGTACTCCTGTTCTTTTTGCGGATACAGACTAACACGGCTGCTACTCTGAAACCTAATATTTGACAGTTTTCCACTCTTCAGTCTTCAGTGGTGTATTCTTAACACCAGATGGCACTACACAAAGGAATAGTTGCACTTGCAAGTCCACCCCCTCATGATCAAAAGGGAGGCCAATAGCTATTATCAAACCTCATATCCCATATCTAAAGGAAGTTGCAAAAGAATTGTCCCAAAATAAAAATGCCCAAGTCTTTATTCTCTAAAATAGGGGGAACTGTAAGAAACCAACTCTGCAGCCTGTACCCTGCAGGTGGATTTTCCACGGGCCTTTAAAGAGCTTCCTAATGCAGTTTTAATACAAGTATTCTGGGTTGTTGAACTAACTCTTTTACAAACATACACCTTATGCTTCCACATTCTCTATGACAGTTTGTGCTACCCTATGAAGTCTGAAATTTAAGATTTTTGAACTTCAATAATCACATAGAATCGCAGGACAGGAAGGGACCTCAAGAGGTCATCTAGTTCAGTCCCCTGCACTCATGGCAGGAACTAAGTATTATCTAGACCAGGGGTTGGCAACCTCTGGCACGCGGCTCACCAGGGTAAGCACCCTGGTGGGCCGAGCCAGTTTGTTTACCTGCTGCGTCTGCAGTTTCGACCGATCACGACTCCCACTGGCTGTGGTTCACCGCTCCAGGTCAATGGGGGTGGCGGAAAGCTGCAGCCAGCACATCCCTCGGACCACGCCGCTTCCCGCCGCTCCCATTGGCCTGGGACAGCAAACCACGGCCAGTGGGAGCTGCGATCGGCCAAACCTGCCGACGCAGCAGGTAAACAAACTGGCCCGGCCTGCCAGGGTGCTTACCCTGGCGAGCCGCGTGTCAGAGGTTGCCGACCCCTAATCAGACCATCCCTGACAGGTGTTTGTCTAACCTGCTCTTAAAAATCTCCAATGATGGAAATTCGACAACCCACCCTAAGCAATTTATTCAGTCCTTCACTACCCTGACAGGAAGTTTTTCCTAATGTCCAGCCTAAACCGCCTTGTTCCAATTTAAGCCCATTGCTTCTTGTCCTATCCTCAGAGGTTAAGAAGAACAAAATTTTCTCCCTCCTCCTTGTAACAACCTTTTATGTACTTGAAAATGGTTATAATGTCCGTCCCCCCACTGCCCGCAGTCTTCTCTTCTCCAGACTAACAAACCCATTTTTTTCAATCTTCTCTCATAGGTCATGTTTTCTAGACCTTTAATCATTTTTGTTGCTCTTCTCTAGACTCTCTCCAATTTGTCCACATCTTTCCTGAAATGTGGCACCCAGAACTGGGAACAATACTCCAGTTGAGGCCTAATCAGTGTGGAGTAGGGGAGAAGAATTACTTTTTGTGTCTTGCTTACAATACTACTGCTAATACATCCCAAAATGATGTTGCTTTTTTGCAACAGTGTTACACTATTTGGCTCATATTTAACTTGTGATCCATTATGATCCTCAGATTCCTTTCTTCAGTACTCCTTCCTAGGCAGTCATTTTCCATTTTGTATGTGTGCAACTCAGGGCCGGTGCAAGGATATTTTGCACCCTAGGCGAAACTTCCACCTTGCGCCCCCCCTCCCCCCAAAAATAAATCACATACATTATACACAATACACGGTCACAAAGTAACATGTTATAATTTAGAATTTATGTTTCCGAGCTTTAAGTTTAGCAAATTTAGAAACAAGTTCCTCCAAGTCAATGCTGTGAGCAATGTCATGTTCCAGGGCCGCCCAGAGGATTCAGGGGGCCTGGGGCAAAGCAATTTCGGGGGCCCCTTCCATAAAAAAAGGTTGCAATACTATAGTAACATGTATTTGGAAATGTAAAAAATAACTAGTGAAATACATTCAAAAATTAATTTGTAATCATTTTGAAAATACACTAAATACATTATTTAAAAACATTAAAAGCTGTAATGGTATGTATACATTTGCAATTACATAATGGGCTGTTGCTGGGTGATGGTGATGGTTGGGACCAATGGGCTGTCGCTGCCTGGGGGTGGTGCTGCTGTTGCCCAGGGCTGGGTGGGGAGCTGGGATCTGGGTTCGGGGGTGTCCAGCTCACAGGGGCTGGGCTCAGCGATGTGGGGAGATAGGGTCAGGGGGTGTCCAGCTCAGAGGGGCTGGGCTTGGAGCTGGAGGTCAGGGCTGTGGGGAGGATGGGGTCGGGGGATTTCCAGCTCAGAGGGGCTGGGCTCGGAGCTGGGGGGCAGGGCTGTGGGGGGGATGGGGTCAGGGGGGTTCCGGCTCAGAGGGGCTGGGCTCAGAGCTGGGGGGCAGGGCTGTGGGGGATGGAGTCGGGGGGGTGCCCAGCCCCTTACCATGCTGCTTACCCCCTCTCCCAGGAGCCTCCGACATACTTGTGGGGCAGGGGGAGCCTCCAACATACTCGTGGGGGCCCCTGTGGGGCCCGGAGCCTGGGGCAAATTGCCCCACTTGCCCCCCCCCCGGGCGGCCCTGAATTCAGATACCGGGCATGACAGAGGCTGGAGCAGGGAGAGGGGGGCACTGGGGCAGCTCAGCTCTGCAGGCTGCCATCCTCTCCAGCCGCCCACGCACAAGGGGAGCAGGGACCAGCCAAGGACCAAGGGGACAGGAGCACAGGCGCCTGAGGCCGAGCTGTGGGGAAGCGCTTACCTTGCCCAAGACACGGGCGTCAGGGTCCTCTTTCTTCCTCCGCTCTACCAGACCGCCGCCCGAGGCTCTTTTCTTCTCCGTGCCCCCCGCTGGGGCTGACCGTGGAGGCTGCGCCAGGATGCAGCCGCCCCTTTCCTCCAGAAGTCCTGCTGTCGTGCCCGTCGCCGGGCTCATGCCATGTGCGCTAAGCAGAACTGCGGAGCTCTGCCCAGCCGCCGGCGCCCCCACCTGCAATGAGAAGAATCGCATGGGATGGAGCGGCCGCTGCACTGGGAGGGAGAGGGAGTCTGAGCCACCGGCAGCCCAGGGGTTCCCCTGTGTCAGCGCGCCGCCAGCAGCCCAGGGGTTCCCCTGTGTCAGCATGCCACCGGCAGCCCAGGGGTTCCCTTGTGTCAGCATGCCGCCGGCAGCCCAGCGGTTTCCCTGTGTCAGCGCACTGCCGGCAGCCCAGGGGTTCCCCTGTGTTAGCATGCCACCGGCAGCCCAGGGGTTCCCCTGTGTCAGCATGCCGCCGGCAGCCCAGGGGTTTCCCTGTGTTAGCATGCCGCCGGCAGCCCAGGGGTTCCCCTGTGTCAGCGCGCCGCCGGCAGCCCAGCGGCACACTGACACAGGTGAACCCCTGGTCTGCCGGCGGCTCAGACTTCCTCTCCCTCCCAGCGCAGCGGCCGCTCCATCCCATACGATTCTTCTCATTGCTGGCGGGGGCGCTGGCGGCTGGGCAGAGCTGACATGGTGCGCTGACATGGTGTGCGGCTCAGATGCCCTCTCCATTCCAGTGCAGCAGCCGCTGGAATGCTGTAAAAAAAAATTGGGGCGCCGCTTTTTGGTGCCCCCAAATCTTGGCATCCTAGGCAACCGCCTAGTTGGCCTAAATGGTAGCACCGGCCCTGGTGCAACTGATTGTTCCTTCCTAAGTGGAGTACTTTGCATTTGTCCTTATTGAATTTCATAATATTTACTTCAGATAATTTCTCCAATTCATCCATATCATTTTGAATTTTAATTCTATCCTCCAAAATACTTCCAACCCCTCCCAGTGTAGTATCATCCACAAACTTTATAAGTGTATTCTCTATGCTATTATCTAAATCACTGATGAAGATATTGAACAGAACAGGATCCAGAACTGATCCCTATGAAGCTTCACTTGATATGCCCTTCCAGCTTGACTTGGAACCACTAATAACTACTCTATGGGAATGGTTTTCCAACCAGTTATGCGCCCACTTTATGATAGGATAATCTGGGTTGTATTTCTCTAGTTTGTTTATTAAAAGGTCATGTGAGTATCAAAAGCCTTACAAAAAAATCAAGTTATACCACATCTATCACTTCCCGCCTATACACAAGGCTTGTTACCATATCAAAGAAAGCTATTAGGTTTGACACAATTTGTTCTTGACAAATCCATGCTGACTGTTATTTATCACCTTATCTTCTAAGTGTTTCAAATTAACTGCTTAATTATTTGTTCCATTATCTCTCCAAGTACTGAATTTAAGATGACTGGTTTGTAATTCGCTGGGTTGTCCTTATTTCCCTTTTTATAGATTGACACTATATTTTCCCTTGTCCCATCCTCTGGACTCTATCCTGTCTTCCATGACTTTTTGAAGATAATCGCTAAGGGCTCAGATATTTTCTCTTTCAGCTCCTTGAGTATTCTAGGATGTATTTTATCAGGCCCTGGTGATTTGAAGACATCTAACTTGTCTAAGTAATTTTTAACTTGTTCTTTCCCTATTTTAGCCTCTGATTCTACCTCATTTTCAGGGGCAGTCACTATGTTAGATGCCTAATCACTACTCACCTTTTTGTTGAAAACTGAAACAAAAAAGTCATTTAACACTTCTGCCATTTCCACATTTTCTGTTATTGCCTAACCCCCTTCCCCATGAGTAATGGGCCTACCCTGTCCTTGGTCTTTCTCTTGCTTCTAATTTATTTGTAGAATGTTTTCTTGTTACCCTTTATGTCTCTAGCTAGTTTAAACTTATTTTGTGGCTTGGCCTTTCTAATTTTCTCTCTACATACTTGTATTACTTGTTTATATTCATCCTTTTTAATTTGACCTAGCTTCCACTTTTTGTAGGACTCTTTTTTTCAGTTTCAGATCATTGAAGATCTCCTGGTTAAGCCAGGGTGGTCTCTTGCCATACTTCCTATATTTCCTATGAAATGAGATAGTTTGTTTTCCCCTTAGACTTGCTTCCCATGGGATCTTATCTACTAATTCCCTGAGTTTGCTAAAGTCTGCCTTCTTGAAATCCATCATCTTTATTGTGCTGTTTCCCCTCCTACCATTCCTTAGAATTATGAACTCTACCATTTCATGATCACTTTCACCTAAGTTGCCTTCCCCATTCAAATTCTCAACCAGTTCCTCCCTATTTGTCAAAATCAAATATAGAACAGGCTCTCCCATAATAGCTTTCTCCTCCTTTTGTTATTTAAAAAATGCTTCCAATACATTCCAATAACTTGTTGGATAATCTGTGTCCTGCTGTGTTATTTTCCCAACAGATGTCTGGGCAGTTGAAGTCCCCCATCACTACCAAATCTTGTGCTCTAGATGATTTTGTTAGTTGTTTAAAAATGACTAGTTCAGGGGTGGCCAACGTGAGCTTGAGAAGGAGCCAGAATTTACCAATGTACATTGCCAAAGAGCCACAGTAATACATCAGCAGCCCCACACCGCATCGGCTCCCAGCACCTCCCGCTCACGGGCAGATCTGCCGATCATCCCCTCCTCCTCCCTCCCTCCCCGCACCTCCAGATCAGCTGTTTCATGGCTTGCAGACTCTGGGGGCGAGGGGGAGGAGCGAGGGCATGGCAGACTCAGGGGAGGGGGCGGGAAGGGGTGGAGTGGGGGCAGGGCCTGTAGCAGAGCCCCTGGCACATTGGAAAGTTGGCGCCTGTAGCTCCATCCCCGGAGTCGGTGCCTATACAAGGAGCCACATATTAACTTCTGAAGAGCCGCATGTGGCTCCAGAGCTACAGGTTGGCCACCCCTGGACTAGTTGTTTAAAATGTTAGTTGTTTAAAAGATTACTACAACCAGGGGATTGATTTAGCCATGGAAATAATCATTTTTAAACTATTCTATAGCATCAGTATTCTGTATACTATGTTTGGGTACTTACAGAGTCCTAACAGACAATAATAGATGAGATAGGCATTGATCCCACTGTAGTGTCAGTGATGTATGCATGATATCCATAACATATTATATTTAGTTACACTAAGATATGCCATAGAAATATCAGATCTACAAGAACAATTTTTATCTGGAAGAAGAATCAATGTACAGATAATGGTGCGTTGCATTTTGTGAGGTTGCTGCAATGTTCATTTCCAAATATACAGTGGCAAGTGTGATTTGTTTAATTAATGTTTGTAAACTGAATGATGTATTGTGAAATCAATCACATGAATTTGGATATCTTACCTGTAAAATTATTGGGAGTCACCAGTTGTTACAGTTAAGGCTATAAGTTCTGTTTATTTGAACATACAGGAATTAGCTCTTGAAAAAATGCCCAATGTCAGCTTTGGTGCAGTTCTTTAAACATAATCCTTTAGCTATAAAATGGCCTTTGTGTGTAGCAGACACTGCTGTATCAGTACACAAGAAAATGATGTGAAACTGAGGCAGGCATGTCTCTAATAATTATAAACTATAATAACATCTCATGTTTCTCACCTGTTGAGTTCTTGAGACTACACCTTCATTATGAATTCAGAGGTTCCACAAGAGAGTAGCTAGAGAGGCAGAGAGGCTCAAGGTGTTTAGGACAGAAACAACAAAATAACCCAATCATTAGGGATTTAGAATATAAAAAAAGTATTCTGTCTGCAATTGATATACCTGGGGTTTTGATCAGCCTCAATATCAGTGTAATACATCACAGATGGTGGAATTGTTCAGTCAAGTATTTTATCATCAAGCTACTCTTGTGTATCTTTACTCAATTTTAAATTACCTACTAATGGAGCCAGGCCACCATTCAGTAATCACAGTCACAAATCTACATATTGACACACAATTACCAGCAAGTTTATAAGTGTGGATATATTTGTAGACTGACTGCCAGCTGCAGCTGTTTTCATTGTCTGAGTGTTGCAGCATGATGTATCCATGTAGGTTAGTAGAGGGATTTTTAAAACTATGTATCAGTTTTAACATTTCCCCCCCTTCAGTTCCGTTTTTTCCCCTTTAACATTTTTAAGCACTGGTGCTTTTGCTTTTCTGGCACCAGTTTGTTTTTTGTTTGCATACCCATGAGCAACTTTAACCTCAATGGGATCACTTGTGTGAGTAAAGGTATTCATGTGCTTGGTGTCTGCAGGAACAGGCCCCTAAGCCCTGGTTTTGCAATTGGTAGTGTGTGGGCAGACTGCTGCACCCACACAGACTCAATTTAAGCCAATGGGGCTCTGCGTGGGAGCTATCATTTGCAGAATCAGGGCTGTATTCAATAATTCATGTAACACATTTGCATTTAACAAAAAGTGAAGCTTGCACTTCAGTAAATCTGCTGTTGCAAACTGCTAAATTTGTGCCACTGCATTACATCAATATGTGATCTGAAAAAAGATTTCCTAATATTTTTACTGATTAAATAGCTGATGCTGTATAACAAACTATATACTAATGATGAGAAACCAATGTTATTCAGCTTCCAACACTTCTTAAATAATAGTGGATTGTTAAAATGACAGCTCATTTTCAAACATGTCAGTTTTGTACATTTCTCCAATAACCCTGTTACCATGCTTTTACAGCAGTTTTAAAACACAGAATTAAGATGGAAAATTGGTAATATACAAGAGCTAGTATGATGGTCACCATCTTGGCTGACACACCAGGAACCTCCAGAGGTAAAAGTATAAGCTGGTACGGCTTGAACTCAAGAGCCAAGGCCCCCTAGCTAGGACTGTAGTAGACTCCCATCCTTTGTGAATCAGGCACAAAAGGGGGATCTGTAACATGATCATCAGTGGGTTACACCAGGAGAAATAGTTTCCATACTAGGAGTAGCGAGAAGTTGAGATTCTGAACATGTGTGACCAGCGTAGAGAATAGTGTTGACCAGGATTGAATCATTTCTTGATGAGATCAAAACAGCCTGAAATTTTGAATTTTTTCCTCCACAATTTTTTTCTTTAAACTTTATGCTGGCCACTTCCACTCCCCACTACAACATGCAGGTTCTCCTTGCCCCAAACATGCCTTTCTTCCCCTGGGCTGTATGGAAGGGTGACACCAGTGTCAGCCAGGCTGATTGTATGTCTTCTCCCATGATGGAAAGTTTCCTTTCAATGTCCACCATCTGGACATTGTAAAGGGGACACAAATGAACTGGAAATATCATCTGCTGCATCAGACAACAATGAAGAGTCTATAGTCAGCATAGACAAATGGCACAAGGGGGAATTTGTTGGTAGAACTCAGGGATTACATTGGCCACATAACAGCATGTGAAGGGGCACTCCCTCATTCTGGTGGCAAGGAGACTAATGAGCTCTTCTGGGCCTGTTCAATACTAACGAGGAGCACCTGTAAGGTTTGCTCTGCCTGTGGCAGGGGGAGCATAAAAGCTGTAAACCTGCAGCCAGGGCCGGTGCAAGGAAGTTTCTCGCCCTAGGCGAAACTTCCACCTTGTGCCTCCCCCACCAGCCCTGCGGCAGCTCCCTGCCCCCCCTCCACCCTGAGAGCCGTGCAGCAGCTCCTCACCCCAGCTCACCTCTGCTCCGCCTGCTCCCCAGCACACCACCCCCGCTCTAATTCTCCTCCCCTCCCAGGCTTGTGGAGCCAAACAGCTGATTGGCGCCGCAAGCCTGGGAGGCGGGAGAAGTGGAGCAGCGACGGCGTGCTCGGGGAGGGGGCGGAGCAGAGGTGAGCTGGGGTGGGGAGCTGCCCCACGGCTCCCCTGGCTGGGGGGTGGGGACCTGCTGTGGGGGGAAATTGGGGGCACCGCTTTTTGGCGCCCCCAAATCTTGGCACCCTAGGCAACCGCATAGTTCGCCTTAATGGTAGCACCGGCCCTGCCTGCAGCAGGAAGTGGTGGTGAACAGAAAGGGGGGGAGGGGGCTGCTCCACCTCAGAGACTGCTGATAGAGAGAGGTTAGCCAGGAGGGGGACAACTGCAGGCCACGTCACCCCCGAAGCTGCCTAGACCAGCTGAAAAGCAGGATGCCCCAAAAGAAGAGGCTGGAGATAGATCCTAATAAAAGACAACAGACCTTCTGATACCCTAAATGCAAAGAGCTGAACCCAGAAAGACTGCCTGAGAGCCGGCCACCTTTGCCTTTCTTTGCTTTCACTCGGATTCCCCTCTCTCCTAAGGGAAGGAGAGAGGAAAGGACCTTTCTTTTGTCTGTTTGTTTCACTTAGAAAACCCCTCATATGCAGCAAACTTGGGAGGAAGAACTTTATAAATGGCCTGAAGTGGCCTCTGCCCCCACACAAAGAAAACACTGAACGAGGAAGACAAATCCATACTGCCTTCCATTCCTGCTCCCTTAGAGACACCAAAGGAAATAAGAAAATTCCTTGGGGAAAAAGTAGCATACAACCACCATAAAACTAGGAAGACTGTTCATAGTAAAATGTCACCAAATCATAGCAGTCCTGCTGAAACTTCTGAAAAGTGGAATCCTTGAAACCTTTGCAAATACAAATGGAAAAGCAATCTCTTGAATATGACCACAAGCAAGGAAAAGCAATGATGAGATACAATAGTAACAGTAAACTAGGAATAGAAAATTGGATGGGTTTGTAAAGCAAAGTGGGACAGAAATAATGACATGTCCCGTTAAGGCCACTGCTTTTTAATTGGAGAGGACCAGTATGGCTGGAAGGCACCAGATATTGCACTGGAATAGAATGTATAGAAGAAAGCTGGAGTTTTTCTAATAAAAGGCCATTTAACTCTATACTTCTATAATATATATAGCCAAAAGCCCACAAAATTATACTGTTTAAAGAACATTTTCAGATGAAGCCCTGTAAATTGATGGGCTTTGCACTGTAGGTTCAATATGCTTTAACACTTATTTTAGCAGTTGACTGTCTATGTCATAGAGTTTGTTCTTCTCTGCATCTGAGGAAATAAAAAATAAATATTTTTTTTTTAAAAATGGATCTCAACTTCCACTGAAAAAGTCCTTACCTTGTTCTACAGAAATGTCACTGGATAAAGAAACCTATTTGCTGAATAACATGTGCCAAATAGTCAGGATGGCTTCTTTTATATTGATTCAAACCTGTAAATGCAGCATGTGATAGGTTAGTGTACATCTGTATAGGTCTATCTCAAACTACATTTTGTTCTGTGAACACTATTTTGAGTGTAAACTGTGATGTATTTTCACTGTTGAATTTATACCCCCATCTTGGACTGAGATTCCAGGCATGCAACCACTGCCCTGAAGTTTAATATATGGAGATATACCTATCTCATAGAGCTGGAAGGGACCTTGAAAGGTCATCGAGTCCAGTCCCCTGCCTTCACTAGCAGGACTGATTTTTGCCCCAGATCCCTAA
This sequence comes from Terrapene triunguis, assembly GCF_002925995.2. NCBI lineage: Eukaryota > Metazoa > Chordata > Testudines > Emydidae > Terrapene > Terrapene triunguis. The sequence continues at coordinate 3,073,490 of NW_020664399.1, read as the reverse complement.
ATGGCCCCCTCAAGGATTGAACTCACAACCCTGGGTTTAGTGGGCCAATGCTCAAACCACTGAGCTATCCCTCCCACCCCCAAAATTTGGACTTTGGGGTGTAAATAGCAGTGTGCACCAAAGTGCTCCAGTGTTACTCCCCAATGTGAACTCTGCGGGCACAAACTAAAAGGTTCTGTGTTTGCATTAATGTACTCTTGTTTGAAGAGGGCTATGTTAATGCAAAGTAGGATCCTTTTAATTGGGCCCACAGCATCCACCTGGGGGAGTTATAGTGCCACATTTTGTTATGCTTTGCTATTCACACCCCATAGTCTGAACAGCAGGGCAGTGTAGATGTGCCCTCTGTGGGTATGTCAACACAGCAGCTAGACATCCATGCTGGCCCATGCCAGTTGACTCAGGCTTATGGGGCTTGGGCTGCCGGTCTCTTTCATTGCTGTGTAGACTTCCAGGCTTTGGGAGGAGCCTGGGCTCTGGGACTCTCCCACCTCGCAGGGTATAAGATTATTGACAGTTGTTTCCAGTATTGCCATCAAGTGTTCAAAAATTATGAATCAGACCCTTGCCCACCACCAAATTGAGATTTTTTTTAAATATATATATATTATTTGGGGTTCTTTTCACTTGCCCTCTCATTTTTGAGCTTGTAGGATTCACATTTGCCAGCTTTTCTCTAAGACACTGAGGACTAGATTAAAAAAAAGAGTACATTAGAAGCAGGAAGCCTGCTAAACAACCAGTGGGGCCACTGGATGATCGAGATGCTAAAGGAGAATTCAAGGACAATAAGGCCATTGCAGAAAAACTAAATGAATTCTTTGCATTGATCGTCACGGCTGAGGATGTGAGGGAAATTCCCATACCTGAGCCATTCTTTTTAGGTGACAAATCTGAGGAACTGTCCCAGATTGAAGTGTCATTAGAGGAGGTTTTGGAACAAATTGATAAACTAAACAGCAATAAGTCACCAGGACCAGATGGTATTCACCCAAGAGTTCCGAAGAAACTCAAATGTGAAATTGCAGAACTACTAACTAGTTTGTAACCTATCATTTCAATCAGCTTCTGTACCAAATGACTGGAGGATAGCTAATGTGATGCCAATGTTTAAAAAGGGCTCCAGAGGAGATCCCAGCAATTACAAGTCAGTAAGCCTAACTTCAGTACAGGGCAAACTGGTTGAAACTATAGTAAAGAACAAAATTGTCAGACACATAGATGAACATAATTTGTTGGGGAAGAGTCAACATGTTTTTTGTAAAGGGAAATCATGCTTCACCAATCTAGTAGAAATCTTTGAGGGGGCCAATAAGCATGTGGACAAGGGTAATCCAGGGGATATAGTGTACTTAGATTTCCAGAAATTTCCATTTACAAGGTCCCTCACCAAAGGCTCTTAAGCAAAATAAGCTGTCATGGGCTAAGAGGGAAAGTCTGCTCATGGATTGGTAACTGGTTAAAAGATAGGAAACAAATGGTAGGAATAAATGGTTATTTTTCAGAATGGAGAGTGGTAAATGGTGGTGTCCCCCAGGGCTCTGTACTGGGACCAGTCCTATTCAACATATGCATAAATGATCTTGAAAAAGGGGTAAAAAATAAGGTGGAAAAATTTGCAGATGATACAAACTACTCAAGATAGTTAAGTCATAACCAGACTGCGAAGAGCTACAAAAGGATCTCACAAAACTGGTTGACTCGGCAACTAAGTGGCAGATGAGATTCAGTGTTGATAAATGCAAAGTAATGCACATTGGAAAACATAATCCCAACTATACATATAAAATGATGAGGTTTAAATTAGCTGTTACCACTCAAGAAAGAAATCTTGGAGTCATTCTGGATAGCTCTCTGGAAACATCCACTCAATGTGCAGCGGCAGTCAAAAAAGTGAACAGAATGTTGGGCATCATTAAGAAAGGGATAGATAATAAAACAGAAAATATCATATTGCCTCTACATAAATCCATGGTACACCCACATCTTGAATATTGTGTGCAGATCTCAATATATATATATATTGGAATTGGAAAAGTTTCAGAAAACGGGAACAAAAATTATTAGGAGTATGGAATGACTTCCATATGAGGAACAATTAATAAATCTGGGACTTTTCAACTTAGAAAAGAGACGACTAAGGAGGGATATGATAGAGGTCTATAAAATTATGACTGGTGTGGACAAAGTAAATAAGGAACTGTTATTTACTCCTTCTCATAGCACGAGAACTAGAGGTTACCAAATGAAATTATTAGGCAGCAGGTTTAAAAACAAACAAAATGAAGTATTTTTCACACAATGAACAGTGAACCTGTGGAACTCCTTGCCAGAGGATGTTGTGAAGGCCAAGACCATAACAGGGTTCAAAAAAGAACTAAATAAATTCATGGAAGATAGGTCCATCCATGGCTATTAGTCAGGATGGGCAGAGATGGTGTCTCTAGCCTCTGTTTGTCAGAAGCTGGGAATGGGAGACAAGGAATGGATCACTTGATGATTACCTGTTCTGTTCATTCCCTCTGGGGCACCTGGCATTGGCCACTGTCGCAAGACAGGATACTGGGCTAGATGAACCTTTGGTCTGACCCAGTATGGTCGTTCTTATTTAAAAATACTTGAGTTTCTTATTCTCACTTCAGGCTGGGAGCTCTGGGGCTTTAAGAAAAAAGTCAAATATTGTGAGACTTGCATCTATGTGAATTTCAGGCACTTACAGTACAATTATAATTTCAGTTATTTGTTCTTACCATTAATGAAAAAAATATCTTGCTATCAAAAATGGACAAGGTAGTAAGTACTGTGTTTAATGTATGCCAGTATGGCTCTGGAGTGTGTCTCATCACTTATGATACTGCTTCAGGTGGTCTAGATTGAAAATAGATAGTGGCTATAAATAAGTCATTGTGATTGTAAACTAATCTTTATTTGTGACACACTTCATCAACCGTTCAGTTTCTATAACCTGTCTGTCACTAAACTAGTAAATACTGCACTACCAGCTGCATATGGATCCTGCTGGGCTTTGCCTTCATAGCCTCCAAACCCAGTGTTTCTTTGTCTGAAAAGTTGGTACTAATATCTTCTGAGGGGTTTCTTTGACTCAACCCTTACAAGCTAATTACTGTCCAGTTTAAGTTCTTGGACCAGAACCAGTGTACTTAGAAATCCCTTATAGCCCTCCTATGTCATACCAGTGTTAGCCATTGTGATTTGCTATTTATTCCTTTTTGGAAAAATAACTATAACAACATTCCAGGTAAACAAGATTCTCCTCTGTATCCAGCCCCAGAAGAAAAAAAAAAAAGATATTCCCCCTAGTCTCTATTGCCATAATTTCTCTCTCATTTTGAAATCCCAAGATTTCACACTCTTCCTTGTTGGTCTGATTTTCTGACTGTTCAACTCCTTGTGTACATTTGTAGGTTTTATTAAGCAGAAACAATCCTGGCTACAATTTTGTCTGATGCAATAACTGTTTATTTCAGTCGTTGCTATTGTTTCTAGTTAATTAATAAATTCGATTAGCTCAGATTAAAATATTTCCACTCTTCAACCAAGCACCTCAATTTTTTTTTTACCCAGAGTTTTATGCTTCTTTTTTACCAGACATTTTAGTTTAAGTTTCAGGAAGTTCTCATATTGAGAATTCCCCACAATGCCCTGTGGCAAAAGCAGAGTAATGGAGGGCTTAGAGAATTTATTCTTTTCCTTTTCTCTCCACATCTTTGCATGCTACAAACTTGTTCAATCTCTTCTAGGGACTGCAGAAGAAATTTCTCCTTGTTAGGTCATGATCCTGTATTCAGTTCTATTTGGGTGGACCCCTGAGCCTGCACAGAGCCCTAGTGTAGTCAAAAGGGTTTCCTGCACCAAACTCATTCCATGACCAGGGCCTACATCGACAGTTGCAGTTGAGCTCAGGTGCCAGACATCTGCTCTGGTTAGTGGTCTGGCCTCACTCTCCTACATATCTACTTTTTGAATAACTCTAATAATGGGACCTCAACAGCTTCCCATAGTAAGTTATTCCACCATCCAATTCACATTACTGTTAATATATAATTACATTCTCCTTCTTTAAGCTTTAGGCTGTTATCCTTTTTTTTTTAAACTATCACTGAACAATTCTTCTTTATTAGTTCCACTCAATAACACATTAAATTGTAAAGAAAATAAAGCAGTGTACAGATGAGGGGTTGTTCTGCTACAAAAGTTATTTGTGAGCAAACTACAAAGAAATAGAAAATATTCCTATTACAGGATCCTCTGTGTTTGAGGATCAATTTCTCTGGCCTTGGTCTTGTCCATTCCTGGAGCAGATTTCAAGTTTCTCTGTCATTTCTAACCAGAAATATATTTGACATAACTTAGTCTGTGGGATACTTGTTAGGGTGCATTTACAGCTACTGGAGAGAGAGAAATTTAAGTTACATGATGATCTCAGCTGGTCTCCCACTGTCTGATCCACATTGTGCTCACTAGTGCCCCCAATATCTTCTTCTCTAATAAAGAGAAAGATATTTCCAGTATCACATAGTTTTTACCACTGAGACATTCTCTTGTTTTCAGTACACTAGTATTCAATGCTTTTCCTATAATATAATGCCCTAAATTATACAGAATAGCCCAGAACTCAACAGCCTTTGTGCTATCACTAAACACTGATATATGCTCTAATGGTGGGTTCTCTGTGCCTTCTTATCTGCTAGCAGACATTGGTTTTAAGCCTCATTTACTAATTAATTCTCCTCTTCTCCCCATCAAACAAAAAGCTTACCCAAATCAAAGTCTTCAAGTTCCTCTTTCAGACAGTCCCCCACCACATAAGTGGACGTAGCCTCCATGTGATAAGTTCATTGATCATGCACTTTTGTCCCCTTGACCTGTGTTTTGCCCTCTAAGTAATTTCTCTTGGGATTACAAATCTAATAGTTTTAAATAGCTAACTTTTTTTTTAAAAAGTCATCCAATCCAGAAGCATTTCTCCATTTTCTCCCTAACCTTGAAATTTCTCTCCAAAATTGCTATGTAAGAGCATTTCTGCACTTAAATCAGCTTTTTTATACATTAAAATAATGCCACCACCTTAAACCCCAGCCTCTTGGGTTCTTGCAGCAGTAGAAATGGGAGTTTTATACTCAATTCACATCTTTCCAATGGGTCATACAGTGCATGCTTCCAGGCATGGAAGAGTTAGAAATTAAAGTTGTGAGATTATCTATCTATATTTATATAGATATATACACACACACGCATATATATATATATATATATATATATATATATATATATATATTATGTACACATAAATATAGATATAAATAGATATAGATATCAAAGTTAGTTTAGATATTTAGAGAGGTTTAAAAAAAAATATCTCCCTCTAAGCTCCATAGCTGGGCTCTTGGTAACTGAGGCTCTTGATTTTTACAGTCAGAGAATTGGAAAAAAAACAAAACAAAAAAACCTTTTTTTTTAAATTATCTAAAACAAACAGTTTTTCTGCACATACATAATACATTGTGGGGTATAAAGTCTTTAACCACATTCTTTTGGGATGGTTTACATAAATCCCTCATGACTTTGTCATTCTTAGGTAATGTGCTCTTTCCAAATGTATGATAAAACCTTTGTACAACACCACATCATCACATATTATCTATTGCATTGTATACGCCTAAGATACCCATGATAACCCCTTTTTTAAAAGATCTTTGTTGTGGTCCACTACTTAAATTTGAGCCCCCCAGGGAACTGTTCTTTGGTCCAAGTGAAACCTGGAACCAGTAGCCTCTCAGCAATAGTTCCACAGCCATAACAACCCACTTTGGTAGGACCAATGAAAGTTTGTACAGTATGCCTGTTTGTCAGATGATGTCATGTGCAGCAGAAAGATCACATGTGCCTGTCTTCTGCCTGATCTGGAAGCCATTCTCTGTGGAGCTGGTAAGCACCAGCACTTCATCCTGGTAATACTACCACGTTCTGGAGGTCCCAAAACAACCGTCTACCTCAAGGCTCAGTTCTAACACAGACACTTTTCAAGCTCTTCACAAATGCCCTTCCTAACTCCACTGCCAGGTATTTGATTTATGCAGACAATATATGTGTGGTAGTACAGAACTAGGATTTCAGTCATCTAGAAGAAGTCCCAAATGCTGACATGAAAATGATGGCCGATTATTGTAAAAGATGAAGACTTAACCCTAATACCAAAAGACAGTTTCCCTCTGCTTACATCTACATTACACAAAGACCCACAAATAGCTTCCCATCTTCCTGAATGGGCATAGGCTTGACCACAACCTAAAGCTTGTGTACCTAGGTGTTACACTGGACCATACTTTGATTATCAAGGCATACCTTACCAAGACCTCACCTCGCTGGAAATAAAGAGAAGAAACAACCTGATCACCAAACTAATTGGTTCTACCTACTTCTGTATATACAACAGGTACCACAAGATGTACCAGCTTGACATGGCTGCCAATTCTTCCCAACATTGCTCCTTTAGACATCAGGCAACAAGTCACCTTGATTGATCAGTCCATGAGCCCTTACGGAAAGAGCACCAATCAGAACATGTCATTCATGTTGGTTTAGCCATTCCATCAGCCACTGGCTGGCTAGACTGTCAGTGGCACTGGACACCTGATTGGCATAGCGCACCACAGCCCAGAACCCCTGAGCTCAAGTGATCTGCCAGTCTCAGCCTCCCAAGTAGCTGGGATTACAGGTACACACCACCACACCCAGTCAACAAGGTGCCTTGCAGAATTTGTTCCATAAGGTGCAAGACATGCCTCATCTACCCGTTTAAATGTGTATTCAAGACACAGTCTTAGCTCAAGACATCCTGTTTGGACATTTCCCCTAAGGAACCTCAATATCACTTCCAGGTGGCATATTAGATGGCAGGAATAAGTTTCAAAATAGTCTTATCTTGTGCAGCTCCAACAGTCCAGCCCCATGCTTTTGAGTTTCCATACTATCTCTGGGTAAAGGTCAATCACTTCAGATGTGCAATGATCAGATGTGCTGCTAATGACTATAAGTGGGGCCTTTGTGACTCACCCTGTTGCCACTGTGGCCAGTTAGAAGATGTAGATCACATACTTGCAGGTTTCATCCACTGGCAAGGGCTGCCTGGTTCCCTCATGGACTTGTACAATGCTTTTCCCTCAGCTATTGAATGGTTAAGTGAGTTAGTCAAATCAAGGGTGCAAGTCTATGTAGATGCAATTGCTATACATTTCTTAAATGTTGAGTGAAGTAGGCCTCCACACTTCATATCATCTGATTATGAACACTTCCCTGCTGAAACTTTTACTTCAGATCACTGATCCAATTTTTCGAAATGTGTGTGTCATATTGTTCCACTTGTTATTTCCCTGCTGAATAATCCTGAATTCATTTACCACTACTCTCTCTCTTCAGTTACTAAACTGCCATGCTAATTCTTAATTCTTTTTTCAGTACTATTGTATATTGACATCTAGAAGGCTTTCAAAACAGCTTGTCTCCTGTTTCATTCCTGTCAGCTTTCATTGTCACCTCCTCAAAGAAGCTCATCAAATTTGTTAAGCATGACCTCATCTTTTTAATCTATGCTGGTGTCTTTGAACAATCCATACTTTTTCAAGTGTTGCTCTTTCCTTTACTCTAATTGAACACTCTACAATATATCATCGTACAGAGATCAGAGTTGTAGACCTATAGTATCTCTTCCTCATTTGATCCCTTTTTGAAATTATGTTTGCTTCTTGTTTCTCACTATGTAACTTTACAGTGTTCAGTGAGGAGTTGAAAATCTCCACTGTTATTTCAATATCTTCTGCGGTTTCCGTTACAATTCTGCAGTGTAGGTTAACTGATTACAGAACACTTTTTATATTTATTATTTGGATTTTAAGAGGCCCCATCTTTTTGCCCTAAGCATATGTACATTTACAGATATAAATCATACAAAATAAATCAACAATACAGTATGAACTTGTCACCCCTTCTACCTGTAAGGATTCATATATATTGCTCATTTTAACCCAGCATTTATGCCTTCCTTAACCCATCCCATTCTTGAAAGCAAAGTGTGAAGTCGATTATTCACTGCAGAAACCATGCAATGGTCAGGCAGGGTGGGGCAGGTCCTCTTCTTTTCTGGCACCCTTGTTGATAACCTCACTCATTGTGCTGTGATCTAGCCCTTCCATGGCTCAGCCTTGCAGCCAGGTCACATGTTCTAGTCCACCCGTTTCAGAGTACACAAAAGAAAGTCCAATAATGGCAAAGACTTCAGATGCCTGCCAGGACTTTGGAGCTTTTTCCTTAGGTCAGAGACTTGGAGTCTGGACCTTTGTCCATTCAGGACCTTCCCCAACTTGGTTCCTTACCATTAGGCTCCTATCCTTGCCTCCTCTTTAGAGGTTGCTAGGAGAGCCTGGACCCACCGGGCTCCAATCCAGGGCCCAATGGAGGTGAGTTAAGTCATGAATCTTGGGTGCTAAGCAGCTGCTTCTCTGAATCACTTTCTCCCACAGTCTGCTTTTTCCCACAGAGTATATTAAAGAATTCAACACAAAACCAAGTTTCTGAGATTCAGGAACAATCAGCACTTCCTCCTTTGTGGGCTTGGTCAGGTCAGTATTGACCAGCCTCAGGGAACAAAAGCTCCTGTAGTACTCCTTGCTAAGAGCACAGTTCTGTTCTCTTCTATTGTTTGCCTCCACCGAGCTGGCGGGCTCTCCTTTTGAGCTCCTCCTCCAAGCCATGCATGTGTCCCTGGTGTGGCAGGGTGGGGCTGCCTGGGCTAAGAGCAGCTGCTTAATTTGGTGTGGGGTTAGTAAACCCCATCACACCTTGAGAAAACAGACAGGTCTTGCAATGTGTTCTGAAGTTCAGACTAAGGGCATGTCAATACTGCCTCTGTCCGAGGATGACTATTTTAGTGCAAACTAGGAACCTTTTAGTTTCCACCCACTGCATCCACACAGGGGAGTCACAGCACAGTCTTTTGGTGCATACTGTTCTTCATACCCTCCGTAGTACAAACTGTGGGGCAGTGTAGACATGCCCTAAAAGGCAAAGTAGCTTCCAGAGTTGAGGATGCTTCACTGACAATGTCCTGTCAGCACAGTAGCCTGATTTAGGGTGTTCTAATAATATTAATGTAATTCATCAATTTAATTCTTATTTAATTTAATTTAGTAATCATATTAATATTAATTAATTATTAATATTAATAGTATGGGTTTTAGGCTCGCCAATCTGTTTGATTAGAAGATAAACGTTCTTGTCCCGAATCAGGCTCCACAGAATTTACAAAGGACCCTCAGGGGTATGACAGGAAGCTCACACTGAGACAGATATAGCTTTAAAGACTTTTTATTAAAATCAATAATAGTAAGTAAATGTTGAAATACCCAGAGTTACAAAGTGACAATTGCATTGCTGCTATTCAAAAGATACATATAATAATATAGTATTATATGCAACAATGCTTTGGTTAATATACTCACACCCTTCCTTGATAACCTGCTGATAAGAGACACAGGACCAGCCTTGCAGTTCAGGTTTCTCAATTCTTGAGTGAGGGATGCAGTGCTTAGAAAAAGCTAATGCTAAGAGCTATCAAAACTAAATTAGGGTTTACTTGACTAACTTAAACTTAAAATCAAAACCTAATAAACAAACTAAGAATAAAACCTTACGGAGACCAAGCTTAGCCTAGTTCCCTTGAAACTTAAAGTTTAATAACAAGTACAGCCTACTAATAGTAGCAGTCATCGTAGATAGATAGAATAGAGAGAGAGAGAGTAGAAATAGAATGTAAGGCTAGGTTTGCACTACGAGGGGGGGGTCGACCTAAGATACGCAACTTCAGCTACTTGAATAGCATAGCTGAAGTTGCGTATTTTAGGTCGACTTACCTGGCTGTGAGGACGGTGGCGAGTCGACCGCTGCCGCTCCGCCGTAGATTCCGCTTCTGCCTCTTGCCGCGGTGGATTTCCGGAGTCAACAGCAGAGCGATTAGGGATCGATTTTATCGCGTCTTCACTAGACGCGATAAGTTGATCCCCAATAGATCGATTGCTACCCGCCGATCCAGCGGGTAGTGAAGACGTGCCCTAAGTGAGAATAAGTAAGAATGGAGTACTCTAGTGAGGTGGGTCACCTCTTTTATAGGGCACAAGTGCCGGAAATCCTTCCTCCTATGCCCAAATTTCATTCTCACCCACAAAATGTTAGGGTATGCTTACTCCATAGGCTAGTATGTATGTGCATATTGATGACATGTACATATGCACATAAGTTCCCTTGTGGTGTACCTGTTAAGTCTGTGGGTACAACATTGAAAAAACCCCTATGCCATTCTCCATTGTCTATTGGTCTAGATAAAAGGTCCTATAGGCTACAGCACCCTCCCTAATTAACACATCAGTATGCAAACTTGAGCACCTCAGCTGATCTCAACTGCATCAGTAGCACCTGTTGAAGAGACAGTTTCTCAGGTAGTCAGTATCCAAAACATTTTGGGTGAGATTTTCAATAGCACTCAGCACTGGCCTAACTCCGCTTGCACTGAAATCAATGGGAAAACTGCATTGACTTTTCAATGGAACCAGCAGTGATACATCTTGACAAAGGGAAGGATAACTGTACCTCATTCCACATCCAAAATAAAAAGGTCATAGCCTCTTAACTAAGTGCAGATGAACAGATGCACTTGACAAAAGCTGCTTCTAGGATAACCATGAGTTGAGTCACCCCAGTTTGTGAGCCTGTGTCATAAATGGTGTGAAAGTTTCCACAATCCGTGTTGAACTAACCTCTCTTAATTCTTCTGATAACTTCCCTCAACCAGTAAGCATTTATATTACTTCACCTTTATCTAGGTTAAGCCTCACCCACCAAGCTATCACCTATTCATTAATCTCTACAGGAACTGGATACATCTTTCCAGTGTACCAACCAATTTAGATGAGACAAAGATACAAAGCTGGATGTCATCCGCATACTGAATATATCGCAGCCCACATTTCATCCCTAAGCACCTGATCAGTCAGTGGCAGTCTTCCCATAGACTTCTGCATAGGCTGGCTCAGGCTGTAACTCTTAATAACAGCTATATATACACAAATGAACAGCAACAGATGCAAACAGAACCCTGTGGACATTCATCAGACAGATGACAAATTGCTTAATACCAGTACTCACTAAAGAACTGAGGGGCTTGGCGGCCTCAGAACCCCTCTCACAAGTCAAGGGACAAGTGTGGAGGGAAGGGTGAGAGGTTTTGCTGCACACTGCGCCAGATGTGGCATTCATGGTAAAGAAGACAATGTTTTCTGCACATCCTGGGGCTGTGCTCTGTTGGGCAGAGAGTCCCTCCACATGTGATGGATTTGGGGAAAGCAATATGCCAATGTCAGGTATAATATGTCTTTCCCCTACTGTTGTGGAGAGCAGAGTTTAGTCTTTTCAGAACTTTGTGAGTATATTTTTTTATATACAGAGAGAGATCAAGTGCACAGAGAGAGTTAAAGCTCTGATAGAAGAACAGTAGGGTGACCAGATGTCCCGATTTTATAGGCACAGTCCTGATTTTTGGGTATTTTTCTTATATAGGCTCCTATTACCCCCTACCCCCTGTTCTGATTTTTCACATTTGCTGTCTGGTCACCCTAAAGAACAGTGACAATCTCTGAAGGAAAACGTTTACTATACAAAAGTTTACCTTTAATCCTTGGAACAATCATTCATATTGTCAATAACTCTTTTAAAGACACTGTCAGTTTTTTCCACGAAGATTAGTGCTTGTTACTATCACAAGTTCAAACGTGTGCATGTTTTCCTAGGGCTCTTCTCTGGGAGGATTTATCCTTTTAGGTCTCTGTGGAATGGTGGCCAAACCCTCAGTAGGGCACACAAGCTCCTTAAAGTCTGGTAAACAAGTGATAAACTCACAGTTTTCAAATTCCTTTTGAGTCTCTGCAACCAGGGCCCGCGGGAGGGGGGGGGCGGCCGGCCGGAGCCGGGGGGGGGGGCAGCCGGAGCCCCAGCGGGGGCTCCGCTCTCCCCCCGGCGGCCGGGGGGAGGGCGGCCAGAGGGGAGGGCGGCGAGCCCCGGCGGGGGCTTGGCTCTCCCCCTGACCCCGGCGGCCGGAGCGCAGCGCCGCCCCCCTCCAGGTGCCGCCCCAAGCACCAGCTTGGGTGCCTGGTGCCTGGAGCCGGCCCTGTCTGCAACACAGTCTGCAATTTGCAAAGATGTTCCACTGCTGAGTTTTTAGCCTGACTCCCACTCCTTCTATTTATAAGCTCCTCCTCCTCCCCTTGAGTTCCCATTGGTTCCAATCTCAGGCCAGGGCTACATTATAAACTCACATTGTTATAACTACATCACTCAGGAATGTGAAAAATCCACACCCCTGAGCGACACAGTTATACCGACCTAACCCCAAGTGTAGACAGGAGGGCTTCTCCCATCGACATAGATACTGCCTTTCACTTAGGTGGATTAACTGTGAGGACAGGAGAAACTCTCCCGTTGACATAGTAGCATCTTCACGGAAGCACTACAGTAGTTGCACTGCTGCAGTATTTTAAGTGTAGACCTGCCCTAAGAGTGACTCTGGGTGCGTCCTGCCAGGCTGCTTGCCAACAATAGAAATCACCTAAGTAGCTTCAAACAGTTAATGAGCACGCCTAATGACCACATCTAATGAGCACCACACCCAATTTGCAGATGATTCTGGCCCATGCAGTAGTCATCCAACCTGTCTCTAGAACCCCTGTAGGCACACAGAGGCTCCCAAACCAATAACAAGAAGTATGTGTCCTTCTACTGTTTCTTCTCCTATTTACCCTACTTAATGCTGCAACGCACGCATGTGGGTTACAAACATGCCAACATGGAAGAAAACTTTAAAAAGGAAAAGAAGGAGGTGCATAGCCAGGTTATTTGAGACAACATTGATTTTGCAGGCAAGGGAAGAGGATTTATTTATTTTTAAACCATTGTTCTAAAAGGAAAGTATGATAAATCTTTGTTTCATTGTCAGATCTGTGTGGTGCAGTTGAACGGTAACATACAGGACCCTAAAATGCTATGCTTGATAATGTTAAAACAACTTGAGGCAATGTTGTTATTTTTAAATTGGCTCCAGCGTTACCCTTCCTGCTTCTGAGGTTTAATGTATTTGCAGGCAGGTAATGAGTTTCTGGATGTGGAAGCTTGTCTGTATTCCTAGGATCAGTTCACCAGCTGGCCAGGACTGTATTGCTTTCAACTTTGTTTGGTTTGGCAGCAAAAAAATTAAAACCTTGGGAAAAAATGTTGGCAGCAAAGCTTTTCCATTCCAGGTCATTTATAAAAAGTAGCAGGAGCAAAAAACGTCCTAACAGAGCTAAAGGAAGCTGCACTGGTCTCCAAAGAAACAGAAGCTAAAACAGTAGATATTTGGCTAACAGTATCTTCAGCTAGGAACAACTTACTTAATATACTAATAGGGCTTTCTCAAAACTGTAGGTGTTCATTAAGTCAAGGGGACGAGGATGATCAGGAGAGGATTGCATGTGACTGTTCCAATGATGGTTACTTGGAATTTTTCTTCTAAGGATAACAGGGCAGAATTAAGGTCTGATGCTTTCAAGGTGCTGAACACTCTCCACTTAGGCCGACTTCAAAACCTTTCAGATTTGGGCCATTAGGCAGGTGCAATAACTATGGCAATGCCACCCCATCTGCCTCCTCCAGATTTGCTATACCGTCCCGATTTTTCAGGATATGTCCAGTGTAGGACTCATTGAATATCACAGGCTGTTTGTGTGAATGTGTTTGATTAGAACATGTTTTTACTTTTTTCTCTTCTTTTTTGCAGAATTTTTTGGAGAATTGTTGTTGAAGTGCTTCCTTAAGGATGACTGGCAGCTGTCCTCTTTAGGGACGTATTGGCAATCTCTAGCAACATATTATTATGATTTGTATAACTGAGGTGCCTAGGAGCCCAAGCCATGGGCCAGGACTCCAGTGTGCTAGGTGCTGTACAGACACAGAACAAAAGGACAGTCCATGCCCCAAAGAGTTTTACACTTTAAGTGACCCACTACTCTACCCTCAAAGCCTTCTAGAAACACTCAGTTTCCATTAACCTCCAAAGATGGACCATTGCAAAAGCTCCCCAGACCTGATAGGAATGGTGCTCCCTGATCTTTTATCACAGGCAGTAACTGGTCCATGATATGGGCACAGTTTTCAACCATCTAACTATCAATCCTGTCCCAAAACATCAAACCAAGAGCATGGCCATGTATAAATTGAGCCATCAAGCGCTTGGAGTAGTCTCTGGGTTCCTCAGGGATATCTTCAGCTGATGCGAAAGAATTGTCACTAAGCATAATCGGTCTCAATGACTTAAACCCTCAAAGCAAAGAACATCAGCAGTTCACACTATGGCTTTGCAATACAGTGGAATGATCTGTAGAACCAAACAAATCCCTTCTTAACCTAACCTGAAACTTGCAGAAACAAATGGATACTTTTGGGAGCAGTAGATCTGCAACATTTCAGACTAAATACAGTAGCACAACCACTCCAAGTTTTTTATCTCCCTTTTAGTTCACACTGCACCAAATACCTGGCCAGTGACAACTAAGGCAACACAAGCCTAGCAATGTTATCCAAATAGGTTTTGGTTACATATACAAAGTTGAGGGCTTCACCCTTACCCCAAATGCAAGATACTTTTCTATATAATTTTAGATCATTTCAAATGTTCAAGATGATAATAACTGGATTTGCTTAATTTTCAGATGACCAAGTGGATGATTGTTTCAGTTCCTATATGATTTTTCTGATTGGTTGATCAATTTAACTGTCTTTTGCTGCTGGGCTAAATTTGCTTAAAACATCATCATCTCAAAATGCCTAATTATCCCTAAACTTAAAGAACTCACAAAATATTTTATTTGTATTACAGTAGTATCTAAACACTCCAAATGAAATCAGGCCCCCATTTTAGTCCTTGTGTATACAAACATGAGAAGATCCCTGCCCTGAAAACATTACAAGCTCAAGTATTGTTATCCTCATGGGGACTGAGGCACTGAGATATTAAGTGACTTGACTAAGGTCACAGAGGAAGTCTCTGGCAGGGCCTAGAAATAAATCCACATCTCCCGATTCCTAGTCCAGTGCAATTAACACAAGAGCATCTCCCCTGAAAATCTGAATAATAGAATCATAGAATTGTAGGACTGGAAGGGACCTCAAGAGGTCATTTAGTCCAGTCACCTGTACTCATGGCAGGAAAGAAAGGATCTGAGCTATAATAGATGGCCAGATCTTGTGTGACACTGTGATGGATTTCAGAAAGGGGGCAGGGAGTTGGGGTAGGAAAGAGGTGTGTCTTTATTTGTTTAAAAAATGAACTTTTTCTAACCTGAGAGGCAAATTCAGCATTAAATATATAGCTATTAGACTATGAAAGAAGTTAGCTGGAAGGAAGAAGTTTATTAGAAAGAGAATTGTACACAAGTACATCATATTGCAGAGAAAGAGAAGTCAAACAGGAAGAAAAATGGAAGCACTATTTTTTTAATCTTAGGCATACAACCTTTTTTGTGCTGACCTATTTTATCGTATTTCCCAAGTGCAGTTGATAAAGCATTTCCTGTAGCCAGTGAGGAAAATTTTACTGAAGTAGAGTTGAACACTGCAGGCATCTTTGTATAAACAATGAATGCTGTATTTTTTGTGATAGCAAGAGATTCAAAGGATGGCTTCTTTTCTTTTCCAGAAGGCAAACATTATACAGTTGGTTGCCTGGGAGATTGGTTTAGCCTTTAATTCAAATTTAAAACACAGATTGATCTCCAACGGTGGTAAAGTCTGAAATTAAAAAAAGCTATGCAAGCACCGTGCAATAAAAATAGTTAGAGACAGTTCACCTCTTGCTTTAAGCTGAGCAGGGAATTTTCAGGGGAAAGGAATGCAAGAGCTTATAGAACACTTACAGCTTCAATCAGAAACACTAAATAGGTACCTTTTGCAGAAATGAATACATTGTCAATCCTATTAAAGTGTAAGAGCTATGTGTGTCATTCATACCACTTTGAATGTATGGTTTTATCAGGTTTATTTTTAATTGAAGTTAGTACTTGGGGGGGAGGGCAAGATTGATGGCAGCAGGAACAGGTATATTATAGCACAGAAACTCACAATGTAGGCTTCCACAAACATGGAGAGTCAGGGGTAGGAAAAGTCGTAAAGTGGGCTCTTCCACTGTCCTCTCAGGAACATGTAGTCTCCAAATAAAGTTCTTCCCTTCTGGCAAGACTACAAATACAGCTCTAAAATAAACACATTATCTCACACTGACCTTATGATCAGCAGACTGCTTAGCCTTTCTGCTTTATATACCAAGCAGTTGGGACTGGTTGCCTGAAAAACTCCAGCTCCTGCACCTCCCACACTTATAACCCTTTCCTGCCTAAAAATACAACAGAGGAAAGAGTTTTTTGTCTCACTCTTCTTGAGTAGCTTCCATGTCTTGAGACCTCTGAATACAGTATGCCTTATCAGAGCTGGGAGCATCCATAATAAGGCAAACACTTATACATACGTTAGGTATAAGCAAATAGCTGTACTTTAGTAGCAACAAAATCATTACCGTAGTTTTAGAATACCTCACAGTAAGTTTAAAGCAACCAAATGAAAAATATCATGATGCTCATGCAACTGACTTCATTAAAATACTACCCCATTAACACAATCTTCAAAGGATACCCAGAAAATTCAAATATGTTTAAAATTATGGTTATGTGGGACAAACATACACCATGCAGTGAAACTTGCCAGATTCAGGCTTTGATGAATTGCTGAGGGAAAAGTTGATTGCATTGGCTCGTGTGCTTAGCTGTTAACCTGTTTCTAGTCTTTTGGAGTAAGATTTTCAGAAGTGCTCATTGTTGACCTCATTCTCATTCTTAATGATCCAACTCCATTGAATTAACGGGAGCAGAGTTAGGCCAAATACAAAGTGCATTTCAAAATCTCTTCTGTCATAGGCATTGCAGCCCCATAGTGCCCCTTCCTGGCTGAGCATGACACTCTGGGTGAAATCCAGAAAGGTAGTTAGATGTCTAAGTCCCAGTTTTGACTCTACTGTGAGCCACAAAATTCCTGCTGAACCCTGTAGGCACCATCCTAAGCTCACTCATCACCTAAGTTTTCAGGGTAAATGTTCCCTAGATACCTATGTTTCAGCCCTAGCCTCCCTGTAGGCATCTGGATGCCCATCTCCCACCCAAGCCCTAGAATGATTCACAAACTGGGGAACATAGGCAGCCAAAAACCTAAGTCATGTGCAGGGCCCAAGTCAGTAGATGTGCTCAGAGGCTACCAGAATGGGCTCCAGCCAGACTAGAGGGAGGAGTTGGTGGTACCCACCTTATATCTTTTAACCCAGTGGTTACAGCAAACATCTGGGATATGAAGTTCAATTTCTTCCCAGGGGAAGAACAATTTGAATAGGGGTCTCCCACCTCACTAGAGAGTGCTCTAATCACTGAGCTATAGGATATTCTGATGTGGGGGCTCCCTCAAACTCTCCTGCTGAAACTGTTCAACTGTGGATAAGTAATTAAAGTGATTGGAAAAGGAGGCCAGAGCCAGGGTTCCCCTCCTCCCAGGTGGGTGCCCCAACCACTAAACAACAGTCATTCTGTCTCTCTCTGGCCCAATGACTATTTAAGTATTTACAGTAGAACACCATTGGGCCAAAGAGAAAGAAAACACGAACAACTCTCCCTGCCTCAGTTTTCCCTCACCAGGGTTTTCCATCTCTCTTGGCCCTGTGTCCGGGTCTCTCTGAGAGTTCAAACCACTTCCAGAATAAGAGAAGTTCAAAGAAACAAAAGGTTCTTCTACCCTGCTTGGGCTCCTCTTCAGTTCACCCTGTGGGCTCCCTTCCAGGCTCTCTGCACTGAGATAGAGCCCTGACTTCTAAGCTTCTTCCCAGGAGTGCCCCTGCATGTTCCAGGCTTGCCTTCTAGGCCTCAGAAGCCTAAATTGTTCCCTGTTGCTCCTCCTCTAAACTATGCTCTCTGCCTTTTTATGAGGCCCAGTTAGTCCTGCCCCCATAAGCTGAGAGACAGCTCATTATGGCACAGGCAGAGCTAATTGAACATGGATGGTTAGGTCCAGACATCCTGGCCTTTTTTAGGAGCAGGCCATCCTGTTCAACCATCCTTAAAGTTTAGTCTGAGAATTGATAGTGCATATCTCCAATGCCATCTCCATGGGGAACAGAAGGGAAAATGATCCCTTGGATATCTGTATCCCAGATCACCATGGTTTTTGCTTCCTGTTCTTTGTGCTGGGTAATAACATGAGAGGACTCCATGTTTCTAAAAACAGACTGGCTCTTAAGGAGAACTGTTTACAGATACACTGCAACTGCAGCTAGCATTCCAGCCATGTGCGCAAAGACCAGTGTCCCGGTAACTCCTCCAAACTCTTCCCTCCAGATTGCATGCAGGTTGCTACAGCTTTAAACAATGTTTTGAACTGCTCCATAAGTGAACACAGATCCAGTCCTGAACAGAAAGTGATGGTGTCTTTTGTGCTTCGACTAGTTCATCCCAATCAGAAGATGAGCTGCTTCACTCTACATCCGTTGAATCTCTGGCTTGTTTAGCTAGGATAGCCCCCAAAAGAGTGCAAATACATAAAAAGGTTAAATGATCCTAAATGCCAGATAATTAACTGAGATAATCTCACTTCTGTCATATTAAGTGTAACTCACAACAGCCAGTTTCATTCAAGTCTTACCACTCTTTCAGTGTCTTGTGCAGGGTTATTCAAGGATAGGAAGTTCTCTCTAATGAGTTTCATGTGTGCAGATGCAATCCCTCCACAAGACCTCTCTAGCACTAATAATTTCAAAAAACTGCTAGGTGCTTAGCTGTGCTAGAAGTTTAGAAAAATAAAACTTCCCTAGCTATATCTTGTCTTCCGTTATCCCACTACTGTTGTTGGCCCTCATCAATCCACGAGTAGCTTCTCCTGGCCCAATTGTGCTGTTTGCAGCTGGCACTCTCCTCAGTCTTCAGGAATTCATCAGTGGCATGGAGCTCATGCCAACACACCTTCCCAGTGAACATGAAGACACAGCTAAATATTATGCGACCTGAGCTTTTCATTTTGGTCTCTGTGACACTGGCAGATCAAGTGATAGCTCATTCCAAAGCCCCAGGTCTATTCACTTGTGTATTAGTATAGATCAAAGTAATAGTTAAATGTATAAGCATGTTTAAACTTTATGATGGTATGTTAAATGCATTGTTTTCACTTATCTATATCCTGTCATAATGTACTAGCAAACATTTACATTGTGTGTACCCCTGTAACTAAATAACCCATCAAATGCAGAAGAAGCCTTGTGGAATGCAAATGAAGAACTTCAACAGAAAAGTGCTAATTTCAAAGCAAGTGGTCATTGTGTGTGATGACTGGAAGTCAAAGACTCTAAATGCATTCCTCGCTCTCTGTCATCAAAGGGAAAGCCCACGTGGGAAATGACCCTGTCAGCTTGTTTTCTGCAAGAAGAAGCTATACTTGTGGATGCAAGGAAAGATCCTTCATCTCTGAACTGTTTGGACTCTTACAGGGAAGTGTACCAGATGCAAAGCGAAGATCCCCAAATGCAATCTGGGTACGCTGAAAAGACTTTTGAGAAACTGGCAGTTTATTACATCACGGCCACCATTTGGAATTACAAACTGTGAATCATCTGTACATATATTTTACCTGCTTTAACCATCAACAACTCTCATTTTCTTTTCTTAGCTAATAAATTTGTAATTAGTTTAGAATTGGCTGCCAGTGTTGTCTTTGATGTAAGATCAAGAGTACCAATTGATCTGGGGTAAGTGACTGGTCTCTTGGGATTGGGAGCAACCTAAATGTGATGTGATCTTTGGTGTAAATAGCTATTTATAACTAAGTCCAGTTTGTCTGGGTGCCAAGATAGACTAGAGCAGGGGTCGGCAACGTTCGGCACGCGGCTCGCCAGAGTAAGCACCCTAGCGGGCCGGGCTAGTTTATTTACCTGCTGACGCGGCAGGTTCGGCTGATCGCGGCCCCCACTCGCCGCAGTTCGCTGTCCCGGGCCAATGGGGGCGGCGGGAAGCCGCGGCCAGCACTTCCCTCGGCCCGTGCCGCTTCCCGCCGCCCCCATTGGACCGGGACGGCGAACCGCGGCGAGTCGGGGCCGCGATCGGCCGAACTTGCCGCGTCAGCAGGTAAATAAACTGGCCCGGCCCGCTAGGGTGCTTACCCTGGCGAGCCGCGTGCCGAACGTTGCCGACCCCTGGACTAGAGTGTCTAAGGGGACTGTCTGGGATCCCATGATAAGACTGTTATAGTGATCCAGGTGTTCACATCTGGTACTGGCTTGGTGAAATCTAATTATAGAACACAGCACCAGTTTGGGGTATCTGCCCTGAGGTAGGCACTCACAGTTGTAAGCCACTCCAGACTCTGTGACAGTCTCTCTTTCTCTCTCTCCTCAGAAGTGACCAAAGAGCCGTGGACCAAAAAATCCTTCCTGATAAAAATGATGTCAAAACAGATAAATCTCTGTGAAAGATTTTGGCTTTGACAAAATGTCACACTTTGATGAAATTTTATTTTATCGAAAATGTTCCAACTAGCTCTAGTTCTAATCAGTTGCTCTTCATCCAGGAGCTGATTTTGTCTTGACGTTGAGGCAGGTCGGAGATGGTGCTGTTTGTAGTTGATATAAAGGAAGGCATACCGCTGGCATTCTACCCAGGCTACCTCACATCTCCGCAAGAACTTATGGGCCAGTTAACTGGTGCAGCTCCAATGAAGTCAATGAAGCTACACTGATTTACACAAGCTAAAGATCAAACCCCATATGAGGATGTTAAATAAGATGGGTGACAAGATTGAGCTTTGTGAGACTAAAGTATACCTCACTTGCACAAATAGGCAATAAACTTCTCGCATCATTGCTTTAAAATGAATAAAAACTGTACACAAGAATAAAATAAACTATGGACAACCAAAAAACAAACACTTTCCAAAATGAAAACCTTGGATTGCTTTCCCCATATTGCTTCCCTAGTGAACTCATATCCCTCTCACTTGCATATCTGTTTTCTTTTAGATAAGAGATAAATTTGCACGGTATGACAGAAAAATCTTCAGTTTTATCATTAATCTTATAGATGTAAGCAGAGTCAGGATGAGCTCTACCCTGACATCTGGTGGTGAACTATGGCGAGTGTGGAAAAGAACTCCAGGGGCTGATCTGGTTTGCATAGGCACACCCACTCGCCTGGCATGAAACAACAGCAACTGAAAGTGGTTACTTTGGCTGGTGTGGGATCCCCAGTTTCTCTGTTATTGGGGCAGGAAGAATAAAGTTTTGTTACCCTGATTCTGTGAATCAAGGCCAGTGGAACTGTTGTATGACAGAAGGACTGAGTGAGTCCTTCACCATTACCTAAGTAGCACTTGCTTGACAAGGGGCATGGGTTACAAAACCCAGTGAATTGAGAGAGGATGGGGACAGGTATTTGTACTTGGTGGTATGGACCCCTTCTGAGGGTTTGAAACACCACTTGCACTACCTTCTCTCTCTTCACTGTTGAATGTCAGAGCGAACTTTGATTCCATTAGGAGTCTAGTTACAGGCTGCTAAGCTGAATTCACTTGGGGCTGATGGTGCACCAGCAGTGGGGCTCCCCTATGAGTTGAAATTGCTAAGAGCTGAAATCACAAAAGAGCTAAAGTTATTAAGAGCTGAGATCACTGAGTGCTGTGTTAACTAGTGGAGGAGCCTGAAGCTATATTGCTAAGCAGCTGGTGGAGCAATTTGTGGGGACGACTGGAGGAGCAGCGAGCGGCGCGGAGCCTTGCAGGGCCGGTTGGAGCGGCCCAAGGAACGGCGAGCGGAGCTGTTTGCGGGGATGGCTGGAGTGGCTCACAGGTCGGTGAGCGGAGCAGCTTGTAGAGCGGAGCAGTTCGGGGGACGGTAGGAAGTGGACTGGCTTGTGGTGAAGGCTGCGGCGGAACCCCACGGTGAGACGGCTGGCCGGCCTCGGATCACGTAAGGTGCCCCTTAACACCCTGCATTGCCCCCCCCTTTTACTCTGGGGCTGCACTGACCAGGGACAGAGACTTTGGGGGTGTTGGACTTTGGGGACTCTGGGTGATTTTTGGGTTGCTGGATTCAAGAACCAAAGGGAAAGGACACAACCCAATTTGCTGGGGTGGGTTTTTTGCTCATGGTTTGTGTTATGAATCCTGTTTGTGGTGTTTTTCCAATTGAATGCTGATGTCGTTTACCTCATGTTATTAAACATTTTCTGCTACACTCAGACTCCGTGCTTGCGAGAGGGGAAGTTTTGCCTCTTAGAGGCACCCAGGGGGTGGTATGTAATTGTCCCAGGTCACTGGGTGGGGGCTCGAGCCGGTTTTGCATTGCGTTATTGAAACAGAACCCCTAGATACAGAACCCGGCCCTTGTTGCTGCCAACTTAGATGGGCAGAAGGGTTACATAAATAAGATGTTAGTATGAAGCAATTTCTGGCACATCAACCCACCAATCTTTTCAAAGTAGTTCACAGAATTTTTTCCACTTTCTAAGGATCTCTCTCCTGGCACAAACAAAGGTGACTGCAGTCCATTCCTTCAGAGACATTTTAATGCTATCTACTGATGAAAAATCATGTAGCAAATATAGTCCTGGCTGAGAGTCTACAATGTTTGCAGCATTTGAACACAAATTTCCAGTATTAGGGTGTTGCCATATAATGAATGTCAAATTACCATCATACTTCTTATGCAGCCAGCGCATACCATTGTCTAGTACAGTGGTTCTCAAAGTGTGGGAGGCACAGGGGGCACGTGGTGGGGCCAGGGCCAGCCCCGATGTGGGGGGGAGGGAGCACCACTCTTCAAGCCCCACTCCACCCCCCAAAACCAGCTCCACCTCCAACCCTGTTCAGCCCCCAGTCCTGCTCTGCCTCCAGGCCCAGCTCCACCCTCACTCCCTCTCTGCCCCCAGCCCAGCTCCGGCCCCAGCCACAGCTTCACTCCAGCTCCAGCCCAACTCTACCCTAATTCCCTCCATCCCCAGACCAGCTCTTCCTCTAGCCCTAGCTCCTCCCGCTCCATCCCCAGTACCACTCCCAGCTCTGCCTTCAGCCCAAGCTCTACTACTGTGCAGTAATGGGCGGGGGCACACAAACAGAGTCCATAACTGCTAAGTGAGGGTCTTGACTGGAAAAGTGTGAGCACCACTGGTCTAGTAAGCTGCATTTGAACAAGGGTGCATGAGCCCAATATGGACTTCAAATGATTGTGACTTAATTTTACACTCCCGTACAGCTCTGGTAGTGTAGTTCAATGTATACAAAACTATTACCTCTCATAAAAGCATTTCTGGCTGACATATTGATGTGCTCATGTAAGGTAAGATGATCCTAGTAAATGAAGAGTGCAAATTTTAATACTGAAAAGGCCACCGAAGATGTTTCAAGTGTTCTAAACAAAACAAAAAAAATTCTTGAAATTACAGTGCAGCTCAATTGTTGACTACTTCCAAATTGAAACTGTCTTCTAGGTTGCAAAGGCAGCTTGTTAACCCATCCTGACATAAATGACCATGAGAAATAGACCCTGTCAATTCCCATTCATCCCAGTAAAGAATACAAAATTGTATTTTAGCTTTATTCCAGATTATAAAATGTTAAATCAGGTCAATGTGCTCACATGCAGACACCTTTACTCTACTTTCATAATAATTTAGCTGTACGGACCGTTGTTCATGGACAGGACATGGCCTGCATTAATGCATTCACTATGTGAAAGTATTCACTGAATAGTTTATGTAAAAGAATTTCAGCCAATGAATTGTTTGCATACTGTGCTTGTAGTATGTGTTTGCTACTCATATCTGTTGTCACTGCCATGAAACCAGTGTTCACCTTAGTTGCATGGCATTGTTTCTGCTCTCTGGCTGGATGAATGTAACAATAAGGCAGAAGGAAAGGGTGTCGTAATTCCATTGCATCATTGATCTTTTCAGGGAGAGGATGGTAGGAGCTTTCAGAGTTAGGAGGAGCTAGGATGACTGGATTACAACGTTTGTAGGACATTTTAAGCCTTTTTATTTCTGGCACTTGAATCAGACCTTTCCTGAGACATCACTGCTAGAAAAAATAAATTATTTTGTCAGATTTAAAATACATTCTCTCATCGCATTCACACAAAGTAAATGCACGTGAAGCATGTGTATGTAGTTCCCATCACAAAGGGTGCATCCAGAGCCTTTTCTCTTTTATTTCATTGCCTTTCTTCAGTACTCTAGCCAAGGGTAAGACACAGTCCCATTGGGGCTATTCAACAGCACCCCTGACAATCAGGCCACTTATTCACAAAATCATCTGGAGCTACTTGAGCAGTCAGATAGTACTCTCAATGGGCCAGACTCAGCTGGGGTACTGAGCACTGGAGTTAATGCCTATTTATTTTATACATAGAGAGGATCTGGGCCAATATGTGTTAGGGTGGCAACTCTGGCTGAAGTATTATTACAGGTAGATTAGGCCAAACGTTAGGCTATTTCTTCTCTTCTGCCTCTTTTATTAAACAGTTAACTTTATGTAGGCAGTGTTGTTGTAGCCGTGTTGGTTCCAGGATATTAGAGACACAAGGTGGGTAATTAAGTATCTTTTACAGGACCGACTTCTGTTAGTGAGAGGAATAATTTTGAGTTTACACAGAGCTCTTCTTCATGTCTAGGAAACATACGCAAAATGTCACAGCTAAATACAAGGCAGAACAGATTGTTTAGCATAAGTAGTTAACACACATTTCAAGGGACCATTCAAGATGAAGTGGCCAATTAACACGTGTCCAGTTAAAGGGGGACAAGTAAGGGGATGAAGAAGAGGGGGGGAAGCCAGCGGATGGGGTTGTTAGTGTTACAATAAGTCATAAAGCCAATGTCTCTATTCAGACCACAATTTTTAGTGTCTATAAAAATTATGAATTTATGCTCCCAGGCTCATCTTTTGAAGGTGTTGTGAAGATTTCCTTTGAGAATGAGGACTGAGATCAGATATACAGTTATCATTTTGTGAAAAGTGCTCACCCACAGGTGATATAGTAGTGTTGTCTTTTCTCATTTTCATGTGTGAGTTCATTCAAGAACGTAGTTTCACCCACACTGTTGTTGCTGGAACATTTAGTGATGAGGTACCACATATGTTGGAATAGGCATGTGTAGGACCCATGGATCTTTAAAGGTGTGTTGTGGTGATCCTCATCGTAGCAGAGGAGATATGCCTACAGATTTTGCATCTGTTGTTCTGGCAGTGTCTGGTGCCGCTTTGAGTTGGTGTGGCTTGGTCTGTGGGGAGCTTGCTTCCAATGATGAGGTTGGAGAGGCTGAAAGATTGTTTGAAGGTCAGAAGTGGAAGTTCAGGAATGATTGTTTCAGGATGTGGTCCCCATTAACTATGGTTTGTAATTGTTTAATGATACCCCATATGGGCTCCAGTGTGGGGAGGTGGGTGACAAATAAGAGTGTGCAGTTGGTGGTGGTTTAGTTCCATATTGAAGCATTTTCTCTTGGGATATTTGGGTGGCACATTCCATGACATGAACTACATCTCTGGTGGAGTGTCCTTGTTTGGTGAAGGCCATTTTAAGTTTGTTAAAGGTACATACCCCAGACTCTCTCCTCGAAGCATATTCTGTGACATCTGAGTACCAGGCTGTACATAAGAGATGTTTTGGTGTATTTGGGGTGGTCACTGAATCTGTGAAGGTAGGTGTGGTGATCTGTGGGTTTCTTGAATATAGTTGTTTGTCGGGTTCCATTGTTGAAGCTGATCATGGTATCCAGGAAGCTGATTCTAGTGTGGGAGTGTTCTAGACACTTTTCACAAAATGATCACTTTATATCTGACCTTTCAGTCCTCATTCTCAAAGGAAACCTGCACATCACCTTTAAAAGATGAGCCTGGGAGCTTGAATTCATAACTTTGCTAGACACTAAAAATCATGGACTGAATAGAGACACAGGATTTATGGCTTATGACAATAATCTGTAACCCAGTAACCCTCCCTCCCCAGCTGCCTTTTCCCCCTCTGCTGCCTTCCTTCCCCTCCTATGACTGGAGGGGTATTAACTGGCCATTTCACCTTGAACAGTCCCTTGAAATATGTGTTAACTACTTATAATAAAAAATTGGCTCCAGTCTGCATTTATTTGTGACAGGTCCATTTCCCAAACCTGAAGAAGAGCTCTGTGTAAGCTTGAAAGCTTGTCTTTCTCACCAATAAAAGTTGGTCCAATAAGAGATATCATCTCACTCATCTTGTCTCTCTAGTTAACTTTATGATTTTTATATATCAAAATGTTCTAATTCTGGCAGCTCACAAGAAAAATGTGTGTAAACTGTAACAAAGAAATCAGCAAGTCAGCAAAGATGTTAAACCAACAGAAATGGAGCCAAAAATCAATAAACCTCTTTGATAATAAGTAGCCAGTGGTCACAAAGGCCTGCTATTTCTTTCTGTTAAGACCTGAGGCATTACATCAGTTCTCACTGCCTAGTAATATATTCATGGCAATTTCACAGGCTTACAGACTGACCTTTCTCTTCACCATAGCAAATGGAGATGAGCACTTGATATGAAATATGAAGCGGCTCTGCAAAGGACTCTGGCTAATTTATCTCTCCAGCATGCATTCTTTTGTCTGCTACAGTCAGACAATTTTTTTGTTCTTGCCAGCATAATTTTAGTTCTTTTTGTTGTGTGTTCTCTTTCACTTAGATTTACAATAACCAATCAGTATTCACTTGACATTACATTAAAATCCAAGCTTTAGCTTCAAGTTATAAACATAAGGGTCATAGTTTAATCATTATATAGAGTACAATTCAGCCTCATTTGTCAGCAATTTCTTTTTTCAATTATACTCCCACATACAAATATTAATAGATTGGCAATGTAGAGAACTGCTGTCCTAATTTATCTCCCAGCTCTAAACATTGTAGACAATTGTACAATAGCCACCAGGTTTCAAGAGACTCCACTGAACAATAGGATGTCTTCCAATTATGTGCCCTGTAATTTTCCTTTTCCAAGCTTGGTAATTTGGGTATTTGAGATTTTAATGACCATCATTTTAGGAAGTGCTGATTGCTTTATGAAGACAAGTGACCGAGTTGCAACAGAGAATTCTACTTTTGACTATTTATAATGAAAGTTCATTAAGGGAGCTGTTAAATGCATCATAGCATCAGATTGATTTTTCATGGCTTATGCAGTTTTTGGGGGGGGCTCTTGCCCTGTTTTTATAATATACTGTTTTTTGTTAAGTTACACGTGGATTTTGTTATTTTTTGTAGGACAGAAGCAGCGAGAACCCCTATCTAGGATCAGTATCCCACTGTATAGGTGCTGTACAGACCCATGGTAGAGACGGTCCTTTCCCAAAGAATTTATACTCTATATGGCAAGACAGAAAAAGGGTGTGAGAAGGGAAGTATTATTCCCATTTTGATGATGGGAAACAGCTTATTTTAAAATTTTACTGTCTGTGCCTCAAAGTCCCATTTTCAAAAATGACTTATTAAACTAAGTCTCACTGGAAATCAATGATAATTTGGCTCCTAAGTGCCTAAGTCACATTCAAAAATGGGACTTGGGATCCTACGTAAAGTTGGTTGAAAAATTGGGTGGGGAAGGGGTCTGCAGAAAATTTTGATTTTTGAACAGAAATTCAAATACTGAAATATTTTCATTTGGAAATTCTGCTGCAGTGCCTCAGGAGTTGTAGTTTGAATGCCTTATGCTCCCATTCTCATCTGTAAGCTGTGGTCCCTGCTTAGACTACATCTCCCATGATGCACCATGGTCTTCCCTCTTGACGAAAGGGAAGCAGTACATCACGGGAGATGAAGTCTGGATGGGAAGCCTGGCCCACAGAGGAGACTGGGAAGGTGCAGCAACTGAACCACTATTCCCATGAGGCAAACAAAACAATAGATTTGGCCAAAGTATTTCCGTTTTTTATTAAAAAGATCGATATTTTCTGAGGAAATAAATAAGATTTTTGGTGAAAAATTCCATTTAGTTGAAAACCCAATTTTCCATCACAGTTTCCATAGGAATTTTTCACTGCCCCTGAATCACTTGGATGCTTTAGAAGATGTTATCCTCAGAGTTTAAGTCTGAGGCCTGGTCTACACCTAAAACATAGGTTCACCTAGCAAAATTGCTCAGGGGAAAAATTCACACCACTGAGAGATGTAGTTAAGTTGACTTAAGCCCCAGAGTAGACACTGCAAGGTTGATGGAAGAAGCCTTCTGTCAACCTGCTTACCACCTCTTGAGGAGGTGGCTACGCTACAGCAGTGTAGTTGCAGTTGTGCTGCTGTAGTGCTTTTAGTGTAGACAAAGCCTGTGGCAGAGGTGAAAACCGAGTGTATAGTCAAAAGTCCCAGTGATGTGCTGTGACCGCAAAACCATTCTTCCTCACTGCTAATAAACTGACATTTATATAGTGATATGAGTTTTTAGGGGCAAATCCTACTACCTACCTCAGCTGCTGGGCCCTGGCTGTGTACGAATATGGTTCTGCTGAGCAAAGGGAAGGGGCACATTTATCTTGGGGGAAGGGTAAGGGGAGGGGGGGCTATGCCTGGAGCATGAGACTCAGTCTGCTGCTTGGGGAGCAGACTCTTTTTGCCTAAATATTTGTCCCCACCCCTGGGAATGCAGAGCAGGGCACAGCCAAATTTCTATTTGGCCATTATGCTGCTGCTCATTATTCATAGATGACCAGGCCCCTGTGATCATCAAGTGTATCCTGCTGTATAAAACAGGCCAAAGAACTTCCCTCAGAATAATTCCTAGAGCATGTCTTTTAGAAAAACATCCAATCTTGATTTAAAAATTGTTAGTCAAGGAAAATCCCCCATTACCTTGGTAAGTTATTTGAATATTGATTACTCTCACTGTTAGAAAACATATTCCTTAATCCAGTCTAGCTTCAACTTCCAGCTAATAGATCATGTCATACCTTTTCCTGCTAGACTAAAGAGTCCATTATTAAATATTTGTTCCCCAGGTAGATACTTATAGACTGTTCATCTCATACTATAACCTCTTTGTTAAGCTATGTAGATTGAACTCCTTGAATCTGTCACTATAAAGCTTGTATTCTGATCCTTTAATCATTCTCATGGCTCTTCTCTGAACCCTCTCCAATTTATCAACATCCTTCTTGAATTGTGGATGCCAGAATTAGACACCGTATTCTAGCAATGGACACACCAGTGCTAAATACCGAGGTAAAATAACCTCTCTGTTCCTACTCGAGAGTCCCCCGTTTGTGCATCCAAGGATTGCCTTTGCCCTTTTGGCTATAGTGTCACAATAAGAACTCACATTCAGCTGATGATCCATAAGGATCCCCAAATCTTTTAAAGAGCGACTGCTTCACAGGATAGAGTCCCCAGTCATGTAAATATGGTCTGGGTTCTTTGTTCCTAAATATATACCTTTTTCCAAATGCATATTGTTTCCTTGAGCCTAGTTTACCACGCTGTCCAGATCACTCTGAATAGGTGGCATGCCCGTCATTATTTACCACTCCCCTCATTTTTCAGTCATCTGCAGACTTCATCAGGATGATTTTGTGTTTTCTTCCTAGTTATTAATAAAAACGTTAAACAGTGTGGGGCCAAGAATTGACCCCTGCAAGACCCTACTAGAAACACACCTGCTCAGTGATGATTCCCTATTTACAATTACATTTTGAGACCTATCAGTTAGCCGGTATTTAATCAATTTAAAGTATGCCATGTTAGCTGTATATCTTTTTCATTTTTTAATCAAAATATTATTCAGCACCAACTCAAATGCCGTACGGATGTCTCAGCATATTACATCAATACTGTGACCTTTATCAACCAAACTTATAATCTCATCAAAAAAAATATCAATTTAGTCTGACAGGAACTATTTTCCATAAACTCATCCTGATTGGCATTAATTATATTAACCTCCTTTAATTCTTTATTAATCAAGTCCCATGGGAACTATTCCATTTTCTTTCCTGGGATCAATGTCAGACTGACAGACCTATGATTACCCTGGTCATCCCGTTTACCTTTTTTAAAATGTTGAGGCCTTATAGGATGAAATGCCTTTCCTTTGATATCAAAGTACTGTACTAAGTATCATCACAGTACACCTGTGGAATAAATATTATTATAACCCCATCTTATCAGGAACAGAACAGTACTCATTGGTACTTTCATGTTCTAACCACTAGACAACACTCTCTTGTTTATAAATGGAGAGAAATATAACCCAGGAAAATGCTTTTGTGTCTCCTTTCTATCTTCAGCTCCATCCTCCTCAGCAATAAATCTCAGTATATCACCCTGTCCAGACAACAATTCTCACTGAAACTCCACAGCACTAAGGGGTAATAGCCTATGGATGTTGCATGCTTTACTTAACTGCCGTATATACTTGTACATAAGCCGAATTTTTTTAGTAAAAAAGGGAAGCATCAGAGAAGGGGGTCGGCTTACGAACAGGTACAGAGAGGGAGAGGCGGGACACAGCCCCTCCCCCAACAGAGGAGGCAAGGAGAGGCAGCACAGCCAGCAGAGCCAGAAGGGAAGAGGCGGGGCCAGAGTCTCTCCACTTCTGGCCACGCTGCTCTCCCCCCAGCCTCCAAAGCAGCTGCAGCTCCGGGGCTGGCAGGCTGCAGGTGTGCCGCTCGGCCCCGCCCCCCAGAGCAGGCTGTGGTCACGCCGCTCGGCCCCCCGGAGCACGCTGCAGCTGTGCTGCCCAGCCCAGCCCGCTGGAACATGTGGCCACGCTGCCCGATCTGGCCCACCGGAGCAAGCTGCGGCCACGCTGCCCAGCCTGCCGGAGCAGCTTCAGCCAGGTCAGAGACATCCTCCCCTGGCCTTCCCCAGATAAGGTGGGAAGGAATGGGATGGAGAGAGTGTGGGGGTCCCCGGCTAGGGTCATGTGGGGGGTGGTTACAGGGGTTACTCCCCTGACTCCCAGCTTCTCCCTCCCCCAAAATTTCCCCATTAGTTGCTGTCCCAGCCCATCAGGGTAAGCAGCTGGCGCCCCGGGACACTTTGTTTACTTAGGTTTACCTCTGTGCCTGTGGACACTCGAGGTAAACAAACCATCTCGGCCCCCAAGCAGCTTATCCTGATGGCCCGGGAGCCAAAGTTTGCTGACCCCTAAATTATAGGGTCGGTTTATGAACATGTTATAAAATTTTTCCATTTTTACTTATCCAGCTTGGGGGGGTCGGCTTATAAACGAACCAGCTTATGATCAAGTATATACAGTAATTGGTTTTGTAGTTGCAAAGAAGCATTATAGAATCATAGAATTGTAGGACTGGAATGGAACTTGAGAGGTCATCTAGTCCAGTCCCCTGCACTCATGGCAGGACTAAGTAATACCTAGACCATCCCTGACAGGTGTTTGTCTAACCTGCTCTTAAATTTTTTTCATTGATGGAGATTCCACAACTGCCCTAAGCAATTCATTCCAGTGTTTAACTACCTTGACAGAAAGTTTTTCCTAATGTCCAACCTAAACCACCCTTGCTGCAAGTTAAGCCTGTTGCTTTCTGTCCTTTCATCAGAGGTTAATGAGAACAATTTTTCTCCCTCCTCCTTGTAACAAATTGTTACGTACTTGAAAACTTTCTGCATTACTCCTTCATAGGCAGTCATTTTGTGTTTTGTATGTATGGACAGTGTAACTGATTGTTCCTTCCTAAGTGCAGTACTTTGTATTTGTCCTCATTGAATTTCATCCTATTAACTTCAGATCATTTCTCCAGTTTGTCCAGATCATTTTGAATTTTAATCCTATCTTCCAAAGAACTTGCAACCCCTCCCAGCTGGGTATTGTCTGTAAACTTTTTAAGTGTACTCAGAAGACTACAAAATAATGTAACTGTAATGCTTTCCCCTAAATAGGCATTGGTTAATAAATCCCTATAGGCTCTGTTGCTAAATCAGAGGGGATAAAGCCATTGGCATTTAATTGTTTTTTGACCTTTTGGAAAAGATTTGTGTACTAGAGGGACTACAAACAAATTTCTACAAACAGCTGAATAAAATTGCAGTATCTTGCCCTTTATACAGCAGCTTTCATCCCAAAGGCTCTCAAAGTTTTTTATAGACTTTGTAAGGGAATCATTCTTCTAGCACTGTGGTGTAACATGCACAGCATTAATAATAGACAGGAAGTTATAACTTGTCCCTGTCTGCAACATCAGATATAATTACTATTGTAGTAGGTTGTACCTCTCTAGCACCCACCTGAGGAGAGGGTAGGCATTGTTCTTGTCTCAGAGTCCAAGGCACAGCCCTCCGGCTGTGCTGTACAGGGCATCAACCTATTGCAAGGAAGGATAGGGGGAGTTAAAGTCATCCAAGCAAAAAGTAGGTGTGCTTCTGCACCTGAAACAAGAGTCCTAGGCCTTCAGAAAACCAAAGGGGGGGGGGGGAGGAGTACCAGCCCTCCTCCTATTTGAGAAGGCAAAGGCAGCCAAGGCTCTCACGTCATTATCCTAGTCAGCAATCCCTGCTTCCAGGGGCTGGAAGGCTCTGAGCTGCAGTCCTGCTCCTTCCAAATCGGCACCCGGAAATGAGCAGGGAACGTCCCTTTTAAGGACCTGCCCATGTTCAGGGTATCTAAGCCTCACATGTGTGCTGGATTGAAGCTGATTTTGCCTAGAGGAACTCTTTTATCCTTTCC
Organism: Terrapene triunguis; assembly: GCF_002925995.2. Lineage (NCBI taxonomy): Eukaryota > Metazoa > Chordata > Testudines > Emydidae > Terrapene > Terrapene triunguis. The sequence goes on along the minus strand of NW_020664399.1, from coordinate 3,040,624 downwards.
TGACTGAGGTGAGTATCTGCTCCACTACACTACATATGGGCACAGAAACCAGGAGCTGGGATAGAATCCTGGTATTGTGGTTCCCAAAGCTCAGGCATCTACAATTGCAGCTAAATATTACAAATCATACTTTATCAAACACAAACGTTATGTAGGCAGAATGATGGTAATACCTTTGACCCAGATTGTAATTAACATCTCTCTTCTTGCAAAAATAATAATGAGATTGTTAATAGTCAGGGTCCCAGTTTCATATATATCCTAAAAGGCAAGCACCTCCAATACCACAGTGTCCACTAATATCATACTAGGGCATTGATTCAGTATTAAACCAGAGGAAACAGTATTATTGGCTTCTTCTCTGACTCTGCGCAAATTGCTTAATCTCTCTGTGTCTCAGTTCCCCACAGACTCATAGACTTTAAGGCCAGAAGGGACCATCATTATTATCTAATCTGACCTCCTGCACATTTAGGCCACAGAACCTTGCCCACCCACTCCTGCAATAGATACATAACCATATTGAGAATCCACCATTTACACTAGTTTAAAGCTGCAAGTGACCAGTGTCCCATGCTGCAAAGGAAGGTGAAAAACCCTCATGGTATCTGCCAATCTGACCCAGGGACTAATTCCTTGTGTAACGGGGCAAGGCCAGATGGCTATAGTAAAGTAGTGGGAGACAGATATATTAGCCACAGGCTAAACAAATCCCTGTTAGCAGGATAAGCAAATGGCAGCTGCTTCAGATCAATTAAGACACCTGGGGCCAACTAAGATCTTTCCAGAAGGCAGGGAGGACAGCTAGGTTGATTGGGACTCCTGAAGCCAATCAGGGGCTGGTTGAAACTAGTTATAAACCTCCCAGTTAGTCAAGTAGGGGCATGTGCCAGGAGCTGTAAAAGAAAGCCATGCTGTTGGAGAGACTGAATGGTATAAACCATATCAGGCACAAGGAAGGAGGCCCTGAGGTAAGGGTGAAGTGGATATTGAGGAAGTGGGGGCTGCCGGAGAAGTGGCCCAGGGAATTGTATGTATCCTGTTTCTAAAAAGTCAGTTATCATAGCTGATACTATAAGGGTCCCTGGGCTGGAGCCTGGAGTAGAGGGTGGGCCCGGGCTCCCCCCTTTGCCTCCCCGCCCCCCAATTTCAATCACTGAGACTGGGAGACAACAAAGAGTGCGCAAGGGAGGGTAGTTTCTCCTCTCCTCCCTTGCTGGCTTATGATGAAAATGGCTCAGTAGGCTGTGACCCTTGCCTCTAGAAAGACAAGGGCTATGTGGAGGGTCACAGTGAGCCTCTGAGGCTAGTGAAATCCTCCAGGAAATGCAGGACCCATGGAGAAAAGGACAGAGCTTTGTCACACTTGCCAACCCCAAATATGGCAGTCAGATAGACACTGAGCATGTGGGCAAGACCTAACATCAAGACCTGGGAAAGAATTGTCTGAAGTAACTCAGAGCCCTTCCATCTAGTGTCCCATCACCAGTTGTTGGAGATATTTGCTGCCCGCAGTCACCAATCAGCTACATGCCATTGTAGACAGTCTCATCTTATCATCCCCTCCATAAATTTATCAAGCTCAGTCTTGAAGCCAGCTAGGTATTTTGCCCCCACTGCTCCCCTTGGCAGGCTGTTCTAGAACTTCACTTCTCTGATGGTTAGAAACCTTCATCTAATTTCAAGCCTAAACTTTTTGATGGACAGTTTATAGCCATTTGTTCTTGTGTCCACATTTGTGCTTAAGTTAAATAATGTCTCTTCCTTCCTTATATTTATCCCTCTGATGTGTTTCTAGAGAGGAATAAAATATTCCCTCAGCCTTCTTTGGTTAGGCTTCTTGAGTCTCCTCTCATGAGGTAGGTTTTCCATTCCTCAGATCATCCTAGTAGCCCTTCTCTGCACCTGTTCCAGTTTGAATTAATCTTAATCTTTGGAGACCAGAACTGCACAAAATATTCCAGATGAGGTCTCACCAATGCCTCGTATAATGGTACTAACACTTCCCTATCTCTTGTGGAAACACCTCGACTGAAACATCAGCCTTTTTCACAGCCATATCACATTGGCGGTTCATAGTCATCCTGTGATCAACCAATACATCCATGATTTTCTCCTCCTCTGTCTCTTTCAACTGATACATCCCCAGATTAGCAAAAATTCTTGTTGTTAGCCCCTAGGTGCATGACCTTGCACTCTGTGCTATAAAATTTTATCCCATTATTTTTACTCCAGTTTTTTCAAGGCTGTCCAGATCTTCTTGTATGATATTCTGATCCTCCTCTGTATTGGTAATACCTCCCAACTTTTTATTATATGAAAATTTTATTGGCACTCCCACTTTTTGGAATTACCTCCCAAGGTAATTAATTAAAATGTTAAATAAGATTGGTCCCAAAACCAATCCCTTAGGACTTCCACTAGTAACCTCCCTCCAGCCGGACAGTTCACCTTTCAGTATGACCCATTGTAGTCTCCCCTTTAACCAGTTTCTTATCCACCTTTCAATTCTCATATTAATTCCCATTTTCTCCAATTTAACTAATAATTTCTCACATGGAACTGTATCAGAGGCCTTACTGAAATCCAGATAGATTAGATCTACTGCATTTTCTGTGTCTAAAAAATCAGTTATCTTCTCAAAGGAGATCAGGTTCGTCTGGCACAAGCTACCTTTTCTAGAACCATGTTTTATTTTATCCCAATTACCATTTTCCTCTTTAACTGCTTTCTCTTTCAATTTTTTTTCCAAGACCTTGTATACAATTGACGTTAAACTTACAGGCCTATAGTTTCCTGGATCAATTTTTTTTTCTATTCTTAAAAGTAGGAACTATATTAGCAATTCTCCATTCATAGGGAACAATCCCCAAATTTACAGAATCATTAAAAATCCTTGCTCTGGGGCTTGAAATTTCATGGCCAGGGGATTCATAACAGTGGTTTACAATTTTTGAGAAGTCGTCTGCTTCAGAGATAAAATGTGC
>NW_020664399.1:2987952-3037237 GCF_002925995.2 Terrapene triunguis | reverse complement strand
TGACTACATTTATTTCAGAAGCATTTTGGCTGTAGAGCAGTGTAATACTTCCCTTCTCCCACCCGTTGACTGTCTTGTCTAATAGTTGATAATTTCTTCAGGGGCTGTTTCTTACTATGTATATGTACAGTACTCTGTGTTTGGTTGGGTGTATCAATGCATTACCATAATACAAACAAAATAATAATACTTTTAGAACCTGAGACCTGTTAGGAGGGGTTTCCCTTCTTACTACTGGAACCAACACTACTTTGTTAGTATTTCTTGCACTATCAAATCACTATTGATTATTGTTACCATTATAGTGTCCAAAAAGTGTGCTGGGGCATTACAAGACAAGTAAGGAGACAAGATTCCTGCCCCAAAGTACTTAAAATCCAATCTGAGAATGAGGTTAACATACAGTATGGCATAAAGGAAATAAGGAAGGAGGACGATAACAATAGTAACATTATGTGGTTACCCACTTTAGGCTGTGAACACTGAAATAGTTCAGTTGAAAGCATTTTATTTATATTTGAGGGAAACAAGGCTATCTGAATGTTATTCATGCTTTTTCTCCCGCACCAACAAAAGAAAGACCAGAAGAATGATCAGGAGTAGTGATTGTTCTGTTTGGAGGGGCAGATATTTTAAATTTTCCCATGCTTGAATATTATGTTTTATAAATAATTCTTTATTAAAAACTTCTTTAGCAGAACCTTAAATATTATTTGCTTTAGCCTCTGTTGTTTTAATTTTTCTTTTATATGTCATGGTCCACCCTATAAGAAAAAAACATCCCTTTAATAAATAAGTAGCTGGCAAAATAAAGGATTAATATCTGTTCAGAAATTCTCTCTCCTGGGTTTAATGTTACTGCTCATTTTCACTGTAGACACCTTCATTCTTTTGGGTAGGTGATTGGTTTAAAAGATAGTGGCTGGAAGCAGTAGTTTTCTGTAACATATTAATTTGATTCCAATTTTATAACATTATTTTAACTCCTAGAAAAATATATACTTCCTCTCTTATTTTTGTTGTGTGATTGTGTTAAAACTTCTTTATAGAAATTTTTAAAGTAAACCAGACAAAGAAATAAACAATTACTATAGTGACAGAACAAATATAACAGCTGAAATATTAGCAGTAAAAAGCAATTTAAGTACACTGAAGAACAATAAACTTAGTGTGAATGGAAACAATATAAGGGACATATAAGATATACAGTACTATTGTAGCAATACTAGGTGCTAGTAAACACATTAAGGTATTAATCAATAAGGATCGTAGTTCACAATTGGATTTGCCTCATGATATAATGAAAGACAAGCCCTCTTGTCAAATATATTTTTGTTTGTAATAACTTTATATAGCTGCTTTCTCAAAGTTATATATGGAGCTTACTAACCATTTCATTCTAGAGTAAGATATTTCTAAGAATCAGGGCACGTAAAACCAGGAAAATGTCCACAGTCGTTCTGTGTTTGCAGAGGAGGTGAGAATCTCGTTTAACATATTCTGTGATTAGAGGAATGGGTCGGAGATTTTGGGCTGACCAGCAGGGACTATTTCAATATGATAAAAGCTACCCTTCTGGGAAAACCATTAAAGGGAATGTTCCGTGAAAAAAGAGAGGCCTGTGATGATCCTCATCCATTAGCTTATTGTGCATTTTGTAGCGCAGCTTTTAAAGGGGACAATGATCTGCATACTATGTTGGCTAATGCTTGACAACAGGATGGTGCACATCCTCAGTCCTATACCTCATGATAATATGCCATTTACACCATGATGTATTAAAATCCAAATCAGAATGATATACCTTTTAAGGGACTGCTGTTACCTAATATGCCCCCCTCCCTTAAAAAGATCACGCAAGGGCTAGTAACAAAATGTTCGCAATTTGATTAGATAATGGAAAAAATTGAGATCATGGAATATGTGTGGCTATAAAAAGAAGCCCCTGAATGTGGCCACACAGAAATCTCAACCACCAAGTCCAGAAAAGTTCACTTTTAGAAATTAAATGGGGCCAAAGAGACAGAAGATCAGCATCTACCTTCTTCTAATTTCCAAAACTGTGCACAGGGACCCATCAAGGAAAGAGTTCTGAGGCGTGGTGTATTATGCCTCAAAGTAGCACCCTGTAACTCCCATATTCATAATTGGCATTTTTGTGTAATATTTCATACAAAACATGCCTTGCAAGGTATCATATGAAAGGTCATGATCTGCTGAAACTCATTGTTCTGTCAAAATATGTGTATCACCATTGTATATGGAATTATGATATTCTGCTATATGGTTGTTGTTCTTATATGTTGCGTATCTGGGAGACACCCCCAGCTAGGAACAAAGGAGGTGACCCACACCCAAACAGGTGTTAAGTGACCATCATAAGCCTTTGACCACCAGGAGAATTGTAAACAAGAGATTTACAACTCTGTAAGAGACAGTTGTGCAAACACCACACAATGAAGATTGCTCAACTCTCTGACTCAGCAAGGCCCAGCAGTACATGCGTGGACCAGTATCTTTACTGGGACATGAATTCAGAGTACAAAATAATGGACTGTGGATTGTGAGACCACCTATCTCCTTCCACACCTGCACTGAATGCAACAAGAACACTGGGAAGACAAAGACTTTAACTGAGGAGACTTGTCCCAGGCTCAGAAGAAAATTCAGCCTGTGTATTAAGAACTGTAACCAGTCTGCAATATCCAGGAGGGTTAGAAAAGCTGTTTGATTCAAAGCTTGTTTAGTTTGAAAGCTTAGGATTTAGAATGTGTGTTTATATTTTATTTTCTTAGGTTACTATCGCTCACCTTTTTGCTGACCACTTATAATAACTTAAAATTGATCTTTTGGTAGTTAATACATTTATTTTAATGTTTTATCTTAACCAGTGAGTTTATCTGGGGAACTTGCTTAGATTACAAAAGCTGCTAAATGTCCACTATCCTTTGACAAAGTGGCAAACTAATTAATGAGCTTGCATTGTTCAAGACAAGGTCTTGAGCAGTGTAAGACCAAACATTTCTGGGGTGCAAGGCTGGAGGTTGGGGGGATTTCCTGGTGTCTCCCTCTGTATAATTTATGAGCGGCAACATAGCTAGGTGTGTCTCTGCATGCTGGTGGCTGAATGATAACAGTGCCTGGAGAGGTTCCCTGCTTCTAACTAGCAAAGCACTGCTAGAGACAGCCCAGGGTGAAGAGTTAATGAGGCACAGTGGTGCCACAGTTCCAGGTTGTACCCTGGGGGTCACATCATACAGGGCCTCCTCCTACAAATAATTCCTAGGACAATTGGAAGAGGTTAGAGAAAAAATCAAAGGGATACAAGAAGCAGTCAGGCCCGGTATGGACAACTCCTGGTAAAAGCCAGTGTGAGAGGTATTTGTTGTTTAGTATGAGTAGATACTGGGGTGTCTGATTCTATTTTTGACCAAAAAACAACAGCAGCATCACCCTGGAGAAGTAATGGTGCCATAGAATTGGAGGCGTTTAATGGAAAAACATGTAATGGAAGAACTATTCTTTCCAAGCTCTTCCTTACACAAATTAGAGAATGGGATGCTTTAAAATCTATTACCATTAGGTCCCTACCAAATCTACATGTAATAATTGGCTCTAATATTTTATGGGAAGAAGATATGTTAGTGGATTTAGCAAATCAGTGTTTGTGGATTTTGGCCGTAGTGATATTCCAGTGACAGTCCCTGATGTGTGTTCTGTATGCACAGTGAAGGCAGAAGGCACTTTATATCACCTCCTGAGGCGATCTACAGAGGACCTCCAAGCACTGATAATTCAGCACAAGTACCTATTTGCTACACACCAAAATGATTGTGGCAGGATGGATGTGTTCGTTGTTATTGAACAGCCTGATCCTATTCCAGAGAGGAAATATAATTATCTGCATAAAGCTGTACAACCCATACAGAAAATGATTAAATCATTGTTAGAGCTGGAGATTTTTCAACCATGTACCTCTATTAATAACTCATCTATTTGGCTGGTTCAAAAACCAGACAGGTCCTGGCACTTTACTTTACTATCAAGTATTAAATTAGATAGCCCACCCAACAGCCTCAAGATTTGCATCACACCCTGAGGCAATAGCAATTATCACAGAAGAGGTGTCTTATTTTACAGTCTTAGATATTTCAAATGGATTTTGATCCTTACTGTTGCACCCTGTTAGTCAATATAAAATTGTATTTACTTTTGAGGGTCAGCAATATAGTTGGATCTGTTTGCTTCAGGGATTCCATAATTCCATGGCGATCTTTCATCCGCACGTGCAGTCCCTATTTTGGGACTCTCCTGTTAGAGGTTATCTGCTGCAATATGTGGCTGATCTCCTGTTATTCACTGAAACCACAGAATCTCATTTGGAGACATTAGCATATTTATTTGAAACCCCAGAAGGGGAGGAGTGAAGGTTAACCCTTGGAAAGCCTAGCTGTGCAAATATTCCCTTGGCTTTTTGTGTCTTGCACTCAGACAGGGAAAGAATTGCTTTAATACAGGCTCTGCCTCCCTCTACCACTAAAACCGCACTACACCCCTTTTTAGGTTTGAGAGGGTTCTGCCATGATTTTATATCCAATTATGATTCATTCGCAGCACCCACCATAGCCTTTTAAATATGGGGATACTTGACAGTGGACCCTGGATCCTACTCAGGCCATAGAGACCTTGAAAGAAGACTTGGCGGGTATCCCAGTACTGGCTCAGCAAAATTATTCCAGCCCCTTCAGTTTGGAAGCAGCAGCGATGGGCACTGCATTAGCAGCCTTCTTAACCCAGGGACAACAGTGCCCCACAGCATATGGCTTGCACCTACTTACCCTTGTGGAAAGGAAGTATGGCTCTTGTGAAGTCCACATGTGGACTACTTTCTGGGTACTCAAACATTTTGCATGTATGATTGGACTACATAAACTGGCTATTTATATACCACATACCCCACTACAGTATTTGTTCTCTGTTCACATTAAGGAAAGTAATATGCCCAGTTCCCAGTTGGCCCACTGGTGCCTTTTGTTGCAAGACTGTTTAGAGGTAAAACATGTCAAAAACTCATCTACCCCAGCCTATCACCTTTTAGTTAAGGAAGAGCCCCACCACTGCCTTCTGCCAAAATCATATTTTGCAAGATCCCCATTTGTAGAGGGAATTGATATGGCATGAAAGCCCCATGATGGCACATTTTTGTTGATGGTTCCTTCTATTATGTTGAGGGAAAAACAGTGACAGGATTTGCCCAGTGGCTGTCCAAGGAAAAGTTTGCACGTTAATATTCTTTCCTGTCACATTTGGCACAATTTGGAAAACTTTTAGCAACAGAAGTGGTGCTGGTATTATACCCAGATACACCACTTACCATTTATTCTGACGCTAAATGGGTGTACAACGCCCTGATTATTTGTTATCATTATTGGGCCCAAATGGGTTTGTCTGGGCAGATGGAAAGCCTCTTGCCCATCCGGGGACTCTACAAAGTATTTGGGACCTAGTATAAGGTAGAATTACTACCGTCTATAAAGGAAGGGCACATTCCAGGACCACTTGGGGTGCTCATGACCATGCTTATGTAGACCCCCTTGCTAAGGAAGCTGCACAAACTGCTCCTTTATGGCAGTCACCATGTAGCAGTGCACAGGTGTGTCCAGTTGCCACCTGTGCTTTAGCCAAAAATGCCATGTTAGATTTAGCTCCAAATCTTGAAAGCCTTCAAAAGGCAGATTCATTATTGCAACCCTCATGGGATATAGGGGTGCAAGGCAAGGAGTGGAAGGGGGTACCCCTTTAAAAATTCTTTAAATAACAAACAGGTCCTTATGGTCCATCAAGCTGATCAATGGGTGATTGTTTTTCCAACAGAGATGGGATAAATTGGTGTATATTTGCCATGATGTCCCCATGGGAGGACAGCAAAGTGCAGCTAAAACAAAGGCACAAATCTTGCAGACAGGATGGCTAGATCTGGATGAAGATTTAAAATAATATTGTGCAAACTGTCTGATGAATGCCCAGAACAATGCAGGTCAAATAGTTGGAAAGGCTAAATTTCCTCATCAACAAATTTTAGGGCCCATGGAAAAGGTAGCAAATTGATTTTTTAGGGTCATTTCCTAAAACCCCTAAAGAAAAAAATGTCCATTTGTTAGTAATTGTGGGCCTCTTTACAAAACAGATTGAAGCAATACTAGTGAAAAATAACGTATCCCTGGCTACAGCCAACACGTTGGTGGAACATATTTTTAGTAGCTAGGGAATCCCATTATACGTAGCTAGCTAGCTAGATAGATAGATATACACACACTTAGATCGAGGCTCCCATGCTAGACAAATAATGAAAAATATGCTGCATTGGATGGAATTGAGCAGAAGTTCCAGGTCCCTTATCACCCACAGACTTCTGGGCAACTAGAAAGGAGTAATCCAACAATAAAGCAAATGCTCAGAATATTGATGAAGAAGTCTGGGAAAGATTGGAATCAACTAATCCCTTTGATTCTGATGGCCATACAGGCTTCAGAAGCCACAGGCGCTGGAGTCTCACCTTTTGCAGCTATGACAGGAAGGAAAATGAGAATGCCAGATAGTTTATTATATCCAGTGCCTCCTGAGCTAGTGCAGGAAATTACAATGGAAAAATGGATGCTAGATTTATGTGACAGGGTAACCCAAAGTGAATCAAGTAATAGCAGCAAACTTGCTAAATGTTAGAGAGCAGACGAGTAGGTATTTTAACAAAAAAAAGAGTGAACAAGAATGGTAAGGAGATAGTGATAGTCAAGAGATTAGGAAGTAAGACCCAATTGCTGTGATCAATTGAATGGGGCCTTACTACATTGAAGATAAAACCAGTCCTAGTGTATATCTAGTCCAAATTGACAAGGAAAAGAAATAGATTAAAAAATGGTATCATATAAACCAACTGAAATTATATAAAGGCAACTATTTACATGTTTGTGAAATCTGCTTTATTTATGCAGATTCTCCAAGGTGATACATCACCCTAATTCTTTGAAGTAGGTAACAAATGACTGTATGGCTGGGATGGATTCTGTTTATAGGACTATGGGTTTGGATTGCACAGATGGTACCAATTAAAAGTTATGATCTGTGACAAATCTGTGATTTGTGCCTACACAAAACTCTGTAGGATCATCATTGGACAGGACTATGACTAGGCAGTCAGATAACACCAAGGCACAGCAGAGTTCCAGTGTTTGCATCACTGGAATTGGGTGACTGGAGACTGGAGGTGGACAATGGTCTGTATGAAGTTAATTCACCACAATTACGAGAAGGACACTGGAAAACTGGAACTGAGGATATCATGATCCCACTGTGATGATGGTGTAAGAGACTTTTTCATTATAGGGTTGTGGGAGGGGTATTATTCCGGAGTGCTGTAGGAGTAGGATAAGTAACCTTATAACTATTGCAAGTGGAATAACGAGCTTCCACACAAAATGAGAAAATAAGAATGAGAAAATAATTATTTCGCCAATAGAGAAATAAATAATTACTTTAGTCACAGAAAAAAAATAACAGCTCAGATATTAGAAGGAAAAACCAATTTAAGAACATTGAAGAGCAATAAACAGTGTGAGTGGAAACAATATAAAAGACATAAGATATACAGTACTATAGGAGCAATACTAAGTGCCAGTAAACACATTTGGGCATTAATCAAGAAGGATCATTGTTCATGACTGGATTTGCCTCATGATATAACGAAAGATAAGCCTTTTCATTAAATATATTTTTGTTTGTAATATTTTTGCTTTATAGTTGCTTTCTCGAAGTTACATATAGAGCTTACTTACAATTTTACTTCATCTGAATTACCATAGCCTGTTCAAACTCATTCACTATACATGACCCATGCTTATGACATTTCCAAGAATGGAGGAGAGAGCTGTATTCACCCCAGTGGCCCGGTCCTGCAAACACTCCAAGTACAATACAGAATTGTCTAGGAACAGAAAATTCACACTGGAGTAAGAGATTCATAAGTATTAGGACATTTAAAATCAGCAAAATGGCCACATCATCATAATTGTGTGATTCTTGACAATTTTATACTTCACATAAATGATTTAGAGTTCAATCCTGAAAGTTCCATTGACTTCAATGGGAGGTCCATGTATAGATTGTTGGCAGGATTAGGCCACTGATGTGAAAGTAAGATTTTTTCCTACTTAATTTCTGAAGTTTCATATTATGTTTTATATGTTATAGATATATCCATTTTTGCATGGTCCATTTATATATGGTTCGTTTCCTTTCCCTACTGAATGTTTTCTTTGTAATTATGCACATTTGTATTTTACATTTTGTAATTGAATGCTAAACTAATGCTAAATATGTTCAGCCCCTAGGTGGCACTGTATGTATCATACATTATTTAAATTAATCTTGGCCATACCTGGCAGAACATTGAAGGATCTTGAACACATCTGGTGTGTATCCCAGCTCAGAAGAAAGCTCTATAGCCAGTCATTATCTGGTACAGAAAAGCATGACATGGTGTCAGAAGTAAAATAGTGCCAGAGGAGAGCAGAAATAAAAAGAACAAAAAAGCAACAAAGGTTGTGTCACAATCCAAGAAGTACAGTCAGGTCAAGGGGCAGAGCAAGGGCAAATCTGAGCCTGGGAGTAGCAGAAGAGTTTGTGGTCAGGTTCCAGGCCATGGTTGGTACCAAGGGACAGAGTCTGAGTCAGGCTTCAAGGTCCAAGTCAGGAGGTGAAGTTTGAATCCCCCTGAAATCAAGCCAGGAATTCAAAAGCAAGGACCAGGGATGTTCATGGCAGCTACAAAAGATCAACATTGTAGCCTGGATGCTTCCTGGGATGTTCCTTGGGTTTATATAGGACAGGGAGCCAATCAGGAGCCATGAAGCTGCTCTCTATCAAACCCTTGTGGTGGAACTTCCTATGGTCTCTGTCCACAGAGGGTCATGGGAAGTGGAGCACAAACTAGTTATAGCTGCCTGGTGGTAACTCTGCAGGCCTAGGTTCTAGACTGCAGGATTGCATCAACATGCTACTCTTCAGTGCCCCAGAGAACTTTATATTTGACAAATTTTCACAGTGGACAGACTGAGAAGCAGTGTATTGCAAAATTTCAAATTGCAAACAAGCTTCATAAAGAAGCTGGAGCTATACAAGTATCATCTTTAGTTTATGGTATGGGGAAGCAGGGAGAGCATATCTTTAAATCCTTTGACTTTACTGAAGACAGTCACAAAGATGACTATTGAAAGGATTCTGGCTATTTTTGATGAATTCTTTATACCTCAGAAAAACTTGGTTTATGAAAGAGTGTGTTTTCACCAAAAAATTAAAGAACCAGCGGAAAATGTTGAATGTTTTATAAGAGTTCTGCATACATTGGCTGAAATCCGTGATTTTGGGAATGCAACACAGGAAAATATCAGAGACAGACTGGTTATGGGTTTACAGATAAAAATATTTCACAGCAGCTACAACTGAAGACAGACTTAACCCTAGCCATAGCCATACAGAAAGCAAAGCAGTCTGAACTAGTCGAACACCAGAACAAAAGGCAGGAGCAACTTGAAACACCTGCAACTAGCTTAGAAACTATAAACCTCTACCACACAGACCTTGGAAGAGACTAGCTGAAGATTTATGCAGATTCAGAGAACATAATTACCTGGTCATATTGGTATATACAAATTGTGTACTTGGAAGACATAACTATGTTCTCAAGAAATTGAAGAACACTTTTACTCATTTTGGTTTTCCAGAACAACTAGTGATGAACAATGGACCACAATTTAGTACAGCAGAATTTATGTTATTCCAAACAAAATATTACTTTGATCATATTATTAGCAGCCCACGTTCCCCCACAAGCAAGTGAAGAGTGTGAGAAAGCTTTAGAGATAGCCAAGAAAATGCTACAGCAAGGAGTTCCATTCCTTGGTCTTCTGACTACAACCAATACCAATAGCACCTACTGGATATACTTCTGCTGGGAAGACAACTCAGAACTACTGTTCCAATTTTGGAAAAGAATATCTCCAGAATGGGAAGACATGAAGAGAGAGGCCAAACTGAATAAAAAAGGTAAAAGAGCTTAAGAACATTTCTACAACAGACATTACTCAGTTAGAGAACTGCCATGTCTAGAGCCTGCTGACATGACACCCAGTGACCATGTTCATGTCAAACTAGATGGAGAAAAAAGGATGGACAACTCCAGCTGTCGTAAAGAAAAAAAATCAGCCCCCTGCCCCCAGATCATGTGTGATTGAGACTGACACTGGAGAGCTCAAGAGAAACCACTGACATCTACAGTTTGTTTCTCAGAAAGAACAATCAACATAGCAAACTCTACAGATGGCAATGGAGAACGAGAGGACGATGACTCAGAGATTCCAAACCTAACACAGCCAGCCATTGCAACTAATGGACAGCCAGATGACCAAATTGTTACAGGTTTGGGAAGTGAAATTAGAAAAAAAAAATGAATATGATTCAGAGACACTTAACAGACTGATAGGTACTGAGCTTCAAAGATAGTGTGATAAAATATTAAAAGATCTTGAACTGAACAGTTCTCGTTTGTATCTCTCTGAGAAGTAAGTTCTGTAGTCAGTCTATATCTGATACAGAAGCCTGAACTGTTAGTATCAGCCCTGCCACTTACCATGTAGAAGAAGAATATGACACATTTGTAGATTATCAACATAATTATATATAGTGACAGTAAGGGAGAGAGCTCTCTTAGTTCCGCATATTCCGCTGGCATTGACTGCCATGAGGTAACCAACTGAGAGTTCAAACTATAATGATATGTAACAGATGGGCTTGAGGAAAAGGAAAGTGGGTTGCGGTCTAGTGAAAAAAGTAAACTGATTTTATCTGAAGAAGAGCTCTATACAAAAAAACTTACAATTTCAAGTCAGACTGACCACAGTATACAATATGGATTCCTGGACTGTGTCATCAAGGCTTTGAGAGATGTATCACACTTTAACAACCAACAAAAAAAGGTGTGTTTTGCTGTTCTAAGAACCAATCCTTGAGCCTAGTGCATGGATTAAATAGTGAGACTGCACTGGCCACTGAGCAGATGAGTTGGTGGATGGGGTGGAGGAATCCTACCCACTAGGATATGGAATCACTATGGACCTTTTCCAATGTCTGAAGTAGCCCCATAGACCTTCTGCGATGGAGTCCACACACAGCAATTGATAACCTGGCCCTGCTGCAACTTCTTCCTTCAGCCTACCTCCTGCCAGCACATTGGGTGCTCACATGGAGCAGAGGTAAGCACCACAGCACAAATGCTTATTCTCTGGTTACTTTAGAATAGTTATGCTGAAAGGTGCTAACGGCTGCCATTAGGCAGGGCTTAGATCCAAAGACAATCAAAAATCTTGTTAAAAGCCAGTGACTGCACTAAATGTTCTCTCTCAGGCTCAATGGAAGGAGAAATAAGACCCGTAATGTTGTGAAAAATTGCAGACCATAGCAGCAACCCCCCACCCCCTCCCCCAAGGCACTATGTCACATGGCAAGACTGAGCAGAACTAATCCTGGAAGATTATTACCTGCTGATTCCTTGGTTGCAAGTGCAGGGGCTGGGATATTGGCTGCAGCTTGTGTGTGCTGGAAGTAGGAAAAGCCAGCAGAAAACCTGGAAAACAAATTGTGAGTGTTGTCATGAGAGGAAGCAAGGGGATGGGGCTCCTTCCATCAGAATTTACTGGAACAACCGATTTAGGGATTTCTGAGCAAGGAAATTGCCTGTTATTTGTTTCTACTGCATTTAGGGAAAGATAACTTTCTATACATTTTTGTAAACAAACAAGGAATATCCAAAAGAATATACTTGACTTGTATCATCAATTTCGGCACCTAATGGAAACAACGCGGCGAGGTGCCATACATTGGCTAACCACTCAAGCCGAAGGGGCTACAGTATTGTCAAGTTCAATCACTTACAAGTCATGAAATTGGCTTACAAATAATGAGATTTTAAATAATAGTAATAAATAGTGGGTTCTTTTATTTTGAAAATTTATTTAAGTCTTCTGGTTTGTGAGTCATTAAGATTCATGTTTATAATTTTTTCCCACAACTGTGAGGGCTTGAAATATTGTTGTAAAATGATTATGTAAGATTCTCAGCTTTCATTTAACTAGTACAAGAGCTGGGACCTTAAGACAAACACCAAATATCTTGAGAGTTGATGGCACTGGTGCACCCTCTACATGGCCTACTTTCATAGCAGAACTCCACCATTTCCATTGAAAAGGGCCCCTCCATGACCACAGTGTAAAATGTGGAGTTGCCCTGCCTATATAATTAAACACTAATAGGGTATAGAGTCAGTTTATGATAATAGTATACGATTTCATGTCACTGTTAGAATTAATAGTTCAACAATTTAAGCTTGGGCCTGTGCCAGTTCCCTTCCAGAGTGTGGAGAGGAGCTAAGTTTAAACCTTTGGAAGTCAGGAAATATAAAGTTAAGGTATACACCATCCCCACAATGCAATCTGAACTCTGCCCCACTGGAGCTAGCAATGGCCACAGGGAATTGTTCAGTAAAGGTGGTGCCACAT
Organism: Terrapene triunguis; assembly: GCF_002925995.2. Classification (NCBI taxonomy): domain Eukaryota; kingdom Metazoa; phylum Chordata; order Testudines; family Emydidae; genus Terrapene; species Terrapene triunguis. The sequence continues at coordinate 3,024,629 of NW_020664399.1, read as the reverse complement.
TAAACACAACTGAGGTTATGTCTACACTAGAGACCCTATAGTGGTACAGCTGTACCAATGCATAAGCACCTCTGTAAGATCTCCTGTGTCGCCACTCTATGCAGATGGGAGAGAGCTCTCCCATAGACATAATTAAACCACCCCCAACGAGTGGCAGTAGCTATGCTGGCAGGAGAGCAGCTCCTGCCGACATAGCGTGATCCAAACCGGTGCTTCTGTCGGTGTAACTTATGATGCTCAGAAGGGAGGGTTTTTTCACATCCCTGAGCAACATAATTATATAGACAAAAGTGCTAGTGTAGACATAGCCTCAGAAAATGTGCCATTGTTTGTGTTCCACAGATTTGAATTCCAGCATTTATCTGTGTGCACTCCAGCTGTATTCACTGTATTAGGTGTAGTTGTACTACATGGAGGAGGGATTAATTGGAGCAGGTATGCAGAATTGTCACTGTGATGTCATGGGAGGTGCATGTGTACGCTGAAGGATCAGGTATGCCTCATTTCTGTAGAGCAGGGGCTCCCAAACTTTTTTCCCTGAGGCCCACCTGTGAAGCTGCAATAGGCACTGCAGCCCACTATTAGGAATTCTTGAGGAAAATAATGAATTTTAATTACATACATATAAACTATAACACTGCAAATAAACAACGCACATGTTTTCTTTTCATTTTAATGTAAACAATGGTAATGATAGAAATCCCTAGCAATATGCACTCAAAGAAATGCTTCAAGATCTTTAAAACCAAACAGTTTTAGTAAAACTACATTTGTGGTGTTCATGTGATGGCCACACCTCTAAATTGTGTCCCCCCCATTTGACAGTTCCCCCTCCCACCTCACCCACTAGGTAGGCAACCCATTGTTCCCTCAGGCTGATGAAATGGGAAACCAGGCAAGGGGCTGCCGAGCATGCAATCTGGCCTCTCTGGGCTGCCCAGTGTCTGTCAGGGAGAGGGGTACAGTTCGGCATATGCGGCTCCTTGCCTTGGCAGGGACAAGGGCCAGCGAGAGGGGGAAGGCGCCAGGCAGGTGCCACAGCCAGCCCCCCACCAACACCCTCAGCAGCCTGCTAAGTGCCTTTAGCTCGTCACCTAGCAGCCACGAACCAGTCACCCACCTCGCACCCTGGCATGTAAGGTTGCCAACATTGTATTCCAAAAATAAGGGACTGTTTTCTTAGCACTTCCATCCCACCTCTCCTCCCAATATTATTATTAATCATGAAGAAGAAGAACCAACAACAACTCACCTACATTTGCCAGGGATATTTATTGCTGCTTTTTACAGCACTCAGCAACTCCCAGTCTTGTTGTACAGAGATGGGGGCGGGGAAAAATGGGATGTCCCTTCTAATAAGGAACTATTGGCAATCCTAATGGTGTGCCTCACAGGCACCCCCTGACTGGGGATGAGGGAACAGCTCAGGGGCTGCCAGTGCTGGGCAGAGGTAGGCACTCAGGCTGGGCTGGCCATTACCTATGAAATGGTCCCAATCATGGAGTTGTCCAGGTGGAAGCAGAGTAACACCACCAGCCTCTGGTCCCTGGTGGGACTGCAGGGTCAATATTCCAGGGGGGCCTGAAGAGCCACAGATCACAGGATACAGCAGCTCAAAGCAGGAACAGCCACTAACCCTCCAGCCTCCCTGGAAGCTGCTGCCTCTCAGCACTGGCCACTTCTCTTCGCCCAATGCCTGGTGGCTCTGCTTTGTCCTTGGCCATCCACCGAGGGCGCTAGGCTCTTCTGGCCCTGGGCAAGGGTCATCACTGGCCACCACTCTGCTTCACCCCTGCCATGCCCCCACCAAACTCTACCCATGCATTGGCAGATCACCCAGGACTATGCCACGGCCTACCTTTGGGAACCCCTGCTGTAGAGTGTGTAAGTGTAAGGTCCACCAGGTCTTGCATCCAGGCCTGCAAAGGCTGCCAGACAGTGAACAGCTCCACACTGTTACCCAGCAGGAGCTGTGACCATATTGTGTTCCACTAACCATGACCTGCTATGCTGCTATGGGCACAGACCATGGGAAGCCCCACTCAAATAGGGGGAGCAGGCAGCAACCTCATGGCTCCTGATTGGCTTCCCATCTTATATAAATGCAAGGAGATGGGTAACCAAGGGCTGCTGATTGCATGGTGGCCTGGTCCCCTTCCTTTTCTCACATCACTGGATACCACTCACCTCTATGTGACCCCTGAAGAAAAAGAGTGCTGTCACTACCACAGGCTACATTTGTACCTGTGGAGAATCTGGCAACACTCTCATTAAATGCCCATCCAGAGCCCTAGCATGACCCAGTTTGGGAAATGATGATGCCAGGCCCAGTAGAGGGGGTTGGCCTGCATGAGCCCTGATATAATGCTCCCCTACTCCTCACTGAGGCATACCCCAGGCATAGTGAGCGCTTCCCACACCTTGAGGCAGCAAGCCAGAAGCAACACCAGGCTCAAGATGGCTTGCTCTATGTCAAGGACCACTTACATAGTCTGACGGGACTCTGTTAGAGGTATTATGGCTCTGTTACAACTTTCCATAAGTAGGCCATCTGGATCACCTCAAGACCCTCCATTTGGCTGCCTGCTCCTTCTGGTGGCCCCAATGTCTATGACAATAGACTCATATATGTTGATTCTTGTGAGACATGTGCCAGCATCAAGATGCAGTGCTCAAAATCCCTCAATATCCTACTGCCTTATGAGACCCCATCCAGACCTTGGACAGCTATTACCCTGGACTTCATAGTCAAGCTAGTCATGTCTAATGGGCACACTGTAGTCCTCACTATGGTTGACCAATTGACAAAAATGGCCCACTTTATTCCCATTGTGCACATGTCCTCTGCAGCTCCTGGTGACTCTCATCATCCATCTCCGTGGACTCCCGAAGAAAGTCACAACTGACCAGAGTCCGCAGTTTGTGTTGTGGTTTTGATACAAAACCCTATGATTGCTCAGAGTCTGCACTTACACCATCCATCACCCACAAATAGATGGTCAGTCCAAACAAGCAAATCAAGTGTTAGTATAATATTTGTGCTGCTTCAAGAATTTCCATCAGGAGAACTGATGGAGCCCCTATGACAAGCAGCGTTTCTTACAACAGCGCTGACCATGTCTCCAACAGGCAGAGTCCATGTTGTGCAAACCCAGCCGTACCTGTCAACTCCACCAATCCTGTGGCCACTGGCTCGGTGTGCCAGTTCCATGAGATCCATAAAGAACTCGAGGCACACCTGAACAAGGCTAAGGAAATTTACAAGTGGTACATAGACGACTGGCACCAAGGAGGCCTGGCATTTACTGTCAGGCAAAAAGTGTGACTCTCAGCCCAAAACCTCTGCACCAACCAGCCATATTTAAACTGGATTACCGATACCTTGGACCATATTCCATCAGCCAGGCAATCTACCCAGTGACAATGAGGTTTCAGTTACCCAGAGCTCTCAAAATACTCCCAGTGTTTCACTTATCCTTGACAACCCCTTCACTCACCCCACCTCACTCCTCCCCAAGTGGTCCATGAGATACTGGACTCAAAAATCAAATGTATCTCTGTCTGGTACCTTCTAGGCTGGGATGGCTATGGCTGCAAAGAGCAATCCTGGGAGTCAGCATCCCACGTCCATGCTCCTGACCTCATGGCACAGCCTTGCATGTAGCCCATCCAGTTTAACCCAGGCTGACAGAGGGCCCCCCCCAGAGGGGGGATAATGTAAAGTCCAGCAGGTCTCAAACACAGGACTGCAGAGCTGCAAGGAAGCAAATACCTCAATGCTGCCACCCAGAAGCAGCTGTAACCAGCTTGCACTCCACTAACCATGACCTGCGGTAGCCACAGACCATGGGAAGTCTTGCCTCAAGGGGACTAACAGGCAGCATCCTCACGGCTCTTGATTGGCTCCCTGCCCTATACAAACCCAAGGGGTGTTCTCCACAGAGTGTTCAGGCAACAGTGTGGGTCTCTTGTAGCTACCTTGGCCATTCCTGATTCTTGATCTCTGCTCTTGAAGTCCTGTCTTCACCCTTAGCTTGGTTTGGACCTTGCCTCCTGATCAGGACCCTGAAAAGTGACTCAGATTCTGATCCTTGCTATCAACCCCAGCCTGGAATTTGACTATGAACTCCTCTGCTATTCTCAGTCTCAGGTCTGACTTTCTGTAGCATCTGTAAAGATAGAGCATTTATGGTACTGGCCTGCTGGGGCACTGCTCAAAGAGGGTAGAATTAAGGTATGTTTATAAAAATACAGAAATTAACTTGAAACAAGCAAGTTTCAAAACATTTCAGTCAACTTTTTCCCCACATTCTTCTAGTATCAACCAGGACCAGAAGTGGAAACACAGAAGTGCTGGGATGGTATTACAGAGCCATATGGAGCCAGGAAGTACTGAACTAGAAATATGAGTCTGTTCTTGTGAAATGTCTGAAACAGCTTCTAGACACACACAAAAAAGCGGATACATTAAAATAAAATGTAAATTAACATCCAAACATTGAGATACTTAGCTAACCCTCACTTATCTGTAATGGTTTGCTGTCTGGTAGTACAAAGGAACCAAAGTGGGTCAACGTCCAAATGCTCACTATAGGTATCTATGGCAGAAATTCAGTCCTGGTCAGAGGGCCAGGAGAAGACCTAGTCACCACTTAAGTCCCACATAAGTAGGGTGACCAAATGTCCCATTTTTTAAGGGACAGTCCCGTTTTTTGGGACTTTTTCTTATATAGGCGCCTATTACCCCACATCACCGTCCTGTTTTTTCACAGTTGCTATCTGGCAACCCTACACATAAGACCTCAACATTGGATGCATGGGCCTTGTGATGGCCCTTTTCTGAATTTCAGCCTGTATGAGTATTCTCTTGTAGCTCGCTCTAGTCAATAGAAAAACATAGACAAACAAGAGTCCAAGCATCCAGTGTGTGCCACGCTCAAAATTAAATGTATAAGAGAGAGGAAAAATAGTTACATTTTCTCCTCAAATGAGCCTATCATTTGCTATTGTACAAGCCTATGCTGTAAAATGGCTGAAACATTCACAGTTACATTCTCTTGCTGTGAAATTGATGGAAAATGAAGGCATATACAGCAATAATATTTCCTCCAGCATCAGTCAGGGCTTCCAATCCATTAAGAAAGAAAAACAAACAGATTTTACAGGCTGCCTTTACTGACAATGAGAGGTTCTCATTAGGCCAGCAGGGGCCTTCCTGCAGTATGATTGTCTAGTAAGCATTTAAAAATGTTCTGATCTTGATGCCTTACATTTGGTTAATGCAGGACTGCCAAAGGACTTTTATTTATTTTTTTCTGTATCAGAAATCTATCTGCTGTATAGAATACGTGGCAAGAAATTTTTAACATTTTATATTCCACTCATCCTCAAGGACTGATAAATATGTAATGTGGTGCCAGAATTTTTTGATCTGTTGAGGACTATGAAAAAAACAAAGGAAGATTTTCCAAAGCATTCACTGTCACATCTTGTGACTGACTGTTAATACAGGAGATTAATTGAATATCTTACATATTCACTTGAAGAGCAGTCAGCTTCTATTTACTCTGCTACAATAATTTTTTTCAGCTGTTATGCCACCTGTCCCACTGGCTGATTTCACACTGTCTGCATTTGTAAAAACATCAAATATTTACAGTGGTTCTGTCAGTGTAACTTCTGAACAGTGGCCAAATGCACAAGGGAAATGGAAACTTGTTTCCTTTATGTGTATTATATAAACACACACATACATGCTTTGTATTTGAAAAATAAATCCAAAGCTCATGTAAAAGAGTGCCTACCAGCTCTTGCATTCCTCACAGATTCCTTTATTTGTGAATAAATGCAAAATTACCCCAGCATCTAACTGCCACATCACATGCTACAGAGGCTTAGTTATTTTAATGAATATTAATGAATGGGTTTATTGTTTTTGAAGGCTTGCAGCTGAAATATCACTAGACTAGTCTTTTCGAGCCCATTATTTATAACAACAATGCAAACGTGATTGTTATTTATTTGAAATGCAAACAATATTACAATACTTCCCAACAGATTTTCAATTTTCAGCACTAAGTGAATGAATTATGAACTGGTTGGCATTCTATTTTTCTTTACACCTTTTACTTTTTATAGAATACAGTAAGCCTTAGCATATCCACTTGAGAGTTCCAGCAATAACTAAGGAATGTATGGGCAGGTAGAGTAATCTATCCTGTGACCAACAGAAATGGTCCCTCTAGCACAGTTTCAAGACTTCAAGTGGGCGGGGTAGAGAAGTGTACACTATGGCTGCACTTTTCTATGTGGCTATCCTGAAGTCTTTTATTTCCACACTTGTCAGTCTAATACCTTTCACAAGGACTTTTTACATCAATGTTAAAAAAATGAAAAATGTATTTGTCTACTAGAAAAAGGACATTTTAAATTCATAATGGACTTTTTAATAAAGAGACTGATTTGCCTTTCAACAGTGTTATGCTGGTGCAAGTGAGAGGAGTAGCAGGCCACTTATATTTATTTTTATTTATGGTATGAGGTCAGACTGTTGCAGAAGTTAGCAAGACACATCTTATGTTTATATGGAAGGCAAAATAAATGCACAAGCCTTCTACTTACATATATAATATTTTCCTGTATCCTCTTGTCCTCCCAGCTCATAAAGTGTAAGCCTTAACCTTCTCCCTGACAGATTTTAATTTTAAAACCTTTAGCTTCACACCAAGGCTATCAGTCAGCCTTCAAATTCTGCAGCTCCTCATAAACCATGTGAAGTGCTGTCTCCTCATTTCTTATGTCAACAGACATCTTCTCTTGAATTGCAAGCCTTGAACCTAGCGTGAGATCAACTTTTATTTTGCCTGTTGCGCCCATTGTTTCTGAGTCATTTAACTAGGTGTTACCCAGCTATTGACATGAGTATGATGGTAACTTCCATACAGTAAGCTCAAGCAGCCAGCTGTATTCTGCCAAGATATAAACGATTATCTTAAATGTTATGATGATTCCACATTGAAACAATTTCTATCGCACAAGTATGGATCATCAATATCAGTCATCTCCAAAATAACATCCTGCCATCTAATATATAATCCATTGTTGTTTACAGGGTTGTTTGTAGCTGTGTTGGTCCCAGTATATTAGAGAGACAAAATGGGTGAGGTGAGGTAATATCTTTTATTGGACCAACTTCTGTTGATGAAAGAAAAGCTTTCAAGCTACACAGAGTTCTTCTTCAGGTCAGCCCTGCCTAGCTTGAAAGCTTGTCTCTTTCACCAACAAAAGTTGGTTCAATAAAAGATATTACCTCATGCACCTTGTCTATCTAGGATATAAACTATATACTTTATGTTTGGCAGTGCTAATATAGTGTAACATTTAATACTTCTTAAAAACCTCCAAGTATAAATGATTTCAGATTTCATTTAAGACTGCCCAGCCAAAATATGATATTGATCTTCTTATTTATATATGATGATTTTTGTAAAGTTCTATGTTCACAAGTACAAAAGACAAATTATTTTTACTAGCTCAATCCAAACCCCACTGAATTGAACAGGAGTCTTTCCACGGACTTTAATGGGCATTGGATTGGTATCTGTTAGAACAGCATGTATAATATATATATTTTTAAATATGGCCTGATCCTGCTTCTGCTTCTAGTTAAACGACCAGGAGTTTTGCCTATTACTTCAATAGGATCAGGACCACAATATGTACTACAAAACAGGAAAAGATGGACTATTCAAAATATACATTTATAAAGGAAGATGTTAATGTTTCTCTCTGTTGAACTCAGTCCATTGATCTAATTTCAATACTCCACTCAAAGTTATATAAAAAAGTGAGGCAGGTTGCTTACTGTCTCAGGGACTGATTGTTGTTGTATTAGTATAGTTCAACTGAGGGTTGCAGGAGCTTCATTTTTAAGGGAGCAGGGAAGGAAATTACTACCAGAGTGCCAGGATGAGATGAGCAAATAAATTGTTTTCCATGTTATTCAGACATATATATTTGCTAATGCCTGCGGTACTGCTGATGTTTCTGATGTTTATTTTCCATCTGCTTCCTGCCATTCAGCAGTGGTTCTATTGCACTCCAAAAATCTTTGGTTCTATTAACCACAGTGGAAGTAGCACTGTAAACCTTTTGTGATATCTCTCTGCGGATGTAGTTGAACAGACAGCAGAAAATGAACAGGCTTGGGAATTGAGGGACACATATTGGGAATCCCAATCCAAGTGAAGTAAATTCAGTTTGGAATGAGACAGGGTTATCTTCAAATGGGGCAGGGTGAAGGCAACAGTGCATGCATACGATCCTTTATTAATAGTCTACAGCAAACTTCATATCTTCGTGTTGGTCTAAATCTAAAATATTTCTCATTTTTCATTTGAAAGTCTTCAACTGCCTCCAATTAGTGTATGTCTGAACTGCAATCCCTGCTTGAGCTGCCTTACCTGATCTACCTTTAAGCTTTCTAGCTCAGGTCTTAGAACAACAAAACTACAGCAATGCACACCTCAGCATGAGCTGTACAACCCTGCCTGGGACCCCGGGTAATTACTTGTGGGACTAGCTTTTGCTGCTGCGGCTTCACTGTTCCAGAATCTAAGCTAGCTAGATTAAAGCTTGCTCAGGTATGTTGTCTTGAGCAGTGATCACACCCAATGATTGCAGACAAGTCAATAGTGCAGAATTCTGTGGTTTACTCCTCTTGTCTGATGCGGTTTTTCATGTTGTTCACTGTGGATTTTATATTTGGTCTTTTGCTTGTATGTAAAACAGCAAACAATAAAAGGGAAAGAAAAATTACCTGCATAAAAGACAATATGCTGCAAAGAGCAAATCTGTTACTCTCTGCTTTACATTCCAAAAGTGAGTTTTATTTCTGTTCTATCTCAAATGTGTCTCAGCATGTGACTTTTTCTTTTTTATGCCTCTGACTCTATTTATGGAAGAGAAAAGCATTGCTTGCATCAGTCAAACATCCTGCATGACAAGAATAAACAAAACTTTGATGAACCAGACAGTCACGCATGGAAATACTATTTTGGCTTTACTCTTGAAGGTCAAATGCAATAATACTATGCTAATAATAGTTAATAAAAATCTTTAGTAAAGGAATGAGAAGGAAGACATTCATTATCGTCTTCTGACATGATCAATAGGCAGAATAATCATATGGAGTAAGAGATTAGAGACCTAAATCAACTATCAAAAGATGATGGTCCAGTAACTGTAGTTTTTTTCAGAATGAGGGGGGATGAAGGACATAAATTCACACCATGTAGAGGTCAAAGCATAGGGGTTTATTACACACAGCGCTGGCGGAGTGTCACCTGGCTTATTAGGCTCAGAGACACTGTCAATCAATTGATTACAATGAAATATATAGATTTTCCATGGGCGGGGGAAAGTGACGGGGTAGGCAGTTCCACACCCCAGGATAGGTTTTGCAGCAAGACAAGATAGCACATTAGCCAATGGTTAAAAGGTTACATAATGTCTCCGCCCATGGTCTCAAATTAGCAAGTTAACATTTAATTAATACTTTGATAAAATGTTATTAATATAAAATATATATGTTGAATTTTGATTTGGGGTCCATAGGAATGGAGTAACTCCTTTGATTGTCCGACAGGTACATGTCTAGGGGATAAAGCAAAGAAACAGTGAAAGCATATGAAAATAGAGATTGTCTCCTTTATGTCTTAAGGCAGGGCATTGGTCCCTTGGAAGGGAGGTGGAAGGATGCCATATCATTATAGTGACATGTGCCAATATTTCATAAACTCAAGGTTGGATCTGTGGGAAGACTGTTTTCCCTTCAGGAGAAACACAATAGGAACAGGGATTCTTTGTTCAATTTGAAACATTGGATGAAACATAATTATTCAGTTATTGCTTCAACATCTGGCATTTCTACTGACCAAGCAGATCTTAGCAAAGGCAATGTTATTTTGTTTACCTCAGCTTTCTCTTAGCTGATCACTATTAGCTAGGCCTCTGGTCTCCAGACCAAACTTTGGACTTTGGGTCTGAAAAAGAGCTGGCACAATCCATATACCAGGTTGTTATATAACATGCACATGGATTTTAACCCTTCAGGGGACAATTATTCCACTATATAATTTAATCAGAAATGAGAATTATGAACTTGAACCTATAGTGGCAACTGCTTTACTTTTCCTTGTAACTGTATCAAATAATTAGAAAGTCTTTATTCTGAACATAGGCTCACACACAAACTTTGAAGTCAAAACCCCCTTGCATTTTGTGGAGAGAGGATCCAATACAAGTCCTCATACCTGAACCCATCTGCAACATTTTACTCCTAGATCAAATCTGATAATTGAAGGTGCCTACTTTCCTGTTTTGAATTCACCAAAATTCTCATGAAAATAACTAATCTTATATGGTTTCCAACATACAGGGCCCAAATATCATGAAAATAGTTGGTAAAATGACACCACTGACAAATTTCAAACATGAACTCAAATTCTAGCTCTGTTTCAGCCCCAAACCCCAAACCCTTGCTTAATTGTAAGGCTAATTTAGATCAGTGGTACCAGATGACAGAACAAGGAATAATGGTCTCAAGTTGCAGTGGGGGAGGTCTAGGTTGGATATTAGGAAAAACTTTTTCACTAGGAGGGTGGTGAAGCACTGGAAGGGGTTACCTAGAGAGATGGTGGAATCTCCTTCCTTAGAGGTTTTTAAGGCCAGGCTTGACAAAGCCCTGGCTGGGATGATTTAGTTGGGGATTGGTCCTGCTTTGAGCAGGGGGTTGGACTAGATGACCTCCTGAGGTCCCTTCCAACCCTGATATTCTATGATTCTATGAAAATATAACCCCCTATTTGAGACCAGTATCTCTGAACTAGATATTGCAAAAGTCTACTATTCATGTACAAATGTTCTATTTCTTGTTTTCTCATTTTCCCAATTGGCTTTTTTAAGAGTACAGTCAATGTGAGAAGAGGTTGGCTCAAAACACCCTTAAGCTGTAAGGGGCAGGGGAGGAGGGAAGGATATCTTCATATGGGCACCCAAGAGCTAACATTCAGGGGCATTTCTTTTCGTAAAAACATCATTGTGATGGGTTGGATCACAGAAACCCCTTTCGGACTGCCACCTGATGTGCCTAGACTACCTCTGAGCCTGTTTTCCCTGCCAGCTTGGGACTTCAGTGCCTTACCTTGTTTCAGCCAGACACGCTTGCCTGCTGCAAACACAGATCCAAGTCTGAACCACATCCCCCACAAGCTGCAGGGTTATCTGAAAACAGCTTAAGAAAAGCTCCTGTCTCCAGCACTCAGATACCCAATTCGCAATGAGGTCCAAATCCCAAATAAATCCATTTTACCCTGTATAAAGCTTATACAGGGTAAACTCATAAACTGTTTGCCCTCTATAACACTGATAGAGAGATATGCACAGCTGTTTCCCCACCACCACACACACACACAGGTATTAATACTTACTCTGGGTTAATTAATAAGTAAAAAGTGATTTTATTAAATACAAAAAGTAGGATTTAAGTGGTTCCAAGTAATAACAGACAGAACAAAGTAAATTACCTAGCAAAATAAAATAAAACATGCCAGTCTAAGCCTAATACAGTAAAAACTAAATGCAGGTAAATCTCACCCTCAGAGATGTTCCAACAAGCCTCTTTTACAGACTAGACTTCCTCCTAGTGTGGGCCCAATCCTTTCCCCTGGTACAGTCATTGTTCCAGCTCAGGTGGTAGCTAGGGGATTTCTCATGACTGCAGCCCCCTTTGTTCTGTTCCATCCCCTTATATATCTTTTGCACAAGGTAGGAATCCTTTGTCCCTCTCTGGGTTCCCACCCCTCCTAAGTGGAAAAGCACCAGGTTAAAGATGGATTCCAGTTCAGGTAACATGATCACATGTCAGTGTAAGACTTCATTACCCAGTTGCCAGCACACAGGTATAAAGGAAGACTTACAAGTAAACAGAGCCATCTACTACCAATTGTCCTGGTTAATGGGAGCCATCAAGATTCCAAGCCACCATTAATGGCCCACACTTTGCATAATTATAATAGGACCTCAGAGTTATATTTCAGATTTCTAGTTTCAGATACAAGAATGATACATTTATACAAATAGGATGAACACACTCAGTAGATTTTAAGCTTTGTAATAATACCTTACAAGAGACCTTTTGCATGAAGCATATTCCGGTTACATTATATTCACACTCTTTAGCGTATTTGCATAACAACACCATACGGAGTGCACCGTCACAATCATAACTTAGCAGCAGCAGAAGCATTAGCCTGGATATATGGTTACTCACTAAGTATGGACAACTGAAGGTGCTCCAGGAGTGTTTGATTTTACTCAGCCTATTTAGATTTTACAAATAGTTCCACAATACTGTTTGTAAACACTCAATCATTATCTGATTTAAAGTGCTTCTGGAATTTGTTTCTTGGCAACTGGTCCAATGAACAATCTTTTCCAAATTTGCCATTTAGTCACAGGGACACTTTGGGAGAGTCCCTTAACCTGTATATTTTCCAGTTTATGAAAGTGGGGGAAAACAATGCCTAGCCATCTGTATAAAGCTTTTTGGGATTCCTATTTCAGCATCTAGAGCATCAGGGGTGTCATTAAAAGAAAAGAACCCATCAGGGTTCCTCATAAGAGAAAGTTTTCTTTTCTTTTGTTTCCAAAATTTTCCTGTTTTCTTTTACAAATTAGAAATGATTCCACCCAAACAATAAAAAGGAAATTAGCTTCCAATAAAACATTTGCAAATAAAAAGGAGAAAAATACTCATTAGTAAATGGCTCATTAAAATGAATGAAATTCTGGTGTCATTAGCACACCCATTTTATGCTACCAACTCCTTTCTCCTTACGATTGCTCCAGCAGAGGGGAGAAGGCTCCCCTGAGGGAGCTCTATCCTTTAACATTTATGAAGGGCAACAGAGGGTCCTGTGGCACCTTTAAGACTAACAGAAGTATTGGGAGCATAAGCTTTCGTGGGTAAGAACCTCACTTGTTTCTAACTTGCATCTGAAGAAATGAGGTTCTTACCCACGAAAGCTTATGCTCCTGTCAAGGCTGTATCCCCACTTTGAACTTTAGGGTACAAATGTAGGGGCCTGCATGAAAACTTCTAAGCTTAACTACCAGCTTAGCTCTGGTCCCGCTGCCACCATTCCCACTGAATTCCCTCCCTGGGAAGCCTTGAGAAACCTCTCACCAATTCCCTGGTGAATACAGATCCAAACTCCTTGGATCTTAAACAAGGAAAAATTGACCCTTCCCCCCTCCTTCCTTTCACCAACTCCTGGTGAATATAGATCCAAACCCCCTTGGATCTTAAAACAAGGAGAAATCAATCTGGTTCTTAAAAAGAAGGCTTTTAATTAAACAAAAAGGTAAAAATCATCTCTGTAAAATCAGTATGGAAAATAACTTTACAGGGTAATCAAACTTAAAGAGCTCAGAGGACCCCCCTCTGTCTTAGGTTCAAAGTACAGCAAACAAAGATAAACACTCTGGTAAAAGGTACATTTACAAGTTGAGAAAACAAAGTAAAACTAAGACGCCTTGCCTGGCTTTTTTACTTACAAGTTTGAAATATGAGAGACTTGTTTAGAAAGATGGGGAGAACCTGGATTGATGTCTGGTCCCTCTCAGTCCCAAGAGTGAACAACCCCTTAAACAAAGGGCACAAAACAAAAGCCTTTCCCCCCCAAGATTTGAAAGTATCTTGTCCCCTTATTGTTCCTTTGGGTCAGGTGTCAGCCAGGTTACCCGAGCTTCTTAACCCTTTACAGGTAAAAGGATTTGGAGTCTCTGTACACAGGAGAGCTGTTACCCTTCCCTTTATAGTTATGACAGCTCCCAATACTTCTGTTAGTCTTAAAGGTGCTACAGGACCCTCTGTTGCTTTTTACAGATTCAGACTAACACGGCTACCCCTCTGATTTATGAAGGGGTTAATGAATAGCACTCCAGACGCAATTTGGATCTGACTTACACCAGTGAAGTTAATCAGTCAGTGAAGTTAATCAGTGTGAGAACAGAATAAGAATGTAGATCTCTTAAAATCTGTTGGGAGAAGATGCGTCTTGCTTTTTTTTTTACAAATTGATTTTTATCAACAAGAAGAATGTCATAATTAAGCATCACATAAAGTACAACTGCAGAATAATTCATTCTGAATAACATCCATTACCAATTTTGGCAATTTCATCACAGGTTCAAGACATTTTTTCCCATTATCCAATGAGCTCCAAATGAGTGACTTCTTATAACTAATGTCTCTGTTCACTCCTCCAAATGCAGCTGAATTATGATGCCAATGGCTTAGAAAACTTGACCATAACTTACAAGTCACTGACATTGCCAAAGACATTAAAGAGAAGAGTACTACTACTATTTAGCATAGGAACAAAATTATATGGGAGTACTGGGGAAAAACACCATATGATACAAACAGAAAATATGTTCAAGATCAAGAAGAATGTACCAAATACTTTGCATCAAAGTTCTATGTATGACATACAAGATATGTCTTTAAATCTATGAAACAACATGATATTTTCTCAGTAGATGACTATGTGAATAATTCCAGGATTCAACTTAACTTCAGTGATCTAACAGCTGATGAACTGAAACACAGAGTAAGTTTCCTGCACATCCTCCAAAATCCAATGACAAATTCTAGGGACAGAAATGGTTGTCATAGACATCTTGCAAAAACAGAGAGACTTGGAAATGGCTCTTCTATATGTTGAAGAAAAAGAGAGAGGCCTGTCAAAACTAAAAACACCCCAATAGGACCCTGAAGGGTTTAAAAGTGCTTCTCAGAGAAAGATGTGTGGGAGGTCTCCTGCCAGAAGTCCAGGGAGACAGGCTAACAAACAGAGAAAGGGTCTGTATAGTTGGCACTTCCCAGATACTGGGAATGGTAAGCCTTAGGGGAAAGCAAGCATCCATATAAGCTGTTTTTCATTGTTTTTAAGATATGTGGTGGTGTTTTTCTGAAATATTCCCTCTATGCTGGGGTGGTGAGATGGTCAGGGATGCATCACACAGAGCTGGCTTTTTTGGCTCAACCAGCAACCAGAGATACCCCTCTCACAAAGGGGCTCTTCAGCTGGCATGTTAGGGCAGCTTTATGGCCCCAAAACATTTGGAGCAGTGGGGGGTGGGGATTAGGATCTGGCTGAGTAACTACAATGGTATGTCCATGTTTCTGCTACCCCTTTCCTTCCAAAAATCAATCAATCAATCAATCAAATCTGGCTTAGGTTCACCTCTGTCACTATTTCAGTTTAGAACAGAGAGATTTCCAGAAGTGCTGGTACTTGCTAGACATATGCCATTGGCTTGTATATACCTGGAGTTTGAAAGGTACGTGCGACGTTTCACTCCATATTTTTTATGAAAATATGCTTATGATATGAATATGACATAACTGAGATATACTTTATGCAAGAGGGGTCTTGTAAGATGTCATTGGAACGGTTATAATTTACTGAATGTGATTATCCAATTTGTATGTCTGTATCATTTCTGTATCTGAAGTTAGGAATATTGACAATGTATCTGTATTTCAACTATGCTACTTTGGGTGACGCCCACTGCTAAAACTTCAGGTGCAACAATTGAAAGCCAGACAGGGCTGATGGCCCATCAGCGAGGACAATGGATTGTGAAAAGGCTTGGCCTTCATGTGGATGCTCCATACTTCCACTGACTCACGGACGCTGTGATACTACAGAGTCAGATGGTCTTGTCACCTCATACTAAACATTACCTGCGGGACTTCTTGAAACTTTCCACTTGAAGGGAAGCTTGGTCAAGTTCAGGAAACAAAGGTTTCCTGCCTTATGTAAATCCTATTTAAGAGTGGGGAGGAAGGCAAATGAGACTCCTCCTCTCCATGGCCTGAAGAAAGACTGCTAAAGCCACCTGAAGGGAAGGCCAGGGGGGAGGCCAGATTGAGACAGGGATCCAGTCTGAAAAGGAATATAACTGTAACTCTGAACAACAGAAACTTTTCAACCTGCCTAAAATAACATTTTAGGTGAGAATTTACATTTTGAAACCTGTTTCTTAAGTATATTGAGCTTGCATATTTTGCTTTATTTGGTCAGTAATGTGCTATGTTCTGTCTATCTCTTATATTCACTTAAAATTCACCTTTTGTAGTTAATAAACTTATTTCTTGTTTATAATAAAACCCATTTTATGCAATTTCTAGCTGGGAGGGCAAGAAGTAATGCACATCTCTCTTCACATTGAGGAAGAGGGCACATTTTATGAGCTTGCGCTGTACCGATATTTCTATACAGTGCAAGACAGTAGTATTTTGGGTTTGTCTCCCAAAAGGGGTGGGAACATGCTGGGGGAGCCCTCTCACAGAGAGCTAACTTCAGTCTGTCTTCAGCGGGGTGTGGCCCTACCTCTGTGTGTGTGTGCTGCAAGAGGCCGGAGAGCCTAATTCAGCAAAGCAGGAAGAGGGAACCCAGGCTGATTGAGTAGGGGAGGTTCAGTTAACCCCAAGCACATCAGGTGGCATCCCAAAACGGGGGTCCAACCCGTCACAGCGTGTCTAGGGTGAAAAACTGAATTTCTTTATACTTTTCCGGGTAACTTTTAATTCACTGGAAAAATATGAAGAATAGTAGTCGTATCATACCCACCGAAAAAACGCTCACACACTGCAATCCTGCTCCTTCCGTTTCCAGCAGAGTCTAAATCATTATAGTATGAAAACCCTCCAAATTGCAAAATTATTATGCTCAAAATCAAATGAAGATATAAATACAGTTGGGTTTGACACATTTTGTATAAAGCAGCCAAAGAAAGACTACTGCATGACAAAAAGTAGGATTTATGGCAAATATAGGAGTATTATTAAGAACTCAATGACCTTATTTTAAGGTATTTGAGAAAAAATAGAAGTATTAAGCAAATGTATTAAAAGGGAAATGGGAAAAAGGGAGAAGAGAGATGAATACAGAGGGCATTAGCTGTAATATATACCATTAAAAAGAGGTACACTCTGAAAAAGCATATTGAAGCTATCAGGATCATATTAGATGGTGAAAGAAAGGGAAAAAAAGATTAATTTACTACTGTTTAAATATGGCCAAATGAATCTTAATTGTGTTCTTTTGTCATCTGATACAGTCCAT
Source organism: Terrapene triunguis (assembly GCF_002925995.2). Classification (NCBI taxonomy): domain Eukaryota; kingdom Metazoa; phylum Chordata; order Testudines; family Emydidae; genus Terrapene; species Terrapene triunguis. Next base: position 3,007,431 of record NW_020664399.1, on the reverse strand, counting down.
ATGGCTTCAGTGATACATCCATTAGTTCTCAGGGTTTTTGTTCATTTCCTAAGCCTGGCGGTATTACTTTTCTCAGTGATGAAAAAAGGGACTTCCTCTAGAGATGGTGCAGCATGTTACTGTGATTTGAAACTGGCTGTGAATTTGCAGTTCCAATTATGATTTGTTGGCTCCCACAGACAGCAGGACAGAGACTGTAGAAGTGAAACTGAGGCTTGGTCCAACCATAGAGCCTTTGCCAGTATATCTATGTCAACTAGTAGTATGGAAAAAATCACTTCCTAGCTGACATAGCTCTGTCAGCCAAACCCAGGAACAGACACTACTACATCGACAGAAGAGTGGTTCCGTTGGCACAGCTACTGTCATTCAGGGAGACAGTGTAGCTATATTAGCAGCAAAACTTCTTCTGCTGGTTAACACAGAGCCTATAGTAAGGGACATTGTCAGCATAGGTTCTGTAGTGTAGACAAGCCCTGAGACTGCCTGCCTTAAAGACACAAACAGCCTGTAGGTGCCAGACCAAGAGACCAATGGATGAGCCAGGCAACCAAATACAGGGCCTGGATAAAGCTGCACAAGGTTGGAACAACCCCAATATGTAAGTTGAGTTCCACCAGGGGTAGTGTTTGTGGGAGAGAGCTGGCTGCAAAATGTCAGGTTACAGCAGCTGGAGGTGCAGTAGTCCAGCAACAGCACCCTGCATCAGAAGGGGAGACACTATTTTTTCTCTCTGAGCCACGAGGTTTGAGACCAACCTGGAGGCCCCAGCTCCACAGAGAGACTGAGCCACAAGACTCCACTGGGCCTGCAATATTCGGTAGTTTTATCTAGTTAGTGGGCATTTAGTGTTTTATTATTGCGGTGTGACTAAATGATTACTCATTTATTTGATATCCTTGATTCCATTGTCTGCTCCCTTTCCCTTCTTTCAATTTACCTGTCTTTTCCAGGAATAAAACATTGTTTATATCTTTATCTGTTGATTTCCAGTACTTATAATTGCTTGTTGTCTACCAGTTTATGCACCAGGGGAAGGACCAAGTCCTTGTCCACACTAGTGGCAGCATGTAAGATATGGATAGCTACATGCCGCAGTGAAAAGCAGGCTATCTCCACACTGCAATATGTAGTTACATGCGGCAGTGAAAGACTCAGGTGGGGGAAGGCAGCTGGGAAAGGTCTGTCAGAGCTTTTGCTCACTGCCTCCCTCCTACCAGAGCCCTTTTCCCATTGCTAGAGCCTTATCCTGCTGTGGGGAAAGGCTCCAGCAGCATTGGCACCAACTCTGTGGGTACTCCGGGGCTGGAGCACCCACGGAAAAAGAATGGTGGGTACTCCGCACTCACCTGCTGATCAGCTGTTCGGCAGTGGGCGGGGCACTTGGGGGAGAGGGCAGAGCAGGGGCGGGAAGAGGCAGAGCAAGTGTGGGGCCTTGGGGAAAGGGGCAGAGCGGGGGTGAAGCACCCACCCGGAAAGAAGAAAATCAGAGCCTGTGTCCAGCAGCATAGAGGCAGCAGTACCATACACTGCTGAAAATAGCAGTGAAGATGCGGAAGGTTCTGCTTGGGTGTTGTCATAAATATAAAGGGAAGGGTAACCACCTTTCTGTATACAGTATTATAAAATCCCTCCTGGCAAGAGGCACAAAATCCTTTTACCTGTAAAGGGTTAAGAAGCTCAGGTAACCTAGCTGACACCTGACCAAAAGAACCAATAAGGGGACAAAATACTTTCAAATTTGGAGAGGGGGAAAAGGCTTTGTTTTATCTGGTCTTTGTCTATCCGTTCTGTGTGCTTGCCAGGGACAGATCAAGAAGGCAAGCAATCCAACTCAGTTAGAATTAGTAAGTAATAATAAGGGAATGTGTTAGCTTACTTTTATTTTGGCTTGTGATTTTCCTTGTCTAGAGGGAGGTTTATCCCTGGATTTGTAACTTTAAGGTTTTGCCTAGAAGGGAGATCCTCTATGTTCTTGAGTCGTTTGTTATTCTGTAAAGTACTTACATCCCGATTTTACAGAGGTAATTCTTTTACCTTTTCTTTAATTAAAATTCTTCTTTTAAGAACCTGATTGATTTTTCATCGTTTTAAGATCCAAGGGTTTGGGTCTGTGTTCACCTGTACCAATTTGTGAGGATATTATTCTCAAGCCTCCCCAGGAAAGGGGGTGTAGGGGCTTGGGGGATTATTCTCAAGCCTGCCCAGGAAAAGGGTGTAGGGGCTTGGGGGGATATTTGGGGAAGGTAGGGCTCCAAGTGCCCTCCCTAAATGTTTGTTTAAATCACTTGGTGGTGGCAGCGTTACTTAATCCAAGGAATAGGGGAGTTTTTAACCTAAGCTGGTAGAAATAAGTTTAGGGGGTCTTCATGCAGGTCCCCACGTCTGTACCCTAAAGTTCAGAGTGGGGAGGGAACCTTGACAGGTGTGTAGTAGAGAGCCATGTAGGGTATGTACCCTAATGTTCTGGCTTTTTACTCAGTGGCTCACTGTCGACACTGCTACCTACCTGTGCTAGGGTTGTGGGCAGGGTACGTACTCTACACACTGCCATAAATACAGAAATACCCTAAGAAGCTAGGGTTCATTGGTCCTAAAGTGGGTTGCCAAGCCCCTGGCAAGGGAGGAATTAGGGTGTCTACCACATTTGGGAACTAGGGGTGTCCCGGAGGGGATATATGTTTTTCTGTTGAAGTAAGTCACCTATGGTCTCTTTGGTGGGGTGGTATCTACCACTGACCCTACTAATATGACCCCATTACCATAGTGTCTGTGCATATATCTTTTACAACAGGTGACATGTATTTATTTATTCACCAGAGCTCACAGGTTCAGATTTTGCAGAAGGCAGTTTTACTATATATTCTAAAGGAAAACTGCCTTTTTAATCTCGCAACTGCAGTATTTGCATGACAGAGTGGGGAGAGCTAAGACAGAAAGCTGAGCCTCCTGATGTGAATCTAAAAAGAAATTCCTAGATGTTCACAAGATGCTGTACAAGTCTCAGCATGTTCAGAATAAAATATACTTTTAAATTATGAAGAAAATACTGGAAAACACTCTACTTGCCTTACAGTGATTGTGTACAAAAGATAATAGTAAGAGATAAATTGGATGAAGTTTGAGGCAAAGGGAAGTGGGAGACAGAAGGAGTCCCAGCAAATAAAAAAGGGAAAAGTAAACATGAGAAAAGCACTAAACTAGCTGAATGCTGAATTTGTTTAGAAACAAAAGAGCAGCATTATGTTTTCTATGTAAATGAGAGATAGCTTACAAAGGACAATGGCAGATTTGGCAACAGCAGCATCAGTTTTGCCTTCCTATTTGGAGAAAGTATATGCTCCTGGGGAAGCTATAAAAGATAAGGATATATCTGGATCTGTGGCACCTTACCCCAGGTGGTCACTAAGAAAGGTCCCTAGGCTTACTCCCTAAATGCTATTGCAAGGCAAGTTCCCCCTCTCACCACTACACATGCTATTCCATAGTGATACAATAGAAATCTAATACAGTTACTCACACTGACCTTTCTAACACGTAGATTGGACTATTAAGTAAAACTACAGTTATTACTAATGCAAAAATAATTAGAAAGAAAAGTCGCATGTGCTAATGTGCTTCCATTATCCACCTATCAAACTACTGTTATGCTGAAAGATGCTAATGACTGCCATCAGGTGAATATGACTCAAAGACAATTACAGACATGGTTAAAATCAATAGATGTGCCAAGCACACTTTCAGACTCAATAGAAGGAGCATTTAATTCCCTTTTTGTAACAGAAACAGCTGCAAACAATGGAGGGACTGCCCAAGGTACATGACAGTCAGAGCTAAGCTGTGTGACCTAAGGGGTTTCCCTCATTGTGAATGCAGGGCCTAGGATATTGGTTTTGCAGCCTGTGTGTAATAAAGGGAGAAAGCCATCAGAAAGCCTGGAGCACCAGTTGTGAGCATGACACTAAAGTTGAAGCAGCAAGATAGAATGACTTAGGCACAGGACTCGCTGGAGTGGCAGACTGGAGCATTTCTGACCAAGGAGACTGCTAGCCGCTGTTTGTTTCCACTGTGTTCAGACAAACAGGACTTTGTGTACTTTTTTTGTAAGTAAACAAGCTTACACCAAAGAATATACCTGACTTGAATCATCAGCTTCTCATCCTAATGGAAACAATCCTCAAGGTCCCAAATATTGGCTACTGCTCAGGCTAAAGAGGCAACAATATAATACTTAGAGCTATATTTGCAGATTCATTCTTACACAGATTACTGACACAATATAGTATATTGTAACAGCTTTATTGGAGCTATTACATTCAATTGTGTCTGTGTCTGAGGCAGTTTGCTTTAATTGACAGCACAATAGACCATAATACTTTCTTTTGTGTAAATTTTTATAGACTAGAAGGTTATAGAGGAATCACTAATGGAACTTTAACTATAGCAATATAAGGGAGTTAAAAGGATGCATCAGTTGAACTGTAATGCATTCAATCCATGATGTTTTATTTGATAAACATAAAAACAGATGCTAAAATTAAATCTGATTGAAGAAACAGCATATAATTAAGATGCACCTTCCTCATGTCAGTTAATGCTATACTTCAAATCAAATGACTATGCAGATGCTAGTGAAGCACCTTGTTAAGATCAATTTGCTTCCTGGATGCCTTTCTGGCTTTAGTCATACCCAAGTTAATGGCCTCAATATAGGGTAATTGGGTGAAATTTAATGACCTGTGATATGCAGGAGGTCAGACTAGATGATTTAATGATTCCTTCTGGCATTAAACTCCTTCTCTGACTCCTTCTGTACATTATTCTTTATAAAGTTTCCTTCTGCAAATGCTCCACTATAGCTTTACACCTTTCTCTATTTGCTTCCACAGGCCTTTTAGAAGTGCTTATTATTGGTAATGTGCTCACTTTTTATTCACTATTCTAATATTGCTAAATGCTCTGACTGGCCATATATATGAGCACATGATAAATATGCAAAAAGTAATATTTGAGAGAACCCTAGGAAAAAGGGTAGGGAACAAATATACATAAAATATGGATTTGACTCTGTAACCTTTACTCTTTGAGTAGCACTTACCCACATTTGTAGTCCCATTGATATCAGTGGAACTATTGGCACAAGTAACTTCTGCCCAACAAAAGTATTATAGAATCAGACACTTCCTTTTGATGTCCGTTTAGAAGTAAACTTTCAATTAGATAAATAAATATATACATACATTTAATTTCTCCTTTCAGTTCTCTTCCTTGTGACTTTTTTCTTTAAACTCTTGTTTTGTCCTCTCCTTTCTTTCTCAGTATCCATGTTTTGATTTAGGCTATTTTTTAATGTAACCAGAGAGGGTCGGGGGGGGGGGGGTGGGAAATAGTGGAAAATCACAAATTATAACTTATGTTGACAGGAAATGATTTAGGAATTTTTAAATGTAGGGTTAATTTTCTCATACAGAGTTTTCCTCAAACTACCTGATAGCTTTGCACAGTATTCCAAGTTCAGAGAAGTTATATCTACACAATGGATTATTGGTCCACACCTCTTGTTTCTTAGTATTAACATAAGCACAACTGATTGTCCTTGAACTAAATTCATAGTGAAAGAGACAAAAGATTATAGCTGGTTTAGCCTTCACTACCAGTGAATCCGTTGGAAAAAAATTAGCATTTGGAGGCACAAAAGAATACAAGTCAAACCAGAATATGTTACAGTGACAGAGACCTTGAGAAAACATCTTCTAACATAAAAATGAAATATTTAATTATAGTTGTGATATTTGAGGATATTTGTAGACCTTGAAAACTGGTATGAGCAGGTCTACTGTAGAGTGCATCCAAGTATTGTTCATATTTTCAAAATAGTACTTTAGCCTCAGAAAGTGATAAATAAAATGATGAATAATATAGATTTACATATGATCCTCTATTCAGTACCAGGCTATAATTAAGCCTTATGTTCTGCTCCTGTTAACAAACAGAGGCCACTAAAATAGGAATAATTTCAATTTGGCTATTCAATATCACCATGAATCACCATTTTGCATTGTAATTTATGACCCATCCTGCTGAATGAATTTGGTTAACTTTTTCCTGTTATTATTACATTAAAAATTATAGTGTGAGTATTTTCTATGTAATAATTGCAAAACACTAGATCTGGATGATGATCAAGTTTTAATGGTTTACTATGGAGTTCTGTTCCAATTTACACCTAGCTTCAGTTGGGTTGCATTGATGTAAATGTACTGATTTGGTTTTTTGTTTGTTTGTTTTTCAAAAATGTATTTATTTTTTAACAATAGTAAAAACTCTGTTTTATAGCATGATACTGCAATTGCCACTGTGCCTTGCTCTTTTTTTTTTTTTTACAATTAAATTTCCTTGGGCCTTATCAAGCCATCAGTTTTTAAATTTGAAGCCAATGGGGAGTTCTTTTTAGAAAGCGGTGGTGTATGACAGCCCATTGTCAATAGTAAAAATCTTATACCAGACAAGAGTCTCACAATCAAACATCACATATCGAAGGGAAGAATTAACCTTTAAAGTATTACACACTAACATATTATTTTTTGACTGGAAAAGAGTTGAACATGGCTCAGCAAAGCAAATACCTTTGATCACAAAGGTATCCTGCTGTGGGCATCTTGTAGGAGTTCAGAAGTAGGTCAGTTAGATATAATGTAAGTGCCCATATTTCAAAGAGTATCATATGTGGAAATATTCCCCTAATATGTAGTCAGCCTAGGAATTACATCATATCCTTGGATAATACTGATCAGCTGACTCTATGATATTGTTCCTAGAGAGTGCTCTCAAGAACAGAGTTAAAATGTGGCAGGCACTACTAGCGTAGAATGGCCATAATGGATAGTATATTTGCATCCCTTGTAAAACCCATCTTGAATTCCACTTACAGGAATGCTTTGGTACTGTACAAAACTTTCTCCTGTAAGTCAGCTGCATGCTATAATAGCTTTCCTTTCAACTGACCATTAGTATAATTATTCACCTTATATTTGCACTTTAAACATGCACATGCATTTTCTGCCAAGGCCAGCTTGACACACAGACACACACTCTTGTTTAGGAGTGACAAAGGATAGCCCATTATACTTTCAAGAGAGAGATGACCAAGTTTAAACTAAAATACTTGAAAATACCTTGGTCTAGGATCTCAGTCCTGATGGGTCACTGTTCACCACTTTAACAGGACAACGGAGCTGTAAAGCCATTTTGACCAATATCCTGTGAACTACCCCTCTGTATGCCATCCCTACATCATCCTGCCCCCACCCCAGCTCCTTAGTATGGCTGTGTGTGAAAGAGGTGTTGCTATCAGCCATAACCTAGAGCAGCCCCAAGGCTGCTCAGTTGTTCTGAGGGCTGAACTGGCCTCTAGCCAGCCCAGGATTGGTTGGGAGCAAAAATGTCTTTAGTCAGTCAGCTGTGCCACAGCTGAATATGCTGATGGCTTCTGAAATGTGAAAATTAAAGTGAATGTAATCCTGGAATAAATGAAATAAATACAGAGTACAAATGAAACAGATAAGCCCCAATTCAGAAAAGCATTTTAACTCATGCCTAAATGCTTTGCTGAATAAGGTTCTTAATACATACTGATAAAGTTTCAGCCAATTCCATCCAACCACAACACATTCAAGAGTAAATTTACAGCTAAGGATATAAATATTATATCTAGTTATTAATGGTTGCCATGTTTTTAACTTCCTGCTATTGTGCCTTACTGAAGACACACTATATCCTAAGATCAAATTAAATAAATTGCCATGAGATACCAGTGGTTCTAGAAATAAATGTAGCACACCACAAATGAAAAACAATCTGCCCCCACCCCAAACAAAAATGTCAACATAAAACTCAGTGATTTATAAATAATATACTCTGTGTCAGAATAAAGCAAGGGCAATTTTAAACTTTCTCAGACAATTCAATAACCTGCAGACCATCCGCAAATCAAATAACCTACAAACTGGCAAAGGATGTCTTATTACTAATCCTAGATATTCCTACAATTAGAGAAATAGATGGAGCCATATAGCAGACTTGCTACCTCCACTCTGGGTGGCACTTACCTGGGGGCTCCCTGGAAGCGGCAACATCCCCCTTGCTCAGGTTCTAGGCGGAGGCGTGGCCAGGCAGCTGTGTGTAAATGGTGTAATGGCTTCGCAGCTCCCATTGGCCATGAAGCTGCGGGGGGTGGTGCCTCACAATCCAACTTCCAGCCTCTGTGCCCAAACATCTCTCATCTCAATCGGGCTTGTTATGCATTTTTTATTCTAGTTCTTCCCGTTCCTTTTACAGGATAGTTAGATGCTTATGTGGCATAAGTCTTTTAATTTCACTCCCTGCACCCACCCACTCTACTTCTTTGTGGCATATGCACAAAGTGCCTGAGGTGGTATGTGACCAGGATTCATCACCAAATTTGGTCCACTGGTTGGATCATTAGTTTCCCCGGCCCGGGCCATGTTCTGACGGGAAGTGTGATGTGACTGCTGTTCCATGCCCCGCCAGTTCCACTGACTTAGAATAAACTAAACTCCATGCTGGCTGGGCCATTATTCCATAATAAATAAGGAAGGTCCTAGAGATAAAGGATTTGTGTCTGCAGAATAACATTCCTCCTCATGTTTGGGAGACAACCCTTTGTCTGTGATAGGAGACTCCTAGGAGCACACACTCTTCTCTGCTCTAGTGTCACATTGCTCATGCTGTACTCAGTTTTCAAGGAGCCTGGTGTGCTGACTGTGTCCATGTTAGAGCACCGAATTCTTTTTTCCATTCTTCTTTTGGTGTTAAGAAGAAGTGTTATCTAACTCCTTGCGTGTGTATTTGAGCTATGACGGTGTTTCAAAGCTTATAAAAGGCTCTTTCCTGAAGCCCTTTTGTGAGCTAGCCATCTGAGCTACTTGTAAGGGTGAGGGTTGCAGGATCTGGCACTAAATACATAGTCATCAACTTTACCCTGCTCACTCACCTGTCCTGACAGTTTATCTTTGTTACAGGGATCCCTCTGGAGTTCCCATGGATCAACTATACTACGGCTCAGCACCAGACCCACAGAAAAGGAGAAAACTTCACTTTTGACTTGTCATATCTACAATAGTCACTATATAACACTTACTTTCCAATGGCATGGCTGCTGCAAATATAGTTGTAATTGTCATGGTTTAATGTTTTTCTTATCAAATAAGAAAATGTCCCCCATCAACTTATTCTACTATTCCTAAGTAATCAGTTTGCTTTTGGATGTGCAACTGTGGGGATCGGAAAGACAATCATTATAATATTCATACATATTAAATATATTTAATTCTCTAAATTTTAGGTGCCTCCTGACTTTTTGAAACCCATAATATTAGAATGTGTTGGATATTTCTCTAGATACTGCATGGTTAGTTTGCCTAATAAGACAAAGTATTAATTTTGGGTTTAAAAATGTTTAAAGGACACCACTTCTCTTCTTGCTATATACCAGTGTGGTTATATAGCAGGAGATCTCAAACTTGTTCACAATGTACACCATATATAGTACATTAGCATGGCCATAATGGTTCTTACCATCTAGCCAGTATCCTATCTTATGACAGCCACCAGTGCCAGATACTTCAGAGGGAATGAACAGCAGTGATCCATCCCTGTCATCCAGTCCCAGCTTCTGACAGTCAGAGGTTTAGGGGCACCCAGAGCATGGAGCTGTTTCCCTGACTATCTTGGCTCATAGCCATTTATGGACCAATCATCCATGAACTTATCTCATTCTTTTTTTAACCCACTTCTACTTTTGCTCTTCACAACATCCGCTAGCAACAAGTTTGACAGGTTGGCTGTGCATTATGTGAAGAAGTACTTCCTTATGTTTATTTTAAGCCTGATGCCTATTCATTTCATTGGGTGACTGCTGATACTTGTGTTATGTGAAGGGGTAAGTAACACTTCCCTATTCACTTTCTCCACACCAATCGTGATTTTATAGACCTCTGCAATGCCCCCACCCCTTAATAATCTCTTTTCTAAGTTTGAACAGTCCCAATCTTTTAAATCTCTCCTCATATGGAAGCTGTTCCATACCCCTAATCATTGTTCTTGCCTTCTTTGTACCTTTTCCAATTCTAATATAGCTTTTTTGAAATGGGGAGACCAGAACTGCACACAGTATTCAAGGTGTGCATGTACAATGGCTTTATATAATGGCATTATGATATTTTCAGTCCTATTATCTATACTTTTCCTAATGGTTCATAATGTTCTGTTAGCTTTTTTGACTGTCACTGCACGTTGAGCAAACATTTTCAGAGAACTGTCCATGCTCTTCAAGACTCCAGAGATGTCAAGATCTCTTTCTTGAGTGGTAACAGCTAATTTAGACCATTCTTTTATATGTATAGTTGGGATTATGTTTTCCAATGTGCATTACTTTGCATTTATCAACATTGAATTTCATCTGCCATTTTGTTGCTCAGTCACTCAGTTTAGAGAGATCCCTTTGTAACTCTTCACAGTCAACTTTGGACTTAACTATCTTGAATAATTTTGCATCATTCACAAACTTTGCCTCCTCATTATTCACCCCCTTTTCCAGATCATTTATGAATATGTTGAACAGCACAGTTCTCAGTACAAATCCTTGGGGGACACCACTGTTTACCTCTCTCCTTTGGGAAAATTGATCATTTATTCCTACTCTTTCTCTTCATGTCCAGCTGTCCCTGCATGTGGAACTGGAAGCATTTCAAAGAATGCTACCAGGGAGATCCTGGACTTTAATCTTTTACCTAACAGCCTAAATTTAGCCTCTGAGACCTGTCTCCTACTTTTCCCTATGTCATTGGTACCTACTGGTACCACGGTCATTGACTCCTCCCTAGTATTGTACCTAAGTCTATCTAGATGTCTCAAGAAGTCTGCAACCTTCGCATCCAACAGGCAACTCACCATATGATTCTCCCAGTCATCACGAATGCAACTATCTATATTGCTAATAATTGAATCCCCCATTACTATTAAATGGCTCTTCCTAACAAATGGGGTCCCCTCCCCGTGAGGGGAATTCTCAGTGCTAGAGGATACCATGACATCATCTGGAAGGAAGGTCCCATCTATAGGATCATTTCCCTCCACTCCAGTTTGATGTTCTTGTTCCCTGAAACTTTGATGCGCCTCAACAGTATGGCCTTTGATGTTCGTCAACAGACTACATTACTGTACTCTGGTGTGATAGGTTCGGTCACAGATACCCCCTTGGGACTGTTACCTGATGTGCTGAGACTATGTCTGAGCCCATTTCCTCTGCCAGTTTGGGTCTCCAGAACCCTGCCTTGTCGAGCCAGATATGCTAATCTGCTGCAACGCAGACTCAGAATCTGAACCATGCCCCTAAAGCTGCAGACTTAACTGAAAACCACTCAGCAAGTGTTCCTATCTCCAGCACCCAGACACCCAGCTCCCAATGGGATCCAAAGTGAATCCGTTTTACCCTGTATAAAGCTCATACACAGTAAACTCATAAATTGTCCACCCTCTATAACACCGAGAGAGAGAGATGTACAGCTGTTTGCTCCCCCAGGTATTAACTACTTGCTCTGGGTTAATTAATAATCAAAAGTGATTTTATTAAATATAACAAGTAGGATTTAAGTGGTTACAAGTAATAACAGACAGAACAAAGTATGTTACCAAGCAAAATAAAACAAAACACACAAGTCTAAGCCTAATACATTTAGGAAACTGAATACAGTTAAATCTCATCCTCAGAGATGTTCCAATAAGCTTCTTTCACAGACTGGACTCCTTTCTAGTCTGGGTCCAGTCCTTTCCCCTGGTACAGTCCTTGTTCCAGCTCAGGTGGTAGCTGGGGGATTTCTCATGACTGCAGCCCCCTTTGTTATGTTCTACCCCCTTTTATAGCTTTGGCCCGAGGCAGGAACCCTTTGTCTCTCTGAGTTCCCACCCCTCCTACTAAATGGAAAAACACCAGGTTTAAGATGGATTCCAGTATCAGGTAACATGGTCACATGTCACTGTAAGACCTCATTTTTCATTACCCACAGGCTGGCCCCCACATCCACAAGAAGGCTTGCAGGTAAATAAACAATCTACAGCCAATTGTCCTAGTCAATGGGTGCCATTAAGATTCTAAACCACCATTAATGGTCCACACTTTGCAAAATTACAATAGGACCTCAGATTTAACTTCATACTTCTAAGTTTAGATACAAGAATGATACATAGATACAAACAGGATAAACACACTCAGTAGATTATAAGCTTTGTAATGATACCTTACAAGAGACCTTTTGCATAAAGCATATCCCAGTTACATTATATTCACATTCCAAGCATATTTTCATAAAGCATATGGAGTGCAACATCATACCTAGAAAGTCTGATCTATGTACCTCTCTGTCCCCTTGCCTCCTCCAGTTCAGTCACACTGGTCTTAAGAGCCCATACTCATTCTCTGAGGGCCATGAGTTGCTTTCACTGAATGCATGCCTATACCACCTGCACACAAGGCAGGTAATTGTACATGCTGCATTCAGTGCAATAAACTGGATAACCCCCACTCTGCTTCTGGACTTCTGCCTGCATTATTTTTTCTCTTTCAAGGTTTTTGTTTGTTCTATGGGGGAGAGGCTATGGGGAGGGATTATTGGCCCAAGTTTAGAGTATGTATGTTGGATATATCTGGCTTTCATGCTCCATCTCTAAACTTGTTTGCTGCTCCTCCTTCACCTGGAGAACTCCCTCGCAAAACTCCCGTTTACTGCTTCTATTCGCTAGCTCCTCTGATTACTTAGGAGCTAGTTTTTTAAACTCCTGATATCCCTGAGTTTGACCTGCCCCCTTGTCAAATGATCCTAAAGGGATTAGGATTTCTTGTAGACAACCTGATCTACCATTTGTGATTGCATATCATCCCTGAAGCAACTACAGCAATGCCCTATGCAGAAAAGGGTTGAGAGATGTTTAGTTTTTATATCCATTCAGCCCTTGGCCTCTGTTAAGACTGGTAATGAAAAAGATTTCATGTATTTTTAGTTTCTAATAATGCAGTTTTAGCAGCTGACAATAAAGGAGGGGTAACTAGCACCGGGTGACCAACCAGTTCTCTACACACCATCAGCAAATTGTCTGTGGATTACTAGTGCTCCTCAAATCACAGTTTCAAAGTTCTTGTATGCACATCACTTCACCCACCTGAATGAATCAGCTACCTCTGGTGTGGTACACAGAATGTGATTAACAGTGTAAACCCACACTGTGGAGCAGGAAGTAAAGAATACCAATGAAATAGCAGGAGGAATTTTCAGGGGGCAGAATGGGCTGATCAGAACTGGACTTTGGCCAGAACACCATTCCCAGCCTCTCTACTCTCACAAAATAAGGTATATGATATTTCATTACCACCACACAGGGTTAAAAGCTTGCCTTTGCCTCTCATCTGAAAGAGGGTGCTCTCCACTCTACAGCACCTCCTAAGAGTGTGTGAGTGTTTTGCTTCAGTACTTCTTCAGAGAAAAGAGTGCCATCTTATGTATCATTAACATCACTTTGTGTAGCACCTTGGGTTTTGCTTGGACATCTCATATCCAAATACTGACCTGACCCGAAAGTGCTTAGTTGTGAGTTCTGTCACTGTTCCCACGATGTTCTTTGTGGAGTCTAGAATCGTCACTGGGATTATTGGAATGCTAATTAATTTGGGTGGTTATGTAGAAAAATGAGTCTTCTGACCACACTGTTCAAAAGTTTACTATAGTCCCTCCATTTTAGAGTTGATACTGCATGTGCTGTAAACTGATAAGAACAGACTGCTGTCAGAGCTTTCATTAGTCTCACTCCCTGGCACTTCTCTCACTGATTGCCAGGCAACCTCCACAATAATGCTATGCATGATCTAGACATGATAAACTGCCTTCCCACGTCATTACACTTCTTCCCCTTTTTTCTCCTCCACCAAAAGGAGAAGATGACATTAAACAAGACAGAAGCCCTTTTTTATGAAAGGTAAGTTAGTATGAATAATGTAACGGAAAGTAACATTCACAGGTGGTGTGTAAGATGATGCAATTGATATGGCATTAATAGAAGTTTAATGGCCAAAGGGAGATCAAAACATATACATAAGAGAGAAGATACTCTCCCAGGGGACCAGGCAGTGTGAAAATACAGCAGCTTCACTGGATAGCAGCAATTCAGAAAGGGTGGAGTCATCATGTTAAAAGGCTGATGACTTCATCTCCCCAGTATGTTCTCTCAGGAGCCATATCAGCCTCACTAGGTTAGAGAGAGGCAGGAAGAGAGACAGTTGCTCTCCAGCTCTGCCAGAGCTTTACCAGCCAGGCTCTATGGCTATTAGAGATGGGCCCAAACAAAATAATTTAGATCCTGATCTGGATCTCACCCCTTCTCCCAAAGATCAGGGGTGCTGGGTACTGGGGTTTGGTTCTCACCCATGTCTAATAGACAATATGGTGATAATATTAAAGAACATGAAAACAGATGCTCACCAGTTGACATGATCCACAGAGAAGTCTAATGAGTTTGCTCACAGTACTAAGAAGCAGATAGCTGTCCTTTCTTCAGCTCTCTTGGTCTCTCCCTTTCTGTATATGCACAAGGGAAAAAGAATGTTTCAAGGTCTTTCTGAACTCATGCCCCATGATGTCATTATTAACACTGATCAGGGACAAGCTGCAAATTTCAAATCCAATTTTGAAATACCCCAGAGTCTGAGTGCAACTGGATCCAGGGCTTGGGAGTGACTGCAAATCTGTGTCTCATTTTAACAATGTTTCTTTCCAACCCATATCTTTCCTTGTTACTCATCCGTTATGCAGTTTTCTTTCTTTGATCTTCTCATGATGACTCTTTTCACACTATCTTTGTGAACAATTGTATAAAATAATGGCCCATGTGGTTTTTTTCTCACCGTGCTGTGCACAATTCGATGTAACCTATCCCTCCCAAAGAAACCAGAAGCCCCAGGATGTAAAAGAAAGAACAAGGACTCAATTGAGAGACAGCATTGCCCAGTGAATAGGGCACAGCAATGGCAACCAAGAGACCAGGTTTATATTCTTGTCACTATCCTTGGCCTGTCGTCGCACTGGACAAGTCATTTTGCCTGTTTCCTCTTCATTCTTTGTTATTCTGTCTTGACGTTTAGATGCTATGCTCTTCAAGGCAGGGATTGCCTCTTACTATCTGTTTGTAATGTGCATGGAATCCAAAAGGGTATTGGGGTCTCTTG
Organism: Terrapene triunguis; assembly: GCF_002925995.2. Lineage (NCBI taxonomy): Eukaryota > Metazoa > Chordata > Testudines > Emydidae > Terrapene > Terrapene triunguis. The sequence goes on along the minus strand of NW_020664399.1, from coordinate 2,992,139 downwards.
GCACTTCCATAGTATAAACAAAAACACTACTAATAATTCAGAGGGTAGCTGAGTGGGAGAATCGACCCAAATAGCAGATATGGAAGAAATGTCTGTGAAAATATGTCACATCCACTTAGCTGTTCAGATGCAGTTCAAAGGAAAGGGGTTTCTGGGGTGTTACAGAGAGGATGGTGTCAACTTTCTCGTACTTTGACATTGTTCAGGGCAATGATTCTACTACTATAGCGAATGCTCTGGCCATGTGATGAATTAGGAAGATGGGGTATGTGGAAAGGAACTGTTTGCATAAGTGCATGTTATACCTCTTTATCTATTATTAATGATCCTTTACACTTATAGACTATCTTTCACTTGAGGAATTTAGAAACAATTACTAGGCTGCATTTTCTGTGGTATAAATTGACTTAAATGGAATTATAATTTACACCAATGGAGAACCTTGCCTATTAAGTATTACAGCACTTCTATTACATTATTATACATGTTAAACAGAAACAGATGACAACATTTTGCCTTAATTAAAGTAAACGGACAGAACTTGCATTCCAAGCAGCAGCCAGTCCACAGTAGCCAACCTTTCTTCCAGAGAAGTCAGATCCAAATCACTTCAAGGGGAATTTATCAGGAGTTACAGTAAAGATACAAAAGTTGCTCATTCAATCGTTAACTGTAGAATAGAGCCAAAATGAAGATTCTACAAACTGATGCTAAACTGTAGCTGTAGAATATTTAAATGTTACCTTTTTTTTTTACAATAAAGCATGCATCTGATCTCTAACAGATGAAGCTACTACTCTACCGATCATCATTATGTTACTCTTCTGCTAGAGATAGGGCCTCTTGTAGAAAGGCTGACCTGGCCCTCTGGTCCCTGGGAATTTTTTTTATAACCACTAGCAATTAAAAAAAAAAAAATCCAGAGGAGAACAGACTATTACTTTCAAGTTCCATTTTGATAAATTTCAGGAACGAGGCCTAGTCAGTCCGGTAATTGATACTTGTACTATGAAATTCCAGAAAGTTTCAGGCTCACTCGAGATAGCTTTTCCTACTCCTCTTCCCTCACCCTGTGCTATGAACTTTTAATGATTCTTTTTCTCCAATATCAGAATAGTTAGGATATGCAGTATCTTCCTACAGGGCTTCTAGCACTGGTCTGAAAATAATACTTGGTGACCATTAATATTCAAACAGTCCTATAATAATTCTAAATTTCACACAAGTGGGTCCACATTTGGAATTGACAAAGTGACTTGAAGGCAGTCTAACTAGGTATAACTTTCACCTTGTTCTGTCTCTCTGAGTGCATAATAGATCACCTTAGACTCATTTAGATTCCCTTAGCCTCATACCCATTTACCAATATGTACCTTACACATCACTTCTTAATTTTCTCCATTACATTCATTACTCCCCATATACCCTTTACATAATTATACAGTAAAGGACAAGAAGCCTGCAGATGATGCAGAAAGTGAGAAAAAGTCAGTGCAAGAGTTCAAATAGGCGACCATAAGTCAAGGTGAGGGGAGAACCAGCTAATATTAGCTGTAGCATTTTGAATAGACTGGAGGGAGAGTGAAGTGGAACTCAGGGGTACCAGTGAGGGTAGGTTACAGGAGTCAGGACAGGAGAAAAATAAGACAAAGGCAAACATTACAGCCAGAGAAACAGAAATGAAAAATTGGATTTTTTAAGGTGGTACAGTAGGCCCAGAGGGAATATTGCTTATATTACCTTCTTCTATAGGAAGAACAAGAATTGTCTAAAGGGATTCACTTTATTGAATCACCTTCTTTTCCTCCATCTGATCCTTCCATTCATCTTCTTTTAACAAAAAGAAAAGCTTTATTGCAACTACTCCTAACACCATGTGTTTGGCCACAGACAGGGTGCTTTGTGCAGATGCACTATTTATATAGACCTAGACTTGGCTCTGAATAGGAATCAAATATAACACAGATTGCAAGCCTGGGTCATGGGGAGGAGAGTGACATCAGTGACAGGGATGAAGAAATGACCCGGGAGGAAAAAAGTTGGGAGTTTTAGTTTAGTTGCACTGAATTTAATTTGGTGGCAAAACAATCAGGATGAGATGTAAGCAAGCCAGTCACAGAAACAAGACTGAACAAATAGAGGAGATTTGAGGGGAGAGGATTTTCAGCATATGATGGTATCTGCATCAGAGAAGGGACGAGGTCATCCAGGGATAAAGGGTAGCATACAGAGAGTAGGGGATGAGGACATTTACAATGTAAACAAAGGATTGCTAAGCATTCTCCCTATTGAATTGCAATCCTTTGTTTACCTGGCTGGCATTTCTCTGAACCTTCCCTGAACCTTGTTGATATCAATGGATCAGTTTCCCTCCCATATTCATGATGCAAACAATCTGTGGCGAGGGGGAGAAGAGAAAATGATTCTGGTATTATTTATTTTTTTAACCCCTAGTATTGTTGTCTTGGTCCAACATGAATGGGTAAAATGCCATATCTGCATGACTGTTTGACACCCAATCTCACTACTACTCCCCCAACTAGGAAGGAGAAGAAAACGGATGGTAAGCCTCCAGAAGATAACATTGATAGTAGTGGTACAGCCATGTCTTAGTTTCTCCACCCAATCACACTGCAGGCAGCTCCAGGGAACTGCAAAGAAAACAAAACAGCTTTGATGCAGACATTTTTTCTGGTCCAAAATACTTTCAAATGTTTTACTTTCCTACATTAACATCTTTTAGGTACTTTGGGAGAGAAAAAAAGTATTGTAATCAGATTTGGAATATGCTACTTAAAGTGATGGATTATTCATTAGAAGAAGGCCACTCTCTCTGTTTTTGTTCTATAGGATGAATTTAGATTTTGTTCTAGTCAGGCCTGTATATAAAAACACTTCATATTTTATCATACAAGTGATCTGCTAACTATACAAAAGGGGGGAGATTTCTTTAATTGATTGCCCGCTCCTTTCTATCAGCAGAATATTGTGATCTTCACCTGCTGCCAAAATCAGACAATTACAGTTGAAAATGCACCTTGGGCTCACAAATAAAATACTATGAGACCACTGATGCCACAAACAGAAACAGCTGAAAGCACTGTCAGTCTCAGATTTTCTCTGATCAGCAGCTTCCAGTTTAGACTTTTGCTTGACTCTTTTATGGGGACAAAGCAGTTAAACATGGTAAATGGAGGTGCTGTATTTTAAAAGCCCTAGCATCAATTGATCTATTGCCTTTATCGGGACTTCCTTTCCTTAATACTTCACAACTGATGGAGTTCTCAGTGTGGTAGCCCATATTGTTTACTGACCTAATTTATTAGGGCAGGCAGATAACTGGCAGAGATCCAATTAAGAAAGGCAGAGAGAAAGGTGCAGTACTAATGAAAGCATAGACCTCCTCTTAACTTTACAATGTTGATCATGATGTGCAATGTATTGTTTCAATATACTGTCTTAACTCCCTTTGTGGTGCCTACCTTAGCAGTAGTCACTGCTGGTGTGTGTTCTGTTGCACATAAGCAATCCAATGCCACAAGGTGCCCATGAAATAATGTCATATGAGTTAAATTACCATGAGTTTAGCAGCAAGAGGCTGTAGTCTGTTTTCCCAAAGGGCTTAGATTTGCTCAAAAGTCCCAACAAATTATCTGTGCTGTCTTGATATGAACAATGACAGAAACATGATGTTAACATTCTGCTGCTATTTTCATTTTGGGATTAGAGAGGTTGGGTTATTGGGATGCTTGAACCAGCAAGAGGATTACGTATCCAAGTTTGAAGGGGTGAGACTGGCTGGGTCATAGGACAAGATGTTTTGTTACAAGCACAGACCACATACATATCTCCTCCCTAGTACACAGGCTATTACCCTCTTTCTGTTCCCACTGGTGCAGACAGACATTGTCATCCCCCTCCCCATTAAAAAATCTTTAGTGATGGCGCTGGAATTGGTGGAGTGTTTGAGGATGAAAAGTGGTTGGGGTTGCAGCTGATGATTGTAGGTGCATGGCATTGCTTCCAGGACAGAAAATGAGGGAAAGAGAGGAGAAGGGACAGGTAAGGAGAGGGAACTGGAAAGCTGATGTGGGGGGAGGTGGAAAAGGGAAAGATAAAAACCAGGAGAGTGGTGTTACGGGTTCAATATAAATTAATAACAAGGCTTAATCATTGTTTATTAATCA
>NW_020664399.1:2910231-2987942 GCF_002925995.2 Terrapene triunguis | reverse complement strand
CCCCCCCCCCCCCCCCCCCGGGAGACAGCAGTTGCAGCACTCAAATTGTCAAAGATTTTGTGCTTATCCCCCTGTATTTATATCTAACTGGGAAAAGTTTAATGATTTTCTTTGTATTATCTTAAGCCTACTACTCATCTCTTATTTTGCTTCTTTTACATGTTTTCCAAGCAAAAGGAGTGTTTATACCAGGAGCCTGATACAGATAACTTATCTGTACCAAGTAACTGTAGTTTGTTCATGCTTGTTTCAACATAGAATACATATCTCATTTTCAGTTTTATACAGCCCCTGCCTGTTAAACTAAAACAGAGATGCATGTACACAAGGCAAAACATTTGTTTTGAACATTCCAGACATAGCATTTTAGAAATCAGTAAAGTGTAAAGGCATCTGTTTCTCTTTTATGTCTTTATAGGTAGCCAAGTACTTCACATCTTCCTTTGGTTTAACATAAGAAAAACATTTTGAGAAGAGTTAAATAATTTATACAAAACCATGTTATTTTACATAATATGTATATTCTGTTTACCATTAATATTGTATATAAGATTGGATAACACTGTAGACCATACAGGCTCTCTCTTATCTGGCTTCATATATATTTGCAAACATACAGGGTCTGTAGCCAGCACAGCACAAATACCCAAAGACCACTGAGAGTATTTCCAAGTCTCAGACTTTGACAGTCATGTATTTTCCTGTGTATACAGAATAGAAATTATGCAAAGATTATAGCAACTGCAGTGAGTTTTAAAGTTATACAATTATATGAATAAAGGATTCTAAATATAATGTACTTTTTCATTTATCAGTAGTGATTTTTTTGAAGTTTGGTTTCATACTACTTTTTAATCACAAATTTGGTTAGAGGCACTAACAGTTTTCATGCTCTGATCAATACATGTTGACTGTGAAATTGATTTTGAAATGTATCTGTTTTCTGGACAATTTACATTCATGCTTAATAGCTCTGTTTACAAGTTAGCTTCACAGATTCCTAATAAAATTCCATGTCTGCCATCACAACAGTTAGCAATGTGTAGCTATAACTTCATAGGCAGTGTTTTTCCTCTTGCCTTTCTCCTGGTCACAAAGCATTATGTTACTTTTTGGTTCAGATTGGTCAATAGCATCATGAAGCATTAGGTGATTTTGGTCAACAGCGGGGAAAAACGGAAATGGCTACAAGAAAAAAATAAACCAAAAAGGCAAACAAAGGAAAGCAGAACAGAGGGAATGGAAATGAAACCAGAGTGAAAGAATAGAAAAATGATAGAGCTGGATTTAAAATGCCCTGATGGAAAAACAGCAGCTCTTTTTAGCTACTAACAGGAAGCAGAGCCAGTGGAATAGATTGTTCTAACTCTGAGAACTGAAAGTTGAAACCTGCATCATCGGCTTAAGGTAGAAGAGAAGATTCTGAGACAGACTTGTTTAGGATATCCACACAGCTATGTTTAGCTATGCTTATGTCTATTTATGCTTCAAACTATTGTTTAAGTCACTGTTTGTATGCTTTTTAATTCATTAACAAAAAGAACAAGTGGTCGAAGAAGCGTGATGCTCTAAAAATGTAGAACAAATAATGGAACAGCGTGACCGAATGCAGGAATTATGCATAACTGTTGATAGTGGGGGCTGGGGGCACAGTTTAAAGGTTCTGGTGGTATGCAGTGGGGTTCAGGGCAGTGCATATAAACCATGGCATAAATCTGGGGGACACATGACCCTGCATGCCCCCCGGCATCGCCTCTGACCAAAAGTGCCCCTGTATTCACATCCTATTGTAATACTCTTTGTACAAAATATGCCATGTGAGGTATCATTTGAAAACTAATAGCTTGCTCGTCAATAGTATCATGGTGAAATATATGTAGCAACATTATATGTAAAGTTATGAATTCCCCCTGCATGATGTTGTTAGCACATGTTCAAACCCACAGAGCGCTGATTTGGCAAAAGTCATTAAACAGGTCTATCCCAAACAACGGAAGCTGTTTACACCTCAGTTTACATATAAGTAGTGAATGGAGCCCTTGAGACAGCAAGAAGAAGAAATGGCAGGAGACAAGGCAAATCTGCATTTCAGCACACACAGAGGAGAAGAAAGAGCATGAAGCGCCCTTCACCAACAGACTCCATGTCACCTTCTTTACTGCTTGACTAAACTTTGTTTTGACGGATAATCCTCAGAAGAAGCTACTTCAAAGGGTGACCAGACTATAAAAGTGAGGGGCAGAAACAACCCAAGATCTCTTCCTCTCTCTCTCACGTAAGACAGCAAAAGAACCAGCCCTTTGAATTCGGGGGTTCAGGACCTATGAATTTGGTCAGCCATGTCGCTGGGATCATGCCATGAGGATATTAGCTTGAATCAAGTCTAGCTTGTTAAGTTTAGCTACTAGAAAGTGTTTATCTTTATTTCTTAGGTAACCATTTCTCACTTTAATACTGTATACTTATATTCAATTTACAATCTCTCTCTCTTTCGTTAAATAAACTTGTTTTATTTTTAATCTGCACTAATCTAGTGTTGTGTTTAAACTGAACTGTATGGTAACTCCAGTTAAAGTAGCAAACTGCTGAATATTGAACCTTTAGAGGGCAACAGAACTGTAATATCTGGACTGTCCAAAAGAGGTCTGGACGGTGTAGAACAAACGTTTTTGGGGAAAATTTAGGACTGGGAGTGTGTTAGGGTCACCTTGCAGGTTGTAACCTAGGCTGGCAAAAACCAGGGTGTGGCTGGTGTGTTGCTGACAACATTTTAAATCAAAATTTGGGAAATTTCAACTAGACCTACAAAAGACTCTAAAATAGGGTTGGTCTGATGGGCTAGTGACACTGAAATTTGACTTCACATAAAAGAGGGATCAAACTCCCATTCATTTCTTTCTTGGTGGGCCAGTTAGGCCTGGGAGCACTTTGGAGGGAGTGCTTTGTTTGTCTTCCGATTATCAGTCCCCCCTTGATATCCTAGCCTTTGGTACTGACTCAGCAAATCATTTAAATAGATACTTAAGTCCCATGTCTGGGTGCCTTGGTGAATAAGGATGATCTCAATAAGGATCTTTGCTTAAAGATAGGCATATGCTTAAATCCATATTTATTCAGCAAAGCACCTTCAGCATGAGAGTCTCTGGATTAAGTTTAGAAGTGTGAGCAACAACAGTGATGTCATGGTGGGAGTCTGCTATAGACCACCAGACCAGGGGGATGAGGTGGATGAGGCTTTCTTCCGGCAACTAGCAGAAGTTACTAGATTGCAGGCCCTGGTTCTCATGGAAGACTTTAATCACCCTGATATCTGCTGGGAGAGCAATACAGCGGTGCACAGACAATTCAGGAAGTTTTTGGAAAGTGTAGGAGACAATTTCCTGGTGCAAGTGCTGGAGGAACCAACTGGGGCAGAGCTCTTCTAGACCTGCTGCTCACAAACCGGGAACAATTAGGGGAGCAAAAGTGGATGGGAACCTGGGAGGCAGTGACCATGAGATGGTCAAATTCAGGATCCTGACACAAGGAGGAAAGGAGAGCAGCAGAATACGGACCCTGGACTTCAGGAAAGCAGATGACTGACTCCCTCAGGGAACTGATGGGCAAGATCCCCTGGGAGAATAACATGAGGGGGAAAGGAGTCCAGGAGAGCTGGCTGTATTTTAAAGAATCCTTACTGAGGTTGCAGGAAAAAAAATCCCAATGTTTAGAAAGAATAGTAAATATGGCAAGCGACCAGCTTGGCTTGACAGTGAAATCCTTGCTGATCTTAAATGCAAAAAAGAAGCTTACAAGAAGTGGAAGATTGGACAAATGACCAGAGAGGAGTATAAAAATATTGCTCAGGCATGCAGCGGTGAAATCAGGAAGGCCAAATCACACTTGGAGTTGCAGCTAGCAAGAGATGTTAAGAGTAACAAGAAGGGTTTCTTCAGGTATGTTAGCAACAAGAAGAAAGTCAAAGAAAAAGTGTGGGCCCGTTACTGAATGAGGGAGGCAACCTAGTGACAGAGGATGTGGAAAAAGCTAATGTACTCAATGCTTTTTTTGCCTTTGTCTTCATGAACAAGGTCAGCTCCCAGGCTGCTGCACTGGGCAGCACAGCATGGGGAGGAGGTGACCAGCCTTCTGTGGAGAAAGAAGTGGTTTGGGACTGTTTAGAAAAACTGAATGAGCACAAGTCCATGGGGCCAGATGCACTGCATCTGAGGGTGCTAAAGGAGTTGGCGGATGTGATTGCAGAGCCGTTGGCCATTATCTTTGAAAACTCATGGCGATCGGGGGAGGTCCCGGATGACTGGAAAAAGGCTAATGTAGTGCCCATCTTTAAAAAAGGGAAGGAGGCGGAACTACAGGCCAGTCAGCCTCACCTCAGTCCCTGGAAAAATCAGGTCCTAAAGGAATCAATTCTGAAGCACTTAGTGGAGAGCAAAGTGATCAGGAACAGTCAGCATGGACTCACCAAGGGCAAGTCATGCCTGACTAACCTAATTGCCTTTTATGAGGAGATAACTGGCTTTGTGGATGAGGGGAAAGCAGTGGATGTGTTATTCCTTGACTTTAGCAAAGCTTTTGATACGGTCTCCAACAGTATTCTTGCCGGCAAGTTAAAGAAGTATGGGCTGGATGAATGGATAGAAAGCTGGCTAGATCGTCGGGCTCAACGGGTAGTGATCAATGGCTCCATGTCTAGTTGGCAGATGGTTTCAAGCGGAGTGCCCCAAGGTCGGTCCTGGGGCCGGTTTTGTTCAATATCTTCATTAATGATCTGGAGGATGGCGTGGACTGCACTCTCAGCAAGTTTGCAGATGACACTAAACTGGGAGGAGTGGTAGATACGCTGGAGGGTAGGGATATGATACATAGGGACCTAGACAAATTAGAGGATTGGGCCAAAAAAAACCTGATGAGGTTCAACAAGGACAAGTGCAGAGTCCTGCACTTAGGACGGAAGAATCCCATTCACTGTTACAGACTAGGGACCAAATGGCTAGGAAGCAGTTCTGCAGAAAAGGACCTAGGGGTCACAGTGGATGAGACGCTGGATATAAATCAACAGTGTGCCCTTGTTGCCAAGAAGGCTAACGACATTTTGGGCGGTATAATTAGGAGCATTGCCAGCAAATCGAGGGACCTGATCCTTCCCCTCTATTCGACACTGGTGAGGCCTCATCTGGAGTACTGTCTCCAGTTTTGGGCCCCACACTACAAGAAGGATGTGGAAAAATTGGAAAGAGTCCAGCGGAGGGCAACAAAAATGATTAGGGGGCTGGAGCACATGACTTATGAGGAGAGGCTGAGGGAACTGGGATTGTTTAGTCTGCAGAAGAGAAGAATGAGGGGGGATTTGATAGCTGCTTTCAACTACCTGAAAGGGTGTTCCAAAGAGGAATGTGCTGGCCGCGGCTTCCTGTTACCCCCATTGGCCCGGGACGGCGAACCGCAGTCAGTGGGGGCCACGATCGGCCGAACCTACCGCATCAGCAGGTAAATAAACTGGCCCAGCCCGCTAGGGTGCTTACCCTGGCGAGCCGCGTGCCGAACGTTGCCGACCCCTGATCTAGACTGTTCTCAGTGGTACCAGATGACAGAACAAGGAGTAATGGTCTCAAGTTGCAGTGGGGGAGATTTAGGTTGGATATTAGGAAAAACCTTTCCACTAGGAGGGTGGTGAAGCACTGGAATGGGTTACCTAGGGAGGTGATTGAAGCTCCTTCCTTAGAGGTTTTTAAGGTCAGGCTTGACAAAGCCCTGGCTGGGATGATTTAGGTGGGAATTGGTCCTGCTTTGAGCAGGGGGTTGGACTAGATGACCTCCTGAGGTACCTTCCAACCCTGATATTCTATGATTCATGTGTTTCAGTGATTTGCTGAATTTGGGATATCTGTGGGTTAGGGTAGGAAAATAAAAGGGGATAAATGGAAGAACATCCTGGAATTTTATCTTTTCACCTGAATAGAAAATAAGACAGTTGACTAACAAATAGCAAAGGCACTTTCCTTATGACAGGCATGTCACTCTATTCCTGGCTCATGGCTGCTGTTAATGGGATTGTAGTCAGATTCCATCATTCATACTCCTGAAGTAGTTATTTCCTCTCTGCATTTTATCACAACATGTCAAAAGTGTATTTATTTACTTAAAATGCTGTGATGTGTGAAAAAATACAGAAACCTGTTTGTTTTTTTCAAAAGCAAAGCTGGATTTTAACGTGTGAGGAAAGGTGCTGAATTATATCTTTGATAATTGTGAGCTGAAACATCTTGAAAATAATTTGACTTCTGAAGTTTATCTGGACAAAAAAGTTTGATAAAGGCTAGAAATCTTATGAGATAAGATAAAACACTAAAAAGTGGCAGCCACCTGGCCTCTATATTTGTGTTTGCAATTTTGGGTGCCATAGAAGTGAGATTTACATGTGTCTATCCAGTCAAGTATGTGTAAATTCCACATGCATGAGCAACCTGAATTTTGAAGTGCTCAAACTTTGGTGACTCAAAATTGCAAACACCAAAAAACTTAGACACTCAAATAGATGCCACTTCTGAAATTTTTGAAATGATTTGGAAAAGATGTTTGTCACCTAACAGATTGCATGGTCACATGACAGTCATGACACACTAAGACAACAACTTGGTGAGCTCCTGTACACCCTTTCCCTAATTTTCAGCAAAGCCCCCCAATTACATCTTGTATCTCTGACTCGACCTGAGGAAGTCCATGAGAGCAGGGGACAGGTGAGAATAAAGTGAAAGGAGCAGGACTAGAGAAGATGAGCATAGGCTGGAGGCCACTTCCTCCCCTCCCCCCACATTGGTGCTACATTGTGATCATTTCCGGAGGTGAATCACAGGCACAATTGTCTCACTACTGGGATATACACAGTGAAAGACTGTGGCTTCATCCCCCACCTGCCTCTCTCCTTTCCTGAATTTCCTGAAAACGTGGTACAACGAGTTGAGTTCTGCAAAGACCAATGGAGTCGTGGGCTAAGCTCTTTCCCACCCCTTCCTTTCTCCTGACCTCACTGGCACTGCCACAACAGGAGACATACTTTGTTCTCCTCTCAGAAAGCCAAATAGTGGAGTGTCTTGGAGGTCCATCCCCTCCTTGAAGGATCACAAAAAGCAATGGCTGTGCCAGAACACAGAGGAAGACAGAGAAGGTGGCCACATAAATAATATGTCCATTCTAGAAATGTGGGCAACAGTTGGCAACTCTGGACATAGTAACCAAGGTTGTTGGAAGCCAGAGTATGGTTGGTTTTTGCTGAAAGACTGGTGGTGTCAGAGTTGCTGGGCCAGGCTGTGGCTGTACACAGACACTCAGGGTGTGACCTGTATACTGGCAGACTGTTTGGGATCAACCCAGTCAGGAACTACAGTAGCAAAGCATTGTGAGGCACCCCAGGGCTGGTGGTAACACAGTCCCACTCTGGTCTGAAATGTACCCTGGAATGTCATAATGTGGTCTCTGCTGAGAGCTAAGAACTAGCTAATTGTCAGGTATTTGCAAGGTATTTGTATGGGAAATAATTTATGAGATATGTAAAAAGCATAATATTAGGTTTCAAAACTGTTGAAGTGAGACTTGTCACCTGAGGCAAGGTGAAGTCTCTGGGCTAACTCAATCAAACCTCAGAGTGGTAGCCATGTTAGTCTGTATCAGCAAAAACAATGAGGAGTCCTTGTGGCATCTGAGGGTATGTCTACACTACGAGAGTAGTTCGATTTTACTTAAATCGAATATGTGGAATCGATATTACAAAATCGAATGTGTGTGTCCACACTAAGGACAGTAATTCGACTTTGTGAGTCCACACTAACGGGGAAAGCGTCGACATTGGAAGCGGTGCACTGTGGGCAGCTATCCCACAGTTCCCGCAGTCCCCGCTGCCCATTGGAATTCTGGGTCGAGCCCCCAATGCCTTCTGGGTAAAAAAATGTGTCGAGGGTGCTTTTGTGTAACTGTCGTCATCCGTCCGTCACTACCGCCCTCCCTCCCTGAAAGCGCCGGTGGGAAATCAGTTCGCGCACTTTTCTGGTCAGTGACAGCGCGGACGCCACAGCACTGCGAGCATGGAGCCCGCTGCGACCATCGCTGCAGTTATGGCCGTTGTCAACACCTCGCAGCTTATCATCCACCTTTCCCAGAGGCAGATGCAGAGAAATCAGGCGAGGAGGCTACGGCAGCGCGGTGAGGGCCTGAAGTCTGAGAGTGGCACAGACCTGTCAGAAAGCATGGGACCCCGCGCCGAGGACATCACGGTGGCAATGGGTCATGTTGATGTTGTGGAACGGCGATTCTGGGCCCGGGAAACAAGCACGGACTGGTGGGACCGCATAGTGCTGCAGGTCTGGGATGAATCACAGTGGCTGCGAAACTTTCGCATGTGGAAGGGGACTTTCATGGAACTTTGTGAGTTGCTGTCCCCTGCCCTGAAGCGCAATGACACACGGATGCGAGCAGCCCTGACTGTCCAGAAGCGAGTAGCCATAGCCCTCTGGAAGCTTGCAACGCCAGACAGCTACCGGTCAGTCGTGAACCACTTTGACGTGGGCAAATCTACCGTGGGGGTTGTTGTGATGCAAGTAGCCAACGCAATCGTTGAGGTACTGCTCTCAAAGGTAGTGACCCTGGGAAACGCGCAGGTCATCATAGATGGCTTCACCGCGATGGGATTCCCAAACTGCGGTGGGGCTATAGATGGAACTCACATCCCTATCCTGGGACCGGAACACCAGGCCAGCCAGTATATCAACCGAAAGGGCTACTTTTCAATGGTGCTGCAAGCACTGGTGGACCATAGGGGAAGTTTTACAAACATCAACGTCGGATGGCCGGGCAAGGTTCATGATGCTCGTGTTTTCAGGAACTCAGGTCTGTTTAGACGGCTGCAGGAAGGTATTTACTTCCCGGACCACAAAGTAACTCTTGGGGATGTGGAGATGCCTATAGTCATCCTTGGGGACCCAGCCTACCCGCTAATGCCCTGGCTCATGAAGCCCTATACTGGCGCCCTGGACACTGAAAAAGAACTCTTCAACTACCGGCTGAGCAAGTGCAGAATGGTGGTGGAGTGTGCTTTTAGCCGTCTCAAGGGGAGATGGAGAAGCTTACTGACTCACTGTGATCTCAGCGAAACCAATATCCCCATTGTTATTGCAGCTTGCTGTGTGCTCCACAATCTCTGTGAGAGCAAGGGGGAGACCTTTATGGCGGGGTGGGAGATTGAGGCAAATAGCCTGGCTGCTGATTACGCCCAACCAGACAGCCGGGCGATTAGAAGAGCCCAGCGGGATGCGCTGTGCATCCGGGAGGCTTTGAAAGCTAGGTTCCTGATTGAGCAGGGTAACCTGTGACTTTTAAGTTTGTGTACAGAGAAGCTGAACCTGCCCCCGTTTCTTTACCCACTAAATGTTCAGTATCCTCTCCAGTTACATACCCCGTTCCCCCCCCTTCCAACACACGTTTAAAAATAAAATCACTTGAATTTTGTTAATGAACACCGTTTTCTTTATTACTGTTTTCGCGGGAAAGTGTTGAACCTGGGACGCAGACTGTGGTGGGGAGCGGGTGTAGTGTAGTGATGCAAATGACGCTGCTAAACTCCAGGAATGACAGGCTCCGCAGTGGTGGACTGGTTGTTTCAACGGAGCCTTCCACCCCTCCTGTTCGGGACTCTGTGCGTGTGGGGGCTATGTGACTTTGTGGCAGGGGGAGGACGGTTACAGATCCCCTGCTGCGTGGCTCTGTGATCCAGGATAAGGACCGCTGCATAAGATCTCTAACTGCCCTGCCCCGCCACAAAGTCACAGAGCAACCCCCCCCCCACAGAACATGAAAACCACCTCCCAGACTGACCAGGGTAACTAGTGACTGCACTGTGTGTGTGCCCTGCTGCTGAACCTGCCCCCGCCTCTGTACCCTGGTAAAGGTGACTGTCCTGTCCAATTACCAATCCCCTTCCCCCCCCCCCAGACAGACTCTCCTCTAAAAGAACATGATGGAAACAGTAATTAACAGAAACGTATTTTTTATTAGCAACTACACATGAAACTGGGGGGTGAAACTTGGACGGTGTCTTGGGTGAGGCGGGAAGGAAAGGACTTGTCAAATTTTGGGGAATGAGAGCCTTTTGGTACTTGAGCAGTCTGCAGGGGTGGAGTGAGAGTTTTCACGGACTCTGCCGCCCCTCCTTCTTTGGACTTTGGGTGAGGGGGGTATGGGACTTGGTGGCGGGGGAGGGCGGTTACAGATAGACTGCAGCGGGGCTCTGTCCTCCTGCCTCCGGTCCTGCAGAACATCCACAAGGCGCCAGAGCGTGTCCGTTTGCTCCCTCATTAGTCCAAGCAGCGTTTGAGTCGCCTGCTGGTCTTCCTGCCGCCACCTCTCCTCCCGTTCCATGTGTGATCGGTGCATTTGGGACAAGTTCTCCCTCCACTGGGTCTGCTGGGCTGCCTGGGCTCGGGAGCAGCCCATAAATTCTGAGAACATGTCCTCCCGTGTCCTCTTCTTCCTACGCCTAATCTGCGCTAGCCTCTGGGAGTGTGATGCCAGGCTAGGTCGGGAGACAGTCGCAGCTGTGGGAATGGGAAAAAGGGAGTGAATTCCTCAGAAAGATAAATTTAGTTGTGAACAAAGAACATAGTCTTTCTCTGTGAACAAGACCATGCACAGCACCTATCACATGCGCACTCAGGACAAGGTCGAATTTTCGGCCTTCGCATTCAGTGCCTGGGGTCTTGCAGTGCAGATCAGAGAAGCGGGGCAGGACACCGGAATTTGTGTAGCAGGCCGACATGGTAAGCCGTAGACTTGTGGCTGCTTAAAACTTTAATAGTAGCACTGGCCTCCTTTCACATTGAAAGCAATGCCAGTCCCTGCTGCCAGCAATCCGGCAAGCATGAACTCTGCCCCTGTCCCACCCCCTCGCGGCTGTCCCAGGGAAAGATCCCTGTATGCTGCCCCTCGCCCGCCTCCACCACGTGGCGGTAAACCACAGGTTACAGTTCTGTAAAGGAACAGGCAAGCAGTCCCAATACTAAGATTCCCCTACCTAATTCAAAGCAGGTCACCATGAGCGACATCACTCTGATGAGGATTTCAGAGACGGAAAAAGAAAGGATGCTTCGGGAAAGCCTGCAAAGACCAGGGCCGTATGCCGCCATGCTCTGCAGGGCAATGATCCCGGAGTACTTGCTTGTCTCCTGGCGCAGAAACGTTTGCTACTACGGAGGACCCAATAAGGCCGCTCTCCCCAGGAACCTGATGCAAAGGCTTTCCAATTACCTCCAGGAGAGTTTCGTGGAGATGTCCATGGAGGATTTCAGCTCTATCCCCGGACATATAGACCGGATTTTACTGTAGCTGCACTGGCAGGGACTAAACAGTAGAGCGGCTTAGGCAGAACAATCATGCTAAACCGGACATTGTTAGATTTTTTTCAGTAGTTGCACTGCCAGGGACTGAACCGTTAAGCGCCTAGGGCAAAGTAATCATGCAAAACCCATTGTTAATATTGTTAATATTCCTGTTCTGTTAAAAATAAATGTTTAGATGTTTTAAACACTTACTGAGTGATCCTTCCCCTGATTCTGTGTCCGGGTTAACGGCTGGGGACGGTTGGTAGGGGATCTCTGTAAGGGTGATGAAGAGATCCTGGCTGTCGGGGAAATCAGTGTTGTAAGCGCTGTCGACTGCCTCATCCTCCTCATCTCCTTCCTCATCTTCCCCGTCCACGAACATGTCCGAGGAAGCGGCCGTCGACAATATCCCATCCTCAGAGTCCACGGTCAGTGGTGGGGTAGTGGTGGCGGCCTCACCTAGGATGGAATGCAGTGCCTCGTAGAAACGGCATGTCTGGGGCTGGGATCCGGAGCCTCCGTTTGCCTCTTTGGTCTTCTGGTAGCCTTGTCTCAGCTCCTTGATTTTCACACGGCACTGCGTTGCATCCCGGCTGTATCCTCTCTCTGCCATGGCTTTAGAGATCTTCTCGTAGATCTTTGCATTCCGTCTTTTCGATCGCAGCTCTGAAAGCACGGACTCATCGCCCCACACAGCGATCAGATCCAAGACTTCCCGATCAATCCATGCTGGGGCCCTCTTTCTATTCTGAGATTGCACGGCCATCTCTGCTGGAGAGCTCTGCATCGTTGCCAGTGCTGCTGAGCTCGCCACGATGTCCAAACAGGAAATGAGATTCAAACTGCCCAGACAGGAAAAGGAATTCAAATTTTCCCGGGGCTTTTCCTGTGTGGCTGGTCAGAGCATCCGAGCTCGGACTGCTGTCCAGAGCGTCAACAGAGTGGTGCACTGTGGGATAGCTCCCGGAGCTATTAGCGTCGATTTCCATCCACACCTAGCCTAATTCGACATGGCCACGTCGAATTTAGCGTTACTCCCCTCGTTGGGGAGGAGTACAGAAGTTGAATTTAAGAGACCTCTATGTCGAACTAAATAGCTTCGTGGTGTGGACGGGTGCAGAGTTAATTCGATGTAACGGCGCTAAATTCGACATAAACTCCTAGTGTAGACCAGGCCTGAGAGACTAACAAATTTATCTGGGCATAAGCTTTCATGGGCTAAAACCCACTTCCCCAGATGCATGGAGTGGAAAATGCAGTAGGCAGGTCTGATGGCATATATCACATTGGTAAATGTGCATGTGCCAACAATGTCCCTCTACCGTGTACTTTGGCCAAATCGGACAGTCTCTACAGAAAAGAATAAATGGACACAAATTAGACATCACGAATTATAGCATTCAAAAACCAGTAGGAGAACACAAATATCCCTGGACACTCAATAACAGACTTAAAAGTGGCAATTTTTCAACAACAAAACCTTCAAAAACTGACTCCAATGAGAAACTGCAGAACTGGAATTAATTTGCAAACTGGACACCACCAAATTAGGCCTGAATAAAGACTGGGAGTGGATGGGTCACTACAAAAAGTAATTTCCCCTTGCTAATACTCATACCTTCTTGTCAACTGTTTGAAATGGGACACCTTGATTGCATTGGCCTCATTAGCACTACAAAAGTGATTTCCCCTCCCTTGGTATTCACCCCTTCTTGTCAACTGTTGAGAATAGGCCACTTCCACCTTAATTGAATTGGCTCATTAGCACTGACCCCACACTTGGTAAGGCAACTCCCATCTTTTCATGTGCTGTGTAGTATACCTGCCTACTGTGTTTTCCGCTCCATGCATCTGATGAAGTGGGTTATATCCCTCGAAAGCTTATGCCCAAATAAATTTGTTAGTCTCTAAGGTGCCACAAGGTACTCCTCGTTGTTTTTTCAATCAAAACGGAGAACAATTGACATCTGTGGAGACAGCACTTTATTCACTGTTTGGTCCAGGGGCAGACATGAGCATTGACAATGACAAACAAACCCCGAAAGGGTTCTCTGAAGAGGGCCCCCAGAGGTCTAAGAGACGATAGCCTGAAACTGTATAAGAGCAGAATAAGTGGCACACAATGTTATCCAGTATGGAGTGCCTGCCTGTGGGGGTGTCTCATGAAAACAGAATCCCAGCTCTTTGCAGTGGTCAAGCATTGCCAGGACTAACCTTTGAGTGAGAAATACCTTATTAGACAGGAAAGTTTTTCAAGAGAGTTCTTCTCCCATTTTACCATCTAAATAAATGGTCAGGATTTCAAAAGAGGTCAACATGTTGGATAAGTGTAGCCTTCGGTGTCATAATAAGAGCTTCTTAGTGCTGAACACTTCTGGGTGCTGAAATGTTTTGCTAGCAAGTTCTTTTAGACAATATCATATTTACAGTAAAAATAAAAACATTCTGGAAAGGTCAAATGTTTAATCATCTGGTTAAGATGTCATGAGAGTTTCCATCCCATTGCCTTTTAAAAGTATTTTTCCTGCCTATTATTCTGGCTGTATTTAGCATCATCAAACACTTATTGTATAAAAAAGCAGATTTTGTGTGAACCGTGACAGCCACTCTTTTTCTAAAAATGTATTTATAACACTGTTTGTTACAGCTGGAGAATGACACTGATAAATATATCTCAGAACCATTTTAACATCCTTGTGTTGGAAAGTACAGTATGCCTTCATTTAATTCTTTTCTAAAAGCAATATGCAACATATCATATTGTGTCTGTGAAACCTGCATGAAGGATCATCTGCAACAGACAAGCCCTGTCATAACTGACCACTTCAAGATATCTGGAAGCTTTCCAGTAAAATGTTGTTCTTTGTTTATTTAAAGCCTTTCCCTCCTTGCAGACCAACTTTTGTTGATGGATACCAGTTGATAGTCATGTCAACTTTTTAATATAAGGACATTGGATGTTGCCATTATTTTAATTGAAGGGAGCAACTTGTGATCAGTAGAATGATGTATTTATCTCAGCCATCAATTCCTTATTCACTAACATGCAGCTTTTCAGCCTTCTAGTCACACTGGGGACTATTTTTCAATGTAATAATTTCACCATCCCTTAAAATACTGTAGGACTGGTGTCAAGTATCAGGGGGTAGCCGTGTTAGTCTGTATCTACAAAAACAACAAGGAGTCTGGTGGCACCTTAAAGACTAACAGATTTATTTGGGCATAAGCTTTCGTGAGTAAAAACCTCACTTCTATGACAATATCATATGCATCCGAAGAAGTGAGGTTTTTACTCACGAAAGCTTATGCCCAAATAAATCTGTAGGACTGGTAGGCAATCAATTATGTGACTATCCCAAAGGGATATTGTTACTTGTGCCTATGCGCAAGTTGTGGGAGTTTGATATTAGCATTAGTGTGTAGGTAGAAATCACTTCCCTTACTGGCATATTAGCGATAAAACATGGAGGTATCAGCCCATAATTGTAGTTGCCCTAGTACAACAAACAGACTTCATCACGGACCATGGAAATGACTAATATTTTGCCATTTAGGCTGAAAAAGAGACAGATTTTCTACTACATATCATCCACAAGTAGTTAGGTAACCCAGTCAGCTTGCCAGCTGAATGCATTGGGATTTCAGTAGGAGCATGCAAGGAGACAATGTTGTCAGACAGATACGAAGCAGGACTGGGAATCAGGAGTTTTTATTCCCAGCTTTGTCGTGATTCACAATGTGATCTTTGGCAAGTAAATTAACCTCTTTTGTGCCTCATTTCCACATCTATATAACAGTGATAATGATACACATTCACTCTTGTGAAGCCCCTTCAAATCAACAGCTGAAAAGTGCTATATAAGTACTAAGTACGATTAGTAGTCCAGAAAGCCGCTTCACCATTTAGTCAGGCTCAATGGGAAAAAGGTAGAATACCATGTGAATGGAGGGAACTAAACCCTCACAAGTAGGGCCAGAGCCTCTTCTAGTTTTTCATATAAAACAAAATGATTTAGATGTCACAAAACTTTGGAGAAAAGAATATTTTTGGTGAGAATTTTCTTGAAACAAATACACTGATTGCACACAACACCTTGTGCTATTATATTATATAGCACAGCATGTCTACAGTCCCAGTCTCCAACAACATCTGCAGTACTGCAGCACACAGCTCACCAATCAAATAAAACTGCAGGTGAATTTAGTAGACTAACAAGTTGGTTGCAACTGTATTTGAAATCCTGGCAAATACAGATGGATGTTAACCCCAGATGTCACTACATGCCAGCAATTTCCATCATTTTTAACTGTGAATAATACATCTCAAAGGAAGCACTCAATTCACAATACAGGTGATACTCGGGGGGGGGAAAAAAACAAAGAACCGAGTGTCCATGTGAACAAAATAAGTGTTGGTGCATTTTAATTCCCCCATAGCACCAAAGAGAGAAAGATGAAAGAATTGGAAATCAAGAGAGAAAAAAAATGCTGAATATTGTATGTGTCTTGATAGACAAGGGAATGGCTAAACTTGAACTGAAAATTAGCCTAAAGGACATTTAGTTTGATATTTTAATGCATATTTTATGTAATATTGCACTCGTCTTAAAATATCTATTGAGGGAGACAAAAAATGGGAAGCATTTAAACAAAAAGATAAAATCCAGACTTTAATTGGTTTCCCCAAAGGCACTACATTTGATCTGAAATCTAAACTTTATAAAATGTGGATAGAGAAAACTGCAGTTCAGACAAGGCATTTTGGTTATGGCCTCATTGTTTGTGAGTGTACTGTATCCCCTTATTACAACTGATGTATAACACTTTGGGGATTTGGGGGCGGGGGGAAGAAGGCAGAGGGTGGTTGCTGAGATAAGTATTTCCTCAAATTAAAAAAAATAGACATTTAGCAATGAGGGCAAGGGAGTTTGCAGCTGGTAGACTGAAAAGTCCTATAGAACAATGAAAAAATAAAAATAAAAATAAAACCTGAATAGAAAATTTAAAATGTTAGTGCAAGTAAAGCGTTGGGCCCTGTTCAGCAAACCTTTACTCTGGTTTCATGGGCCTTATGCTGGCAAAGATTGAATAATACAAAGGCCAATCAGGCCCAGCATTTGACCATTGCTTACAAATCTTATTTCTCTTCTACATACAGTGTCACAACTGTGTATTCAGGGCCTGCTCCAAAGCCCTTTGAAGTCTTTCCAATAGACTTCTAAAGGCTTTGAATCAGGCCCCTATTGTTCATCAACACAAAAATATAATTTCACCGACCTGTGAAAGGATTATTTTCTCTCTCTACATGATCTTTAAATAAAAGGTCCTGAAAGGATCTCAGGTCCCAAGGCACATAAAGATATTTAACAACAGGCATTTTGAGAATACACATAGGTATTAATTACTAATAGATGTAGGTGCAGGTATAAATAATTACGTATAGAACTTTTTATTAAGGAGCAAATCTAGTCTATTTAGTGTCTTATAAAATCTGTGGGCACAGAGGCCCTCACTATTACAGAACCAATGTGCTTCAGCTATGTTGGGGAGTAAGAAGGGGAAGGGGGTAGGAAGACAAGACAGTAGGCAGGGGCTCGGCATATCAGAATGTTGTGGCTATTTTCTCTGCAGAAGCTTCCTTCACCCCAGCACACAGAGTGGGGTTGATGATGGTACAGGACCAGTGGACCCTTACTTAAATGGATCAACTCATCTTTGCTCCTGCAGAGGTGTGGTGCATGAGCTTTAGAGGTTGCTATAGCCATGAGGCAGCAGTATTGCCCCTAGAGCAATCTTAGTTGCCACTCAAGGAAAGGGCTCTTTCCCATTCAATCTACCTGGGACTTCGTAGTGGACATTTCAGCTACTCGGGCTGTGCACTGTGGGCAGGACTAGGTACCAAAACTAGGTACTGAACAACAGTGGATCAAATGAATCCATGTCATATGTCCATTGAAATCATTGGAACTACCACAGATAAATTCAGTCCACTCTGATGAAAATATGTAGAAATATAAAATATTTTCTATGCAGTGCATTACAATAAGACTAAACAGTGATATGAGAATGAAAGCCAAATAAAACCAAGACAAATATTCCATAGCATGTGTGAGAGATTATACATAGGAGGTAATGAATGAAGAACAAACCACGCTCTATGCTACTATAATCTATTTCATAATACTTAGTTAAATTACATTAGAAACAATCTACACAGAGGATATGCAGGGCCAGATTACAGGTATTTCAGAAATACCACGTGCCATTGAAAACATGTAGTGTATTAACATCTCAGTGTGCTCTGTATGAACATTGCCACTAATGCAATCGTAGGATTATAGAGGACAGGTCTTTTCCATCTCAGTTGGGTCATCTAGATTAACCCCCTGGCAATGCAAAATTGTTCCCAACATAATATGTTTGATATTGTACACAGGTTTGTTTGTTTCAAAGTAGGCTGTTAGGAAAGGTCAGGGAGAGTATAAAACCACATTAGATCTTTACAGTATTTTTCAAGTCTATATTTTGTATTATACTAACTTTCCCCTTTTTCTCTTTCATTGCATTCCCGTCCTTAGGTGAGACAGACTTTCGCATCCCTTATATCACAGGAGAAGTTGGGTGCAGCAGAACACCTCACAGCGACATTTGTGCTCTGTTTGGCTGTGGCTGTTGCTCATCAGCACGCCATGGAGCATTCTCTCCCCATCAGCCCCTTCTCCAGGACATTCACCCATTGCTTATCAAGAAGACTGAGGGATCTAAGCAGGGACTGGAACTTATGCTGCTGGGCTGTTATTAAGCACTGCAGAACGACTGAAGTGATGCTGGATGGGGGTACATTTCCGAAAATTTGTGCAGCAGTGCTGATTGCAGTTCCTTTCCCATCCCCCACAAAATGGCATGAGAGGGAGTGAGAAAAGATTGAACGATGTGCCCATTCATCCAGATACTTACAGTAGAATGCTGTGATGTATGAGCATTGGCGAGGAGGAGATGCAGATCCAATTTCAGAGATGATGTTCCAGGATGTCAGAGTTGTGGGGGAAAGGCAAATCATGACCAGATCCTCTTTGGTTAACTGAAGAAGCAGCAAACAGGAGGCAGCATGTTGGAGCTGCTCCAAAAGGATCCTTTCATGACCTCTTCAGGAAGTGCATGCAGAAAATTTACCTGAAAAAGTAGAGAAAAGTTAAGCGAAGAGACGTGCTGTGACAAAAAAAAAATATATGATTCATAAAGACTCGAGTGGGTCACATTTTTTTAAATTAAAAAAAATTCAATATTTGAAAACTAAATGGGAAAATAACAGATGATATTTTTACGTTCCCCCTCAATTTTTGACCATGTTCAAATTGTTTTTTGAATTTCAAGATGTCGAATTTCATAAAAAATATACCAGTTTATTTTCCTCTCCACCAGTTCTAAAAAAAAAAAAAAAGAGAGAGAGACTCAGATTTGTTTTATATTGCACCTGACCTTAATAGCCAAAGTCAAATATCACACAGAATTTTCTAATCACGACTGATAACAAAGAAACCTAGGATAAAAGAAAAAATCAGAACTAAACAAGACAATTTATACTTCTTATAGACATATGCACAAGACAATTTTTCTGATTTTTAATGTTATTGAATTATATCTTTCTGGGTTATTCAGACAGCAAAAAAGCATGCTATACAATTAAGAGAAGTACAATTAAAAATAACATTTTTCAACTATGTGAAACTATTGATTAAAGTTTTCTTAAGAAGAAGTGCTACATATTTTTAAAAATAGGGTTAGATTGTGGCTTTGCCACAACCTTTGTGTATGTGACTATGCATGGATGTGCTTCCCAAGGAACAGTGTTTGGAAGGAGCTGTGGCAGCTGTGTCTCTACAATTTGCTGTCTTTTTTCTTCTTGCTCTAGGAGGGTGGATAGTAAATGTGGTATTGGTCTATGGACACCCCCATTCCAGCTTCGGTGTGTGGCTAGATGGCTGGGGAGGATGGAACATAGGGTATGTCTGGACTGGAGCTGGGTAGGTGTGATTCCCTTTCTGTGATCTCCGTGACTTCCCACCTTATCTCTGATAAAGCTAGAATCCTAAAAATAGAGGTGTTGCCATGGTGGCATGAGAGGTGGGAGGGGCTAGCTGCCACTAGTACAATCCAGTCTCAGACCCTAGGTATGTACTAGGGATGGCGGGACCCTCCCACCACTAACATCGCTGCAGCTACACTTCTATTTTTAGCACTAGTCCTAAGCATCAGCTCAGTTTCCTCCCCATGTCTCAGGAAAATCAAAAGTGTATGGCATCTGCTTACTTCTTTGCACCTTGCTCAAAGGTATTATTTCCCTTATTTCCCTGAACAAGCACACTCTGCAAGTCATAGTCTAGCCTCTGATTAATATTAAAAAAACAGATTTTAAACAAATAATTTGTATTGATATTTTTATAAATTCAGAAGTCCACAAAGATCAACTAGCTAATGACTGACTTTGTTTTGTTTCATACAGTGTATAGGTTTTCTGTAAGTAAGTATCAATTTGTTATTATCAACTTATTTCCCAGTTTCCACTAGCAGCCATGTTAGTCTGTATCCGCAAAAAGAACAGGAGTACTTGTGGCACCTTACAGACTAACAAATTTATAACTAGTTAAGCGACCCTCGAGCATGCTCAAATAAATTTGTTAGTCTCTAAGGTGCCACAAGTACTCCTGTTCTTTTTTTCAGTTTCCACTGAATTGCAGAAGCGTTTTTGACAACTGATTAATTTAAATCAGCTCCTAGCAGTTCAAGGATAAAGGAGGTATGTTGCCTCCTTGCCGTGGTCCCTAGACCAGCTTCAGGACCAGTGCAGGGATGAATCGCTTGTAGTATCTTGGAGATGTTCCATCCAGATTCCTGACCTGGGCTCTGGAACGAGGAGATTGCCACCAGCGAATCTTACCCAGGTTTTTACAATGAGCCATCACAAGCAGGGACAAACCTTTGGGAGTTTACTGAGTGCTGTCTAGATACCCATGCAGTGCACACATTTGTAAAGTTGTGGTAATATCTGTATTTTGAACATATCAAGCATCGGCATTTTGATTTAAGGAGCTCTCAGAAATTTGGGACACAACAGGCCTGCACTGCCTTTTGAAGAACAAGATTTCCTCAGATTCATTTCTGAGTACCAGCCCATTAAAAAAAAAAAAAAACACCTTTTCTCGCCTGTATTTCCTCTTGCACTTGTACCCACTGGCAGTAATAGATGCAACCGATGACTCCCACACACCTACCAACTGATCTATAAATTCTGTTAACACATCACAGGGTTACATACACGTGCACATACAGAGGATGTTAGATAAAGGTCTGACAAGGTGGCAAACACATAGCTCTTACTGGCTGCTGCTATCATACTATTGACTGGAGCAGCCATTTATGAAGATGCTGAATAAGTGTTTCAGCAAGCGAATAAATTTTTAGAAGCATCTACTTTTTAATCAGCTTCTACTGGGATGTTTCTTTCTTTGAGTCCTACCAAGGAGCAAAAGTTTAGCCTAGTTCAGTGGGGTACTATAAATTTTCACCTAATGGATTTGCACAAGTGTTAGGGAATCTATATTTAACATTTCTGACGGCACTCACTGTTCTTTCTCCAGGTAAAAGAAAAATAAATGAATCTGCAACCAAAATCAATACAACTAATAAAAACTATCCTCAAAATAGTACATATAAAAAGAAAAGAACTACTGTATTTAAAAGTAAATATAATTTAGATTAAGCTAAACAAACATGTCTTCTCTTTGTCCTCTTCACATAATGATAGCAGCTTGTCTAATATAGAGGGACTGGTAATGGGAGATGAAGCTTTTCATTTTTGGTCACTCCTTTCAATCTGGCCCAGGTTGTTTGGGACAGAAAGTGGCTAACATCTGCTCTCTGTTTGGTGGCTCATGTGCTCAAGTGTTGGTAACTTCATTACAGTTTCTAGCACTCAGGTGTCTATGCTATTAGTTGCAGCCAAAAGCAGCACCAAAGCAGCAAAGGACTGAACGGAATGGAATACTCTCTCATCCCTTGGTCATTACAGAACAATGTTGAAGCACTGTGGGCTTGACCCGAAGCCCAGTGAAGTCAATGGAAATACTTTAAATCAGAGATCTTTTGGCAGGACAGCAGAATAGCTTGTAGTCTTGCTGCCTATGCTGTATCTCCCCTGTGGATAAACAGAGCTTTAGCTTTTAGGATGGTCAATGAAGCGTCATTCATGACCACTAAATTCACTTAAGAAAGGGTAATTGTACTACACATTCCTCTTGCTCCACATACTGCCGCCATCTGCAGCCAACATCTTTCACTGAGTTGCAGGCAGTGATTTCACTAAATGTATTACAATTCTTCTGTAACCGTTTCAAAGCAGTATAGTATTTATAATAAAACCAATACCCTTGTTGCTGGCAGACTGCCCTCTAAATACAACTGCCTTGGTCATGCAATTTTGGTGGAATACTATTGATTTGTATAAAGGGGAGATGACCAGAAGGGAGGAACATCATCTCTTACTACTTCCATGGAGGAGTTATAGAAGAGTTACTGAAATCTTCCAGACAATTTCAGGCTGCAAAGAAGAAAACATGCCTAAAACATGGGCATAGAGTTGAAGGTAGGGCAGCAGGGAGTGAAAAGCAGCTCAGTCCTATCAGAAAGTTACTTAACTAAAGGTCCCAGTGAGTTATAACCTAAAGACAGTTTCACTTGAATTAATACAATATATATTTACGAGTTGTTAGGTCTCAAAGATGTTCAAAAATAGACTGATATTTGATTTTCTGTGCAGATTTTTACTGCTTGTGAAAGGTGCCAAACTGAAAACCTAATTTAATGACATTTTCTGGTTATTCTCAGAACAATTATAACACGGGTTCATTATTTGCCCAAAATGCTCCATCCATTTTGCAAGTCCACCCACTCAGTTCCATGACTGTTAACAATGCAGGAGCCCTAGGATAGACCAAGGATTGGCAACTTTTGGCAAGCGGCCCACCAGGGTAAGCACCCTAGTGGGCTGGGCCGGTTTGTTTACCTGCCGCGTCCGCAGGTTCGGCCGATCGCGGCTCCAACTGGCCGCGGTTCGGCGCTCCAGGCCAATGGGGGCTGTGGGAAGTGGCGCGGGCTGAGGGATGTGCTGGCCGCCGCTTCCCGCCACCCCCATTGGCCTGGAGCGCCGAGCCGCGGCCAGTGGGAGCCGCAATCGGCTGAACCTGCGGACGCGGCAGGTAAAAAAACCAGCCCGGCCCGCCAGGGTGCTTACCCTGGTGGGCCACTTGCCAAAGGTTGCTGATCCCTGGTTTAAACATTTTGTCAAAAAAACCTGCAATGGGCACGTAGAGCTTCTAATACTACCGGCAGCTGCCAGCTCATATACACTAGGGCTTTGAACTGTGCTAACACCAGCAGAGCAACCTTGGGACATTTTGCAAAATATTATAAGTGTAAGCAGAGTCAGGATGAGCTCTACCCTGACATCTGGTGGTGAATTATGGCGAGTGTGGAAAAGAACTCCAGGGGCTAATCTTGTTTGCATAGGCACACCCACTAGCCTGGCATGAAAGAGCAGCAACTGAAAGTGGTTACTTTGGCTGGTGTGGGATCCCCAGTTTCTCTGCTATTGGGACAGGAAGAATAAAGTTTTGTTACCCTGATTCTGTGAATCAAGGCCAGTGGAACTGTTGTATGACAGAAGGACTGAGTGAGTCCTTCACCATTACCTAAGTAGCAATTGCTTGACAAGGGGCATGGGTTACAAAACCCAGTGAATTGAGAGAGGATGGGGACAGGTATTTGTACCTGATGGTATGGGCCCCCTCTGAGGGTTTGAAACACCAATTGTACCACCTCCTCTCTCCACTGTTGAATGTCAGAGCTAACTTTGATTCCATTAGGAGTCTAGTTACAGGCTGCTGAGCTGAATTCACTTTGGGCCAATGGTGCACCACCACTGGGGCTCCCCTACTATATGAGCTGAAATCGCTAAGAGCTGAAATCACAAAAGAGCTAAAGTTATTAAGAACTGAGATCACTGAGTGCAGTGTTAACTAGTGGGGGAGCCTGAAGCTATATTTGCTCAGCAGCTGGTGGAGCAATTTGTGGGGACGACCGGAGGAGCAGTGAGCGGCGTGGAGCTTTGCGGGGCTGGTTGGAGTGGCCCAAGGAACGGCGAGCGGAGCTGTTTGCGGGGACGGCTGGAACGGCTCACAGGTCAGGGAGCGGAGTGGAGCGGAGCAGCTTGTAGAGTGGAGCAGTTCGTGGGATGGCAGGAAAGTGGACTGTTTCGTGGTGAAGGCTGCGGCGGAACCCCCACAGAGAAACAGACAGCTGGCCAGCCTTGGATCACGTAAGGTGCCCCTTAACACCCTGTGTGCCCCCCCCCCCCCCGTTTACTCTGGGGCTGCACTGACCAGGGGCAGAGACTTTGGGGGTTGTTGGACTTTTGGGACTTTGGGTGGTTGCTGGACCCAAGAGACTTTGGGGGTGTTGGACTTTGGGGACTCTGGGTGATTTTTTGGGTTGCTGGATTCAAGAACCAAAGGGAAAGGACACAGCCCAATTTGCTGTGGTGGGTTTTGCTCATGGTTCATGTTATGAATCCTGTTTGTGGTGTTTTTCCAATTTTATGCTGATGTCGTTTACCTCACGTTATTAAACATTTTCTGCTACTCTGTGCTTGCGAGAGGGGAAGTATTGCCTCTTAGAGGTACCCAGGGGGTGGTATGTAATTGTCCCAGGTCACTGGGTGGGGGCTCGAGCCGGTTTTGCATTGCGTTATTGAAACGGAACCCCTAGATACAGAACCCGGCCCTTGTTGCTGCCAACTTAGATGGGCAGAAGGGTTACATAAGAAACACTGAATAAAAGATGGTCCCTATCCAGAATAATGTAGGGTCTAATTAAAACACAAAGCACAAGTGGGTATAAACCAACCAGAAGGAACAGGGGAGGGTGGACAAGGGAAGCAGTAATAAGAACATGCATTTATATATCCCAGATATGTGAACAGCTATATTTTTTTAAGTCAGTGGAGTGGTCTGAACCAGCAGATTCCAACGCAGGATCAGGGCCTTAGGCCCTTCCCTAAAGCCCGCAGAGAGGAAATGGTGTAAAGAGTATTACACAGCTTTGAATTCAATAAAAGAAACTGATCCTGCCTCCAGAAGGATGTTTTTTTAGGAGATTTTCATCCACATTAAAATGACATGATAGTCTGCAGTGAGAAATGGGCAGGAGTGAGGAGTATCAGATAGTATATACTGGAAAATGAACGAGGAAATCAACTTATATCAAATTTTATAAATGTTGTACAAGTACAAACGTAAGGACCTGTATACAAATAGCAGCCATATATTCTTTAAACTAGTCTTTGATCATTTAAAACATTTATAAATAAAATCCCACCCATGGCTTTACAGACGCTCCACAACTTACGCAAGTGTTCCGTTCCAGAACGCCTTGTGTAACTCGAATTTTGCGTAAGTCAGAAACGTATCTCCAACCATTACGCAAAAACAAAACAAATCAAAAACAAAAGAAAAACCCTCCTATTTCTAGCTTACGGAACTTTTTCCGTAAGCTCGGATTTGCGTACGTCGGGTTTACGTAACTCGGGGAGCGTCTGTACACTGTATGCCATCAGGAGTAGCTTATTGTAGAATATATTGCATGGAGAAGGTAGCACTGCATACTGTATCCCAAATGTTAGAATCTTCCCTTGAAAAACTGAAAGTCTTATTGGAATTCATTATTGGAATTCAACTGAGCATCTTAATGTATGGTGAAATGGAAATCAATGGATTTTCTGTGGGTTTGGGGGGAGGGTGTTATTCATCTGAAAAATGATTATCTGTGTGATGTTTCTAATAAGTAAAATATCACATCACTTTGCCTGAGTGGCCTGTTACAATTAAAATCAGCATTCACTGAACATATGATTTCACAGAAATACATAAATGACTCAAGTCACTGATGTTAAGATTGTGTTTAAAAAAAAAAAAGACTCAAAGCCAGCGAAGCTAGAGAGATTTTTTTAAAAAAAAAAACGATGAATTTGACATTCTACTTGATGGAAATCATGTAACAGACCGTCTATTCCTAATATATTCATAACTCACCAGCTGTGAAGCCACTAATGATTATCAAGTTACCATTACCTCATCCTCTATGCTGACAGGTAAAACCATTATGTGGTATTTTTAATATATAGTGTGCACCTTATCAAGTTGGATAGAATAACTTTCTTTAATATTTAATGCCCAGGCTCAATATGACTGTCTTAGTACCTCTTCAGTTGGTGAGTATAGTAACAGTTTTACTGAGCTATAAAACATTCTGAAATCTCCCTTGCTTTTTCTGAGGTACTGAGCAAACAAAGCAAAGAATAATCATGAATAATGCAAGTGAAGAGAAGTGAGTGTGTGTGTGTTTAAGACATTCAACACTCCACATCCAGCAGTGCTGCAAGTCAGGGTGTACCTAAGAAATTAGGGTCTGACCCAGCAAACACTTGCTTAGGATAGCAAATATGCTCATTGACTTCGGTTGGACCACATGTAGGCCAGATTTTCATTGGCTCTTTTGAAGGGCTCAGTGCAGAGGAGGAAGTGCACAAGCAGCTTTCAGCCCCCTCCCTTCTGTGCTTGCTGTGCCGGGGTAGAGACAACTGCACTCCCTGTGCTTGCAGAAATACACTGACTGCCTTTGGCCTGGTCTACACTAGGCTTTTATGTCGACTTTAGCGCCGTTATATCGAATTAACCCTGCACCCGTCCACACCAGGAAGCCATTTAGTTCGACATAAAGCTCTCTTTAAATCGATTTCTGTAATCCTCCCCAACGAGAGGATTAGCGCTAAATTCGACATGGCCATATCGAATTAGGCTAGGTGTGGATGGAAATCGACGGTAATAGCTCCGGGAGCTATCCCACAGTGCACCACTCTGTTGACGCTCTGGACAGCAGTCCGAGCTCGGATGCTCTGACCAGCCACACCCCCGGGAAAATTTGAATTCATTTTCATTTTCCTGTCTGGGCAGTTTGAATCTCAGTTCCTCTTTGGACATCGAGGGGAGCTCAGCAGCAGTGGCAACTATGCAGAGCTCTCCAGCAGAGATGGCCGTGCAATCTAATAGAAAGAGGGCCCCAGCATGGACTGATCGGGAAGTCTTGGATCTCATCGCAGTGTGGGGCGATGAGTCCGTGCTTTCAGAGCTGCGCTCCAAAAGAAGGAATGCTAAGATCTACGAGAAGATCTCCAAAGCCATGGCAGAGAGAGGCTACAGCCGGGATGCAACGCAGTGCCGCGTGAAAATCAAGGAGCTGAGACAAGGCTACCAAAAAACCAAAGAGGCTAACGGACGCTCCGGATCCCAGCCCCACACATCCCGTTTCTACGAGGCACTGCATTCCATCCTGGGAGCGGCCGCCACCACTACCCCACCCCTGACCGTGGACTCCGAGGATGGGATATTGTCCGCGGCCGGTTCCTCGTCGGACATGTTAGCGGACGGGGAAGATGAAGAAGGAGATGAGGAGGACGAGGCAGTCGACAGCGCTGGCACCGCTGATTTCCCCGACAGCCAGGAGCTCTTCATCACCCTTACCGAGATCCCGTACCAACCGTCCCCATCCCTTACCCCGGACACAGAATCAGGGGAAGGATCAAGCAGTAAGTGCTGTAAACATGTAAACATTTATTTAAAACAGAACGGTAATATTTATACTATTAACAATGTACATTTATAAAAGTTCTGTAAACTAGTAAAAAAATAATCAGGTACAAAACAGGAATATTTACAAAGGTAACAAATGGGTTTTCATGATTTCTCTGTCTTAGGCTCTTCTCAATTTAGTCCCAAGTGTTTTAAAAAATTTTCACAATGTCCGTTACTCCATGATTCCCAGGCCCAAGACGCTCCACTCCATAGTCCCAGTGCACCTACGCGAAAATCCGGTCAATGTGGCCGGGGATCGACGAGAAATCCTCGTAGGAGAACTCCTCGTAGGTCTCGTGGAGGTAGAGCTCAAGCCTGTTGATCAGGTTCCGGGGTAGGGCGATCTTAGTGGGCCCTCCGTGGTAGCAGACATGCCCCCTCCACGCCACAATCAAGTACTCCGGGATCATGGCCCGACATAGCATGGCGGCATACGGCCCCGGTTTCTGCATGCTTTCCCGCAGCATGCGTTCTCTCTGGGTGTCCGGGATCCTCAGGAGGGTGATGTCGCTCATGACGCCCTGCTTTGAATTAGGGAGGGGAATGTTAGTATTGGGACTGCTTTACAGCCACGCGGTGGAGGGAGAGGGGCAGCATACAGGGATCTTTCCCTGGGACAGCCGCGAGGGGGTGGGACAGGGGCAGAGTTGATGCTGTCCTGATTGCTGGCAGCAGAGACTGGCATTGCTTTCAATGTGAAAGGAGGCCAGTGCTACTGCTGGAGTTTTAAGCAGCCACAAGTCTGCGGCTTACCATTATTGCCCGCTCCAGAAGTTCAGGTCTCCAGCCACAGTTCTCTGAACAGTCCAAGACCTCCGCAAGTCCACAGGCACTGAAGGCGACGGCCGAAAATTCGACCTTGTCCTGAGTGCGCATGTGAGAGGTGCAGTGCATGGTCTTGTTCACAGAGAAAGACTAGGTTCTTTGTATACAATTTCATTTATCTGTCTCAGGAATTCACTCCCTTTTTACAATTCACACAGACACATCTGCGACTGTCTCCCAACCCAGCCTGTCAGCACACTCCCAGAGGCTAGCGCAGATTAGGCGGAGGAAGAAGAAGACGCGTGAAGACATGTTCTCAGAACTAATGGGATGCTCCCGAGCCCAGGCAGCCCAGCAGACACAGTGGAGGGAGAACTTGTCACAAATGTACCGAGCAGTCATGGAACGGGAGGAGAGGTGGCGTCAGGAGGACCAACAGGCTACTGAAAAGCTGCTTGGACTAATGAGGGAGCAAACGGACACGCTCCGGCGCCTTGTGGATGTTCTGCAAGACCGGAGGCAGGAGGACAGAGCCCCGCTGCAGTCTATCTGTAACCGCCCTCACCCGCCACCAAGTCCCACACCACCCTCACCCAAACTCCAAAGAAGGAGGGGCGGCAAGGGCCGTTAAAACTTTCAGTCAACCCCTGCAGACTGCTCTAGCACTAGAAGGCTGACATTCCCCAAAATTTCATAAGTCCTTTCCCACCCACCTCACAGAAGCCCCCGTCCAAGTTTCACACCCCACGTTTCATGTCTGGTTCACAATAAAATGTTTGTTTCTGTCCATTACTGTTTCAGTCAGGTTCTTTTGAGGGAGAGTCTGTCTGGAGGGGGGGAAGGGGCTTGGTAATTGGGCAGGACAGTGACCTTTAGCAGGGTACAGAGGCGGTGTCAGGTCCAGCATCAGGACACATACACAGTGCAGTCACTGGTTACCCTGGTCAGTCTGGGAGGTGTTTTTCATGTTCTCCATTGAAATAACCAGTCCACCAGTGCGGAGCCTGTCATTCCGGGAGTTTAGAAGCATCATTTGCATCAGAACACTGAACCCGCCCCCCGCCACAGTCTGCGTCCCCGGTTTAAAATATTCCCGCGAAAACAGCAATACAGACAACGGTGTTCATTAACAAAATCGAAATGATTTTATTTTTTGGGAAGGGGAAGGGGGTGAAGGGGGTATGTAACTGGAGAGGATAGTCAAAATGAACTGGGTAAAGAAACGGGGGCAGGTTCAGCTTCTCTGTCCACAAACTGAAAAGTCACTGGTTGCCCTGCTCACTCAGGAACCTAGCTTTCAAAGCCTCCCGGATGCACAGGGCGTCCCGCTGGGATCTTCTAATGGCCCGGCTGTCTGGCTGGACGTAATCAGCAGCCAGGCTATTTGCCTCTAGCTCCCACCCCGCCATAAAGGTCTCCCCCTTGCTCTCACATAGATTGTGGAGCACACAGCAAGCTGCAATAACGATGGGGATATTGGTTTCACTGAGATCACAGCGAGTGAGTAAGCTTCTCCATCTCCCTTTGAGACGGCCAAAAGCACACTCCACCACCATTCTGCACTTGCTGAGACGGTAGTTGAACAGTTCTTTTTCTGTGTCCAGGGCGCCAGTATAGGGCTTCATGAGCCAGGGCATTAGCGGGTAGGCTGGGTCCCCGAGGATGACTGTAGGCATCTCCACATCCCCAAGAGTTATTTTGTGGTCTGGGAAGTAAATACCTTCCTGCAGCCGTCTAAACAGACCAGAGTTCCTGAACACACGAGCGTCATGAACCTTGCCCGGCCATCCGACGTAGATGTTTGTAAACCGTCCCCGATGGTCCACCAGTGCTTGCAGCACCATTGAAAAGTAGCCCTTTCTATTGATGTACTGGCTGGCCTGGTGGTCCGGTCCCAGGATAGGGATGTGAGTCCCATCGATAGCCCCTCCGCAGTTTGGAAATCCCATCGCGGCAAAGCCATCTATGATGACCTGCGCGTTTCCCAGGGTCACTACCTTTGGGAGCAGTACCTTCACGATTGCCTTGGCTACTTGCATGACAACAACCCCCACGGTAGATTTGCCCACACCAAAGTGGTTCGCGACTGACCGGTAGCTGTCCGGCGTTGCAAGCTTCCAGAGGGCTATGGCCACTCGCTTCTGGACAGTGAGGGCTGCTCGCATGCGGGTGTCCTTGCGCTTCAGGGCAGGGGACAGCAACTCACAAAGTTCGAGGAAAGTCCCCTTCCGCATGCGAAAGTTTCGCAGCCACTGGGATTCATCCCAGACCTGAAGCACTATACGGTCCCACCAGTCCGTGCTTGTTTCCCGGGCCCAGAATCGCCGTTCAACAAAATCCACATGCCCCATTGCCACCGTGATGTCCTGGGCGCTGGGGCTCGTGGTTTCTGACAGCTCTGTGCCACTCTCCGACTTCAGGCTCTCACGGCGGTGCCGTAGCCTCCTCGCCCGATTTCTCTGCATCTGCCTCAGGGAAAGGTGTATGATAAGCTGCGAGGTGTTGAGAACGGCCACAAGTGCAGCGATGGTCGCAGCGTGATCCATGATCGCAGTGCTGTGGCGTCCGCGCTGTCACTGACCAGAAAAGTGCGCGAACTGATTTCCCGCCGGCGCTTTCATGGAGGGAGGGAGGGCGTTAGTGACGGACGGATGACGACAAATTTTTTTTACCCAGAAGGCATTGGCGGCTCGACCCAGAATTCCGATGGGCAGCGGGGACTGCGGGAACTGTGGGATAGCTGCCCACAGTGCACCGCTTCCAATATCGACGCTCGCCCCGTTAGTGTGGACTCACAAAGTCGAATTACTGTCCTTAGTGTGTCCTTAGTGTGGACACACACGTTCGACTTTGCAATATCGATTCCACATATTCGATTTAAGTAAAATCGAATTACCCTCGTAGTGTAGACATACCCTTTGTTGCATTCCTCTGGAGATGCAACGTGCTTCTGGTGGAGGAGACAGTAGGCAGAGTGGAAGTTAAATGGACATTTTCCTC
Source organism: Terrapene triunguis (assembly GCF_002925995.2). Lineage (NCBI taxonomy): Eukaryota > Metazoa > Chordata > Testudines > Emydidae > Terrapene > Terrapene triunguis. The sequence continues at coordinate 2,957,068 of NW_020664399.1, read as the reverse complement.
TGGACTTCAATGGAAATTGGATCAGACTATTATCCCAGTGCAAAGCAAGTGTAAGACATCAGCCAGTCAAAGTAGTATTGTTTCACACATGCTTTGCACTTGTATAAATGAAAACATAGGAAGAAGGACAATGGTGTACTGGTACCAAGAACTTTTCCCCTGAGTAGAGTTAAATACTGGGCGGGCTGTGTACTATACTGCAAAGGTGTGGGAAAGTGTGCACATTCACCTTGTGAAATGAGGCAGGACTATGCCTCCTGGCCCCAGTGTGAGTCATTGTGTAATTTACACAATCTACTTCTCCTCACTCTCCAAAAATGACGGGCCAGATTGTTGCATTGAGCCATGGGCTCACTTTAGAGGTGGAGCACAGATATTTCACCCTGTGACGGTCCACGGCCCTAGTGTCAGGGCAGCAGGGCCTATTGGTCACAGTCTACAAAGCAGCCCTTTAGTGCAGGGCAGTGTGGCCTAGTGGCCAGAGTCTATCGAGCCACCCTTCGGTGCAGGGCAGCATGGCCTAGTGGCCAGAGTTCATAAAGTAGCCCTTCAGTGCAGGGCAACGTGGCCTAGCGGCCAGAGTCTATATAGCCACCCTCCAGTGCAGGGCAGCGCGGCCCAGCGGCCAGAGTCTATCGAGTCCCTGACGAGGGATAGCTCAGTGGTTTGAGCATTGGCCTGCTAAACCCAGGATTGTGAGTTCAATCCTTGAGGGGGCCACTTAGGGATCTGGGGTAAAATCAATACTTGGTCCTGCTAGTGAAGGCAGGGGGCTGGACTTGACCTTTGAGGGTCCCTTCCAGTTCTAGGAGATAGGATATCTCCATTTAAAAAAAAAAAAAAAAAGTCACCCTTCAGTGCAGGGCAGCGTGGCCTAGCGGCCAGAGTCTATAAAGTTGGGGCACCCACTAAGGGGTGTGGCAACCCCGGTAAGGGGGCCCGGGTCCACCCCGACCCAGGGCCCTAACATTGGCGTAGCCTCTTGCCACTGACTCACCGGGGGGGGTCCTACCGAAACACGCTGAGGTTTCCCGGGCGTGAAGTACCACTCTGTCACCCTCCCTGGGTCACTTCCTACCAGAGTCTGTGCTGGTGTTTCCCATGCAGTGTCGGGTTCTCTGTGTTCAGCAGGACCAGTCGTCTCCGGGGGCTCCTCCAGTCGCTGGGGTGCGGGCGGGCCACGAAAGGCTTCGATTCCCGGTGCAGTCAATGGCTGTGGCTGGCCCTTCGCAGGAGTTTCCCAGGCAGGTCCTTCCCCTGTGGCCTCCCACCCAGAATGAGCTGGGCTCCCTCCCTTTATACTGCTATAGCACTTGGAGCATGCTCAGTGTCGTCAGGGAGGCAAAACTTCCACTGTCCATATTATGGGCTTAACCCTGTCCGGGCTAGTGCGGGATAAGCAGACCCTGTCACACACCCCATAGGAAGCTCAGCGAGGGATTGTGCCACAATTGCTCTACAAGCTACCTGGCATGTGAGGCACTGTGCACACTGCATGACCCGATCTGGTGGTGTCCCTTGCTCACCTTTCTACAGTTGGCTAACTCCATAGGCCAGGGCAGAGAAGGATCACCCACGGGCCACTTCCTCATTGCTACCTTTGGCATAGTTTACACACCTTGGGGTGAGCATTTACTGTGCTCCTGTTGGTGACTGTCCTAGCCCTTGCGCAGAGTGGAAGAAAGGTTCCATGTGCCCTTCAATACCACTAATGTCCACAAAAGCCAGTGGCAATCTGGCCCAAAGCTTTTACAGGCTTTGGGGGGAAATTGTGCCTCTCTATTTCGTTTCTCTCCCTCCTGATTCTGCCATCCAGACTCCCAAATGAATAGTAACTTACCCCACCAGTAGTACCACTCAACTCAAGGCAACTACTGGCATAAGAGACTTCTCAGCAGAAGGGTTATGGAGTCAGACCCAAACATAGTAGCTGGTTTTCAACATAATTAATCTTTTAAAAGAAGAAAGGTTGACAAAGCTATGAAGCAGATGTGGAAATCAATAAAACATAAAAAAGGAGTTGAAACCTATGCTGGAATAGTCAGCATAAAACCATGACTCTCTTGAGTCTGGTTCCGTCAACCGAAGTTAGGACACTAGGAACAAATCCTATATTTCCAAGATTTTGGCCTGAACTTAGCATCCTTACTCAAATTGATTTCAAGGGTATGGCTTGAAAGGTGTTAAAATATGCCTTAAGTTTGCTGAGTAATAAGTAATGAGTTTGAGGGCCCTTTGCTTTTTAAGCAACAGAAAACTACAGAGTGGTTCAAATTGCCAATATCCACGTTCCCTGTGGATTTCCAAAATGGGGATCATGAGACAAATGTATGTTTAACTGGTTTTGAAAAGGCTACATGAGGGATGGATGGTGGATCTTGTATCTCAGCATTCTCTCTATTGATGCATTTGTCATTTGGTGCATTTTCTCCTAAATTACTAAGACATCAGGACTGCATAGAGATCTTTAAAATAAAGAGATTTATGGAGTCTTAGAACAATAAAATGGCCTAGAGGCCGCCAGACAATAACGACTAATTTTTTATTCTATTCATTAAAGCTAGAATGGAAGCATTAAATGGAGTATAACTTTGGGGCCCATTTTCAAGTAACCGTCTCTGGCTACATGCTATAACCATTTTGAAACTTTTAGTAATTTGCAAGCTGCTAAATGTTTTTCTTTTCCTTTTTGTACCCTCTATAAATTACATTATTTTTTCTTGGTTTCCGCATTCATTAAACATAAGCACATTAAAAAAAAAAAAAAGTTAGGCTTCCCTGCCCTCCACACTCTATCAATAAGAGCAATGGTGATTTGCTACAGGTATTTCCCACCATTACAAATGAAATAAAAGTGATTGCGACAGCTTCCACACTAATGCATTTAGCCCAAGCTGCCCTTGTGAACAATTGTTACATTTTTAGGTTAATTTTAAGAGCTTTCAAGGTATGTAATGCCCTGGCAGCTGCATTTTGCTGCAATGGAATGTGTCTATGTTCCTTTGACTCGCCAGCTTTCTACTCATTGCTGTCACTTTAGAATACTTTCCTGGCACATGGGGCAACAATAGAGATGTGTTTGCCCACATGTTTGTGCTGTGGACACAGAAGTTGGTCCAATAAAAGATATTTCCTCACCCACCTTGTCTCTCCCATATTCTGGGACCAACACTGCTATAACACCAGTGCAAACAACATTAACATAAAATACAATTTCAGAGTCTACATTTCAAAGGAAGAGTGGTGCAGGCCACACTAAGCATGGTCTATGCATTTTGCTTATTATACCACTTATTTGTATTGTAGTAGTGCCTAGAGACACCAAATAAGAATCAGGGCTCCATTGTAATAGGTGCTATAGCAGCCAAGTAGCATGATTTAAAAACAAACAAAGAAATAAAAAGATTTCATAGAATACCATGAGTTAATCTAAATTACTGTACTGTCATTTACATTGAATGGTGTTGCTGTATGTGTTGTAGAGAATACAGCATGAGTCACTTAAAATGGAAAAGAAATTAATGCAATATTCATACATGTGGAAAATGAAACACTAATTTTTCCCAAAGGCTTTTTATTTCATGAGAATTAATTTACAGAGTAACAGTAAATTAGTTCAGTTAATTTATATTGAACATGTCACTTAAACACATTTGACTAATTCTATGCCCCATTAAAAAGTACCCTTTAAGGATATGGTTATTAGTTTAAGAGTTATGGTAATAAAGCCATCCACACTGGTGGGATGGGTTGGGGAGGGGGTTGTGGGCTTTGGGGGGATATTTTTGCCCCTTCTTTGCACTATAGAACAATAAAGAGATTGATGTACAGACAGTTTAGACTAGCAAAAGTCAAATAGACCAAGTTAATAAGATTAGATCAATTGCACTAGTAGGTGATTTGTTAACTTCATTTAGCAGCAATAAATTGCAAAAGGACAAAGTCATATTAAGTCATTTGCAGGGAGCCCATCATAGTTTATGTATAATAAAATATTTCTGAAAAATGACCTGCCAGGTTTTATACAAATTACGTAAGGTGATACCAGCTGTAACAAATTGCAGTGTGTACTTTTTGATGTTTTATTTATTAAAAAGGGGAGAAATTCATCGTACATGGGTTCTGATAAGAGGATATCATATCCTGGCTTTTTTCATTGAATTGGTGTTACGTATATTACAATAGGAACATGGTTGTTATCTGTGTATCCCAGGATACATTTCTGAGCTGACACAGATGCCTTCTTTATTATACCATTATACCTGATCAAACAGCACATTTTATCAGCTATATTTTCCCCTTGGTTTAAAATCATGCCGCCCTCCCCATATAAAATATTAGCTTTATTCTTCTGTATATGGCAAACATAAAGTAAGTGATAAATGCTATTATGTTTGAAGAAGAAAACATAGTTGACATTGTATAATTATTTATACACTAAGTCCTAATTCTTCAAAACACTCAGCACCCTTACCTCACATCCATAGCTTTCAATGGGTGATGGACATCCAAAAGTCCAAAATATAGGCTTAGTGCAGGTGAACATGTAAACTTTGGATGCTTAGCTGATGCTTATGTTAGAACTTCTATGGCCAATTTTATTTTCTCTCTCATATGTATATATAAACTCCTACTTTTATGGGAAAGCAATAACAACTTGAGAGAGAATCACTCCTAGAGTGGTGCAGCCCACACTAAGCATAGGGCATACATTTTGCTTATTATACCAGTTATTTGTATTGTAGTAGTACCTAGAGACCCCAAAGAAGCACCAGGGCTCCATGGTGACAGGTGCTATACAAATATATTGTAAGAAACAGTCCCTGGCCTAAAGAGCTCACAGTTCTAGACCCTAATCCTGCAATATGGTCCATATTTCATGGCAGGATCAAGGCCTTAGTTTAAGACAAGGCAAGTGAAACAAACAATTGGGAGGCCAGGGAGGGAGTATGGGATAGTGATAAGAATAGAGTTTTGTGTACATTAGTAATGTGCACAATTTAAAGATTTTGAATGTTTTGTGTAATCATGATCAGTAACAGGAATCTCAGCTCTCTGCTTACCTAGCAATTACTAAGCTGGTAACATTAGGGTCCGCTCCTGTGTTCTGGAGTGGGCTTCTGATGGTGATTATTATAACCACAAGTAATAAACCTATTTTTTATCAATTGTAGAATAGAGATAAACAAAATGAAACTGTAAACAATAAATTGAAATAATAAATATTAGAAGCAAACACAAAATAAAAGTAGAAAGTGATAGAAAAGAAGGGATGAAGATAGCAGTTTTACTGTTTGATCGTGCAGTCCTTATGTTAATATTGCAATTGATTATATACATTCCTTAAAAGGGACTGTGACACTCAGTACTCCATGTTCACCACTTTTATGTGGTTATAATATATTTTGTACAAAGTATGCCTTGTAAGGTATCATTTGAAAACTCATGATCTCCTGACTATTATTATCCCGTTGAAATGTGTATAACAACGCGGCATGTGAAATTATGAGATTTTGCTGTATGATTTTGCTGAAATATGTTGTAATTCTGGATAACACCCATAAGCCAATTCCTCAGAGAGAAAGACACACTGGCATGCCAGCAAAGTGCTAAAGAGCTATTACCTGCTTAATCGGAGATTTACCAACAGGGGAATTGTAAACAGGAAATGTACAGTTCATCTGAAAGACAGTTTACAGCTCAAGTATGCAATGGCACTGTCTGCCCACCTGACCCAGCAAGGATTTTTCCAGCAAGAAAAGGGCTGGGTTATAAGAAGGGGAGAAAAAATGCCTCTAGCTACCTTTCCTCTCCACCTTACCTGAAGAACACTGAACTAAGGAGAGTGGTCCCAGGCTGAAGGGAAATCCAGCCTGTGAATTCAGAACTGTAAACTGACAACCGTGAACTGAGAATTGCCTGCAGCATCTGGTGTATTGAGAATAATGTTTGCTTCAAATCTTATTTAGCTTGGTAAAGTTTGGGCATTAGCTTGTGATTTTATTTTTATTTCTTTTGTAATCAATTCTGACTTTTATGTCTTACCACTTATAATCATTTAAATCTATCTTTCTCTAGTTAATACATTAGTTTTATTGTTTTATCTAAACCAACGTGTTTGATTGAAGTGTCTCAGAAACCTCCACTCTAGACAAAAAGGCTGGTGCATATTCATTACCCATTGTTATAATGACGAACTAATGAGCTTGTACCATCCAGTGGACTACTGAACAGTACAAGATGCACATTTCTGGGGGGCAAGGCTGGGACTCAGGTACATGCGGGTGTCTCCCTGTATCAATTCCTGGATAGCTGGGCACAGCATTCATGTACTCAGCTGGAAGTGACTTTGCATGCTGGTGGCTGTGAGTGAGCAGAGCCTGGAGAGTTTGCTGTTCACTAGCAAAGCAGTGTAAAAAGCATCCCAGGATGGGGAGCTAAGGGGACACAGCAATTCAGTAGTTCAGTTTTCACCCTGGAAAATGTCACAGGGACCTAAGATTTCATGACATTTTTCCTTGCTATATTGCATACTTCAAGCTAGTCATTCATTAACAGCAGCATCTGATAATGCTAACATGCAGCCTTTCTGCGTAGGTAGAGATGAATACCTCCTGTGCCTAAAAATTTGTTTTTATATTTTTCTATCAAATTGTATTTAACCATTAAGTTTCCCCTTTTAAAGATGTGTTAAGCTTTGTCAAATGACATAGAACACACAGGGACCCTCTTTTATGTATGTGTACTTAAAAATACACTCATCTTTTCTTCTAACACTTGCTTCCAAAAATTACTTATTTTCATTAAGTCTGAAAAACGAATTTACAGGACATTTGGAAGAGCATCAGCATAAACTGGACACTCTCAGCTTCAGTTTCTTCATGCTCTTGGGTGCTCTATATCAGTGGTTTTCAAACTGCGGGTGCAAGGCCCTAGGTCGCGGCGGCTCTGGTCACCACTGCCGACGGTGGTGCTGCCTGGCTAAGGCAGGCTAGTTCCTACCTATTCTGACACTGCGCTGCACCCCAGAAGCGGCCAGCAGCAGATCCCACTCCTAGGTGGGGGTGGGGGGCTCTGGGGCTCCACATGCTGCCCCCATCCCAAGCAACAGCTCCGCACTCCCATTGACCAGGAACCAGCCAATGGGAGCTGGGATGGCGGTGCCTGTGGGCGACAGCTGCATGGATCCGCTTGCATGTCTCCGCCTAGGACCTGGGCCTGCTGCTGGCTGCTTCACGTGTGCGGCGCAGTCTGTGGTGCCAAGAAAGACAGGAAGCTTGCCTTAGCACCCCTGCTGTGCCGCTGACTGGGAGCCACCTGAAGTAAGCCCATGCCTCAACCCAATCCTCTGCCCCAGCCCTGAGCGCCCCCCCCCCAAACCTGGAGCCCTTTCCTGCACTCCAAACACCTCATCCCCGGCCCCAGCCCAGAGCCTGCATCCCCAGCCCAGAGCCGTGACCCTCTCCCGCACCCCAATCCCCTGCCCCAGCCCAGTGCCCCCTCCCACACTCTGAACCCCTCATTCATGGCCCCACCCCACAGCCCTCACCCCCAACCTTGAGTCCCTCCCACACCCCGAACACCTCATCCCTAGCTCTGTTGGGTCACGGGCATCAACAATTTTCTTCAACCGGGTCTCCAGAAAAAAAGTTTGAAAACCACTGCTCTATATAACTTATTTGAGATCCTAAGATGTGTCAGTTTTAAGACTTTGCCCCTTACAGCTTTTTAATTTGAAGGTAGAATGTTGATTCAGTCATCCTCTGAACAATGCAAATCTTGCTCTTGCATTTATTTTACTTTTCATCTCCGCATTGTGATAGTACATGGTATGGAAAAAAATCTAATGTTTTGTATATTAGGCCCTAATTCATCAAAGGACAATCAATGAATTCAAGGGGACTACTCACATGTTTAGAATAGGCATGTGCTTAAGTATCTTGCTGAATTGAAGCCTTAGGAATGGTCTGCAAAATATTTTTCATGTTGATCCCAAACTGATCCCCTTAAGAAGGAGTTGAGGGACAATATATAATGAGTTTTCTCCCTTGCTCAAACATTTTGTTTGGAGATTTACAAAGGGCTCGTATTTGGTGTTCTTATTTAAATCAGCAATTATTAATGCACCAAAATTGAAGTCAAGGTGACTACTTATGATGCATAAAGTTTAAGCACCTATATATACACACACATATATGCAGGATCAAGGCCCTAAATTGTATTGAAAACCCTCTTTGAAATCTTTCTTTTATGTTAGATTCAAACTGCCAGCAGGTTTATCTGTGTTACATAGTGTCATAAGCTTACTATGTATGGTGTTAACAGAATAAGGCCTTGAAAGTGCTCTTTGCTGTATGTATAAAGAAGTACCATAATAATTATAAGAATAGGGGGCTGCACTTATTCTCTTCCCCAAAATGTCCCTGTTCCCAGTCATTCACAGGGATGTTGCCCATCCCCAATGCAATGGCTGAATATATCTAATTTCTGAAGCCTTTTAGGATAATTTGGGATGAAAGGCACTATTATATACATGTAGATTATTAATAAAAATGCATGTAATTAAATTCCAAATAATCACTAAGTTCTTCGATTTATAGCTCATAAGAGAACTAGAGAGGAGATACCACAAACAAAACTGTAAAGCTGAGGTCATTAGGCAACCACAGCAGGAAAAGTCTTGAAATGTAAAAAGACTGAAAACAGTGAAAGCTCTAGTGGGTGGGTAGCAACTTGGAATGCTGAAGGAGGAAGCAAAAGATGGTTAGAAAAATGTTAACAGATCTTCGAGACTGGAATTACTGAGATGCCATAGGTAATCCACATCACCCCAATCTAAAAGAAGGAAAGAGGCTAGAAAGAGCACAGGAAATTATGAGTCTGACCTTTGCTATGCAGGATCCCAGACATTTCTTAAGGATGAGATCATAAAGCATCTGAGGAAATATGAGCAAGGGTCCATAAAGTAAATCTTGTGTGAAAGAATATTATGCTATTTTTGGATGAGATATGAGGCAGTGAGGGAGGGGGAGGCCAAATGTATTCCTGATGCAACTTCACCCCACCACTTCAGTAGAGTTACATCAGAGATGAATTAGTCCAATGTTTTTCAATGTCAAGACCACCTAAAATACAATTATTAAACCAATGCACACTTCAAAGTCAGTACAGGGACACAGGAACATCTATATTGGATCATAGCAGTAGTTCATCTACTCCAATTATCCTGCCTCCAAGAGTAGCAGATAGTGGCCAGTCACAGCTACTCCAGAAGAAAATGCAAAACACCCCAAAGAAGGCAGTTATGGGATAATCTATGTGCAGCGGATATAACCCTAGCCATTAATGACGACTTCTTGAAGCAGCTAGTCCTGGAACCCACAAAGCGAGAGGACTAAATCAAGAATTGCCTCTAAGTGGCACACAGGATCTAGTCCAAGAGGTGAGTATGGCTAAACCACTTAGTAACAGTAACTATAATGTAATTACATTTAACATCCTTGTAGGGGAGTGGGAGTAACACCAAAGAAGCCCACCACAGTAGCATTTAACTTCAAAAAGGGAAAGTATACAAAAAGAGGAAGCTAGTTAAATGGAAATTAAAAGGAAAAGTCAGAATAGTGAAATGCCTGCAAGCTGCATAGAAACTTAAAAAAACATAATAGTGGCTCAAATTAAATGTATATCACAAAGAAAAACAAAGAAAACACACACACACACACACACACACACAAGGCCATCATGACCAAACAATGGAGTAAAAGAGGCAGAGGCAATAAGGCATCCTTTAAAAATTGGAAGTAAAATCCCACTGAGGAAAACAGAAAGGAACATATACTTTGGTAATTAATGTGTAAAAGTATAATTAGGCAGGCCAAAAAAGAATTTGAAGGGCAACTAGCAAAAGACAAAACTAATAGCAAAAAATATGTAAAGTCCATCAGAAGCGGAAAGTCTGACAAATAATCAATGGGGACAATTGAGGTGCTAAAGAAGCACTCAAGGAAGACAATGCCATTATGGGAGAACAAAATGAATTATTTGCATTTGTCTTCACTACAGGGGATGTGAGGGAGAGTCCAACACCTGAGCCATTCTTTTTAGGTGACAAATCTTTTTAGGTGACAACAGTAATAAGTCACCATGACCATGTTCTGAAGGAACTCAGATATGAAATTACACAACTACTAACTGTGGTATGTAACCTATCACTTAAATCAGTCTATGTACCAGATGACTGGAGGATAGCTAATGTAACTTCAATTTTTAATAAAGGGGATCCTGGCAATTAAGCAGCCATGGAATATGAGGGAAGGTCCTCTCTTGGATCAGTAACTGGTTAAAAGAAAGGAAACAAAGGTTAGTAATAGATGGTCAGTTCTCTCAGTGGAGAGAGGTAAATAGCAAGGTCCCCCAAGGATCTGTACTGGCACCAGTGCTGTTCAACATGTTCATAAATTATCTGGAATAAGGGATGAATAGCGAAGTGGCAAAGTTTACACATGATACAAAATTACTCAAGATAGTTAAGTCCAAAGCAAATTGCTAAGAGTTACAAAGGAACCTCACAAAACTGTGTGACTGGGAAACAAAATGGCAGATGAAACTCAGGGTTGATAAATGGAAAATAAAGCATATTGGAAAACATAATCCCTACTATGCATACAAAATGAAGGGATCTAAATTAGCTGTTAATCCTCAAGAAAGATCTTGGGATCATTGTGGATAGTTCTCTAAAAAACATCTGCACAATGTGAATCAGAAATCAAAAAAGCTAACAGTGTTAGGAACCATTAGAAAAAAGATAGATAAGACATAACATAGCATCATGCCACTATGTAAAGCCATGGTACACCGACACCTTGAATACTGCATGCAGTTCTGGTCACCCCATCTCAAAAAAGATATATTAGAATGGCAAAAGGTAGAGAGAAGGGCAACAAAAATGATTAGGGATATGGAACAACTTCCATATGAGGAGAGATTAAAAAGACTGGGACTGTTCAGCTTGGAAAAGAGATAACTAAGGGGGGACATGATAGAGGTCTGTAAAATCTTGACTGGTGTGGAGAAAGTGCATAAGGAAGTATTCTTTACTTATTTACATAACATGAGAACCAAGGGTCACCCAATGAAACTAATAGGCAGCAGTTTTAAAACAAACAAAAGGAAGTACTACTTCAGAAAACACACAGCCCACCTGTGGAACTCATTGCCATGGAATGGTTTGAAGGGCAAAAGTAGGGAGGGAAAGATATGGAGAGATACCCATCTCATGGAACTGGAAGGGACTTAGAAAGGTCATCAAGTCCAGTCCCCTGCCTTCACAGCAGGACCAAATACCACCCCTGACAGATTTTTGCCCCACATCCCTAAATGGCCTCCTCAAGGATTGAGCTCACAACCCTAGGTTTAGTAGGCCAATGCTCAAACCACGGAGCTATTCCTCTGAACTGTAGTAAAAAAAGAATTAGATAAATTCATGGAGGATAGATCCACTAATGGATATTAGACCATATGGTCAGGGATGCAACCCCATTCTCTGGGTGTCCATAAGCCTCTGATTGCCAGATGTTGGGACTGAATGACAAGAAATGGGTCACTTGATAATTACTCTGTTCTCTTTGTTGCCTCTGAAGCATCTGGCATTGTCCACTGTTGGAAGACAGGATACTGGGCTTAATGGACCATTGGTCTGACCCTGTACGGTCATTATTATGTTCAATGTGGCTTAGCCCTGAAGCTTGAGAGCTTAAATCCATTCCCAATCTATTGTGTTTTTTTATAAGACTAATTATTGTAATTTTGGATATTCTTGTTATCCATATAAATGTGCAATCCTATTTAATCCTGCTAAATGTGGCACAGAAAGCTTTAAAAGTTTTATCCTTGAATCAACAGAGAACTGTTTGCTGATCTAAAGAGTATGTAAAAGATTATGAGTTAGATAAGAGGAAAAATATAGAAACACAGGGATCCATGTGAGGAATAGAACAATCCTTCACTGTGCAGACGAAATTACTGGCAACATGGTTCCCAGTTGGCTGATGACTCTAAATTATGTTTTTTTAAAAATCCTCATGCTCACTCAAAGTTTTCACTAGAGGAACAGGAGAAGTAGGTGCAAAAACTTTTTAAGAACTACATTTTTAAGAGCCCAATTCTCAAACAAAAATAGAAAACAAGTTGGTAGAAGAGATATTTTGGTCAGCTAAGAAAGCAAGTGTGTGCTAAGGTTTTTCTCAGATATGGGCCTAAGAGAAACCTTTTTTCTAAGCCATTTTTTATGCACATAGGTCCCAATCTTGCAAACATTTATGCCTAATCCTGTCAACTTCAGTGAGACTATGTGCATACATAAAGTTAATCACTTCCAAAGGTGTTTACAGGATTGAAGCCTTTGTGTATGTGTACACTGCAATATCAGGTATGATTGCAGCACAGGCAGCCATATCTGCATTAATACAGTTAAAACTAGCAATAGACATGGTGGCACAGGCTTCAGCACAGGCAGTACAAGCACACTAGGGATCCTGGGTAGCTACTTGCATTGTTAGCCCATGCTGAAGCCCCAGGCGCCACATCTACATTGCTATTTTTAGCCATGCTGGCATGGATATGTCTACTTGTACATCAATCTGATTGAAGTGTAGACATAACCTTTATATATCTCTCTTGGCTCATGGTATTTTTTTCCATAATAGTCCATCAGAGAAATAAAATTTGTAAAGGAAAGGGATGAAATCCTTTAAATCTATTATGCAAATCAGTCAAATTCTGCTCGTACCTTATGGCTCATAGAAAAGACATACAATAGAGAAATAGCATGCTGGATAAACAAGACTGGTATGATTTTAGTAATACAACATTCCATAATGATGGGATTCTGAATTGTTCTACATTTATACACAGTAAACATATCATATACATATCAATACTGTGGGAACACATTAAAAGTTCCTTTCAGTTTTAGAGCTATTCCCTATACTTAAAATGAGGAATACCCCTAGAATCACTATTATCTCTAGAACCAGGAGGCGCCTTTAATGGGACCTCTAGGATATCCGCAAAAACTTTCTAGGTTTGACATGCAACTTCGTCTATAAACCTATCTAATATATCTGGTCATGGCAAGGGAGACATGGGGCTCAGAAAAGGAAACACCAAGCGCCATAGAAACCTGTTGAGAAATAACATCTAGGGCATTATGAAACCAGCTATTTGCCACTTGGCTCATCATAGAGTGTGAAACTCATCTCAGGCCTGATTTATGAAGAGTCTTGGGGAGAGGGATCCCCCCGAAGGTATTTTTGAAGAATGTGATCTGAGATGCTGTTTATTACATAGAACATGCCAAGCAGAAGACTAATTGCTGTAGTCTATGCTCTAAAGCGCCAAGATCATACTCTGTATGGATTTGGAGGGTAAACCTATGTCAATAACACAAAGAAAAAACGTTTTAGGGGTTTCAAACAGAAAACAGTGTCAAAAAAAGCTGGAGGGGATTTGGATGCCCAATTTCCATTCAAGTTGGATATCCAAATCTTGTAGACCATCTTTGAAAAATCTCAGCTCTTGTTTTTTTTTTTTTTTCTTTTGTGGAGGTGAGTGGGGAAAGTTACCTGGTTAGCTTTCAATGTGTAAGAGAAGACTTTTCATTAGCCAGAAATTAGTACTCGAACATTAAAAATATATATATATTATATTTACATACACTTTAAATGTCCCTTGTTGATGTATTAGATTACAGTCTGAAAGTGAATAGTTATGGAAAATAATGTGAGATATGGTTTTGTTTCATTTGCCTGTACATGGTTAATCAAACTAAGCAGACAGGATTGCATTCGTGCAAATTCAATGAAAATGTCTTGACATTTAGGCATTTTCTGTTGACATTAAGTTTTAAATCAGATAGAAAGGCCATGCTTTCAGGGTGTTATGGAAGTTTAAAGGGGCATCTTCAGGCAAAGAAAAAACTTGGTTTATATTATTGCTTCCTCCTTCCCCTCCCCCCTTTGGTTCAAATTTAATGGAAAAGGTCATTTTACATCCATAGTACAAAAGTCTCCTTGCTAGTTAATTATATGAAGATTAAAAGCTTTAAATACATGGACTTGTGCTATAAGCACTTCCAGCTCTATTTTCATCAAATTTCCTGCATGGTTCCTAAACACTCTTTTCTCCCTCCCACTTCCATAAATACAGCAAGCTTTCACAGACTAGGTTTTACAGACCTAGACTGAACCATTTAGTACAAACTTGAGAAACTACAGTGCAGGTGCCACAATGATGTCTTGGAAGTTAGTTTTACAATGGTATATACGGAAAAGGACAGTCTTGCTAGAAAAGCAATAACCAACTCCTATACTAGAAGGTTAACACCATGTTTGATTTATTAATTATTTGCATTACAGTAGTGATTAGAGTCCTTAACCAGGATCAGGGTCCCATTGTGCTAGGTGGGAGAAAGGAAGGATTATAATCCCTATTTTACAGATGGGGATTTGAGGCACACAGATTAAGTGACCTGTTTAAGATTATAAAAACAATCTATGACAGAGCTGAAAACTGAACCTGGATCTTTAGAGCCTTGGTCCAGGCCTTTTAACCATGAGACCATCTTTCTTCATAACTGATTTTGAACTATGGGATATTCCTAAATAGATTAAACAGTTTATGAAATCCAGTGGTTGGGAACCCCTTCATGAAGGACATGGAAGAACAAGTTTCAGAGGGGTAGCCGTGTTAGTCTGTATCAATAAAAACAACGAGGAGTTCTTGTGGCACCTTAGAGACTAACAAATTTATTTGGGCATAAGCTTTCGTTGGATATAACCCACTTCATCAGCTGCATTGAGTGGAAAATACAGTAAGCAGGTATAAATATACAGCGCATGAAAAGTGAGGGGTCAGTGCTAACAATGCCAATTCAATTAGGGTAGTCCATTCCCAACAGTTGACAAGAAGGGGTGAATATCAACAGAGGGAAAATTACTTTTTGTAGTGCTAATGAGGCCAATTCAATCAAAGTGGATGTGGCCCATTCCCAGCAGTTGACAAGAAGGTGTGAGTATCAACAGAGGGAAGATTATTTTTATAGTGACCCAGCCACTCCCAGTCTTTATGCAGACCTAATTTGATGGTGTCAAGTTTGCAAATGAATTCCAGTTCTGCAGTTTCTTGTTGAAGTCTGTTTTTGAAGTTGTTTTGTTGAAGAATGGCCACTTTTAATGGAAGAACAGTGACTACTAATTAAAGTGATTTAAATAGGAGCTACAGAGCGCTGTTGAAGAGGCTGCAAAGCAGACCCATAGCCTGCCAGCCTGCCTCCCTCCCTCCCTCTCTTCCCCCTCAGTTTGAAGGTGGCAATGGAATGTTTTCTATTTCTTTCATACATGTTGGACAGTGGCATTTATGTCCATTTTCAGAATTTTACCTTTAAAGAATCATAGTCAGGAATTGAGTTACCCCCAAGACATTTTCTTCCTATTTCTTGATACACAATGGATTAATCTAGCATTTCCTTTCTTAAAAGTAGTATAAAATGTAAAATCATCCTAGTCTTTACAGAAGATTTCAAAAGATTCACATAAGTCTTAAGTTAGATTCAGTTCAGAAGTTGCATTTATGTGGTATTAGGAGTCCAAATTACTTACCATAAAATACTTCTTTGTGTGACTATCAAAATAATTTTTTTCACACTTACTCCTATGGTATTTCTCCTTCTCATCCCTGCCCTACTGAGTTCCTTTTTACTAACTTTTTACAATTAAAATTCATACTCAGCTGCTATTCATTTCTTTCCTACTTGACCACAAAGCTAGAAAAGTTGTTAATATATAAACACCCTTAAAATCTTCTCTCAATATGAGCAGCAGATTTTTCATTCTTAAATCTTTATTTTTTTTAAAGCAACTCTGCTTATAAAAAACCTATGGATCCATATGATTGACAATCTATATGTTTCCCTTTAATAAATTAATAAAATGCTAATTTACATTAGTTTAACCATCTCTCTTATTCATTACTTTACCTCTTTTCACAACTGTATCAAACTATAATCTAGTATATAGACATCTGTATGTCTGCAACTTTTTATCTGGAATACACAATTGATGATGTGCAGAGCAGTGTGTTGATATCTTGTTTAAATGCAATAAAAAAGAAAAAAAACATTTTTACTATGTTTTGTTACCAATTACACTTTGCATTAACAGCTCCCATTTAGGCCCTACCACTTAGAATTTGAAGTAGAACACTTTCAAATAATGTTTAGTGCAATAATGAATAGAGTGTAAACAAAATGACACTTAAGTTTGTTAGTAATTCTCTAGATCTTTTTAATTAGGAGAGTGCAGATGGTACATTTGAGATTCAAATATAATTTCCCAAATTAATGGTAAGATAGTATGGATATAACAACCTATCAGACGAAAAGTCATAGCCAGTATTCTAAATATGGAACATACATCATTTTGTTGGCTTGTTTTACAACAGTGTTTCTCAAACTGGGGCCGCCACTTGTGTAGGGAAAGCCCCCGGAGGGCCGGGCCAGTTTGTTTACCTGCCCCGTCCGCAGGTCCGGCTCCCACTGGCCACGGTTCGCTGCTCCAGGCCAATGGGAGCTGCTGGAAGCGGCGGCCAGTACGTCCCTCGGCCCGCGCCGCTTTCCCTACACAAGCGGAAGACCCAGTTTGAGAAATACTGTTTTACAAGAAGGGATGATCAGAAAAATCCTCTGCAATATTTTTAACTTCAGTTTTCAGAAAACTTTGTTTTCACATGAGGTATCCCATAAATTGGTACATCACATCAGGCAGCATCATTCAGGTACTTGCATCACATAATGCCATGTGATCTGTGTAAAATGTGACCGTGGGAAGCTGGAAAATAGCAAAGTTCAGTACCAAAGTAGTCAGAGGGTACAAATGAATCTAGCCTATTAATGTTGATTCATCTTGTTCACTTTTGTATTGGGCTTTTTTTTTTTTTTTTTTTTTAGTAATTACTCATTCTAATTTCTTAATGTTGTATGTGACCAGAGACTCTTGGACTTTTCTTAAATTACATTTGCAGGCATTCAGTAGTAGTTACAAATAAATCAGAAATTTTGTAGTCACAGAATAGAGCTGCTTAGTCAGTGGGTGTCCTGGCCGCAACACACTGACATAGGCTCTGGCTGTGTTGCAGCCAGACTGGGGTCGGCTGCCCCCAGGCTACTTCCACACTCCCCCTCGGGGCCCCTCGGGGCCTACCTTTTTCTCGTTTTTAAAAATGTACTGTACATTAACATCCTTATCCAATGCCCATTTAAGTAAATGAGCTCCTTTCCCCTGACTTCAATTTGCACTGCTGCAGGATTTTTCTCAAACAGAATGGCACAAGAGCAATATTGAGCAGTTCAGTTTGTCATAGGTACTTGGAATTTGATGACTCCCCAATTCACATTCAGTTGTACATAAATCTCCTGAAAGCAAAGACAGAATATCAAGAACTGCTTGTCTAGTGTCCTGTAAAAATATGGATAATAATGCTCCGGTGACTTGACATAAACAAATGTGCACATCTAGTCTGCAGAATCCTGTCACTGAATGTTTTGTATTGCTGAACGTCCAATCAGACAGGCTTTGATATGAGCTTCCCCCCCCCTCCCCACCAACTATGTGAGGGACAAAAGCTGTAGCTGTAAAAGGAAATGCAACATACAGGGTCACCATCAGAAAGTCAACTCAATTACCACATGCCAGTATCTGAGATACCACAGTTTTCCCCTGTATTTAGAGTAGGGCACTCTAGTCGCATTTCAGATGTCACCTATGGCAATTGTTAGTAAATGGAAATTGTTTATAATGGAGACCACTGCAGTGTTGGAGTTTTTCCAGTGAGCTATAGCAGTCCTGCAAAAATGCAATGTAAGTTGTGCAAAGCTACAGTTGCTGACAGGAACACAATATCAGGCTATTCAGCAGCAATGCTGGATCTTTTTGAAAATTACCTATTCGGTTATAAAATAATGCATGCTAATGTGAAAGCTGGTATTTAAACTGACTCACAAAAGTATTTCATTTAATTAAGACTACAGAGGAATCAAAGAACTTCAGAAGGACCTAAGAAAGCTAGGCAACTAGGCAACATAATGGCAGATGACATTCAGTGTAGAGAGGCTCAATGTAGCAATGCATATTGGATGTAACAATTTGAACACATTGATAGGTTCTATATTAACCAACTGCTCAGAAAAAAGGTATTGTTGTAAGCAGATCATTGAAAACCCTCTTCAGTGCACAGAGCCTGCAACACAAAAACTTTAGTCTGTGTAAACAAAGGGACAGAACAGTGTTTCTCAAACTGGGGCCACCGCTTGTGTAGGGAAAGCCCCTGGCGGGCCAGGCCGGTTTGTTTACCTGCCCCGTCCGCAGGTCCGGCCGATTGCGGCTCCCACTGGCCGTGGTTCGCTGCTCCAGGCCAATGGGAGCTGCTGGAAGCAGCGGCCAGTACGTCCCTAGGCCCACCCTCAGCCCGCACCGCTTCCAGCAGCCCCCATTGGCCTGGAGCAGCAAACTGCAGCCAGTGGGAGCCGCGATCGGCCGGACCTGCGGATGGGACAGGTAAACAAACCAGCCCGGCCCGCCAGGGGCTTTCCCTACACAAGCAGTGGCCCCAGCTTGAGAAACACTGTTTTACAAGAAGAAGGGATGGTCAGAAAAATCCTCTGCAATATTTTTAACTTCAGTTTTCAGAGCACTCTTATCAAATATCTGTTTCCCATATAGATACTTGTAGATAGACTATGATCAATTTACCCCTTATCCTTCTCATTGATAGTCTCAATTTATTTAGCTTATCATTATAAGGAATATTTTCTAATTCTTTAATCATTTTCATGGCTTTTTTCTGAACCCTCATCAATTTATCAACAGCCTTCTTTAACTGTGGAACCCAGAACTGGACAGAATATTCTTGCAATGGTTGCAATTTGCACCAGTTCCAAATACAGAGGGATGGGCATGCTCTTCTCCTCCGTTCATTAGGATGGCATAGTTTGCTTTGCCTATTGGGAACAGTCACATTAAACAGTATGGTATGGAGAGCGGCAGGGACATAACTTCACCTTCTCCACCACCATTACTGTGCTTTTTCAAAGGAAAGGATGAACAGTCCCTGCTCCCAGGACTGCAGCTGCGAACAGCCTTTTTGCAGACCACACAGCTGAGTCAGGAGAGGCTCCCGAACTCATGCGTCCCGAGCACACTACACAAAGTCTGCTCACAATCTAAGCTTTACACATATCAGCCTTATGGAACTCACTCAGAAGGCACTTCCCTAATTTGTGCTTGAGGAAGCAGGCATTCTGCACCCTTCTCCTTTGGGTTCCAGCCTCTCTGCACCCAACTACTTTGCCACATCCATTCCACTATGGGAGTGACCTGGTCCCCCAGGTGGGCAGGGAGGGAGCAGTCCCTTTCTCTAGTTTAGAAGAGGTCATCCTTAGTCATATTGAGATGTCACTTACCCAACTAACTAAACATGTCACAAACTCTCATTGGGTTCTCTTTAATTAAGATTTCCCTGAGTCAGAAGATGAAGAGCTCATTGAGATTATCCTTGTACATAATTGCCTGATCTGGCTAGTTAGCACCAAAATCCACATGTATTAACAGATTTAATACAAAAAGTTGGAGCTACAACAGATTCAATTTAACCCTTCATTAGTTTTAAAATTCTTCTTGCCCTTCAAACTGAAATATTGGTATTTCCAGATCAAAAGGTTCCAATTGCAATAGAAATGTTTTTCTTTTAATCTCTTTAAATTATTAAACACAATACAGCAAAAATTAGAGGGAAAAATAACTCCTTAAATTGCTTTATTTTACAAGCCCTGAACATGCGTTTCTTGAGTCTCCCCATTTTGTGTTTTCTTTCCTTTTCTCTTCTTTGATCATATTGGCTAAGTACATCTAACTATGCAGCTACCATACAGATGATATACTGACCTTTTCTTTACCCTTTTCTTGATATTAGTGTTCCAGGGTAGTTTAATTTAACTTGCTGGCTGTGTAACAAATGATCTGAAAGGAAGAATTAGCTTGACAGCACTTTGAAACTGTATTGTGATGATCAGTGAGAATGTTGTGTGTTGACTAGGGTCTGATGATAAGAGTGGTGAGTAACAGCTCTCACTGTCACATTGATCCCCACCTCCTGGCTGTTCACGGCCCTTCTGCACAAGCCCCAGACATCCCGGGCTGACAGCCAGAGCTAAAAAAAATAAAATAAAAAGTACACAGCTGGTGCCTCTCTTGACACATTCCTGCACTTCCTTTGAGAAGCCCGCCCCATAGTTTGAGAACAACTGCAATAGAGTGTTAGGACTCCTCAGGTCTAGTTCCAAGTGTATCCTCTCCAGTTGTCTACTAATGAAAAGGAGATAACTTGCAGGTTTCTTGGCCAGGACGAGTCCATGGCATGTTTCACTAGCAGCCCCCTGTGCTTTGTCCTCCTGCTGGTGCAACAGCACTTCCTGCACAACTCCTGATAGTGAATGGTTCTGACTGTGGTTGTAACTAAGGCACAGGGTGCCCCAGAGGCCCTGCCTCTATATAGCAACTTTGCCTCTGTATAGCAAAGTTGGCAACTTTCACATGGTAAATAAGCACCCTGACTTTCACAATAAGCCAAAAATCAAGCTAATCCCATTTCAAAACAAGGCCCAAACAAGCCAGTGCCAACACTCTATGTGGCTAGATCCTCCTGGCGTGCAGTCTGGGACTGTGGTGGGCCTGCTGTGCACCCCTGACTCTCTCCCCCCTTACCCCTGCTTGCCAGGAGCTAATTAAAACAAAACAAACAAAGAAGCTACAAGCAACAACAAGCCAAACAAGCAACAAGCTACAAGCCAAAAACTAGCCAACAAGCAACTCACAAGCCAATTAGGCCAAAAACAAGCCCAATTTCTGCATTTTTTCCCCACGGGTTTGGCATGTCTGTTATATAGGTGTCCTTTACAAGCAAACTTTCTCGTGGGTCCAACATCCAATGAAAGCACACTGTCCACTTTCCAAACTAATGGTCAGTGCCTAGGGCACTTTGTCTGTAATAGCCTTCTTCAGGCTCTTGTACTTTTAAGAGCTTGAGTTGGCTCCATGTCTCAGAGTTCCCTTCAGGGCACTCTCTGCTCAGCCCACTAGCCGCAGGGTCCCTCTGCTGTTTCCTCACAAGTTCTGCACAGATCCAAATCCACTTATGTCTGCCAGGACCACTGAGAGAAATTTGGGGCTTGGTACATAATGTTTGCTGAGGCCCCACTCCATCCCATTTCACTTTATTTACACAGATGCTTTATTTACACACAATTGTTTTGGGGGACCCCCTGAGCTCAGGATCCCAGGATAATTGTCTCCACCTCTCCTCAGCACTGTGTCTGCTCTAAATGCAGCTCTCCAGTTCCTGGCTGCTCAACTTCCTGTTTGCCAGATAGTTCCTAAACAGCTTCCCTTGCAGCCAGTTTGCCTGTGCTGTTCCTGACTTGCTATGCAGCTGCTATCTTCCCCCAGGTACGTTACTTCCTGGGTCAGGATCTTTCATACAGTTTTTGCCCCCTGCCCCTACCTGCCAGGAAAAAGCCACTCTGGAGCTCATAGGTTAGTGGTTGATGGGAATGATGACAACTTTCATAGAATATCAGGGTTGGAAGGGATCCAACCCCCTGTTTGAAGCAGGACAAATCCCTAGACAGTATTTGGTTGTTTTTGTTGTTTTTTTAAACCCCAGTTCCCTAAATGGCCCCCTCAAGGATTAAACTCACAGCCCTGGGTTTGGCAGGCCAATACTCAAACCACTGAGCTATTCCTCCCCCGTTTTTGCTTAGCCAATTCATAATAGCAGTCTACCAGTCCTTCACAAAAAGGAAACACCATCAGGAGAGGGGAACGCTTCCACAGATATGGATAATTTGAGTAAGCATCAAATTCTGAATTTCTTGACATTTTCTCACCACTATATTATATACCATTTAGCTAGGTTAATGTCGGTTTATGGTGTAGTTTTACATTTACTGTAGTTAGGCTATGGTGTAGGTGATTTACAAATTTCCTGGAAAAATAAACCAGTCCTTGGCTACTGTTGCCCCTCTTACCAGATAACCTGACAATAATGTGTTGCAATAATGGTGTTTATTAAATTAACTCCAAATGTTTCACATTTAAAGATCCAGTTTCACTCATTTATACATAATTTAAAAATAATATGATTGTAATGACTCTGGCCCTACGCAAACTATTAAAACACTTACGTTTTACAAGCTAAAATCCATTGAGAATATATAATCATTTACAACAGGGATGTGAGCAGAGAGGGCTCAGAAAATACAGTGTATATAAATACAAATAAACATGCATGCAGTATATCAACAGGAATAATAAACCCCCATGAAAACTGCTCAAATAAGTCATTTCAAATAAATTATTCAGCTAATTTAGTTCTCTTTCCTGTTCACAATTTCCTTGAAAACCAATCTGATTTCCATAAAAAATATTCATTATGTTCAAGTATTTCAAAGTTGTGTGAAAAGTATTTTGTATCCTATTTAGATTTCTAAATATAAAAAGGAACCTAATCCGTACCTCTAGGAACCAATTAAAACCACAGACAAAATTATACAATGCAAGAGAACACCCTAATCAGACAAATCCCTTAATCCAATCATTATCGAAACAAAATAAAGAGACTACTACCCTCGTTCTTCCTGAGACCCTCTCTCATTCCTGTTCTACTTCTACCTTCCCCAAATGACTGGAAAAAAAAGATGAGCCTTGAAACATGTACTGAAGGTCAACAGATTCAGGTTATTTCACCAAGAGTGGGAGTAAATTTCATCCTTGAGGCTCACAGAGAACGCCATGCTAGCAGTTCCCTCCTATTAAAACCAAGAAGGCCCCAGCTAGTCCACCCCTGCTAATATCAACTGCTACAAGACACCATAGAGAGAGAGGCAGTGTCTCAAGTAGGCAGATGCCAAGCCATTTAGGGTTTTAAAGGTTAAAACCAAAATCTTAAATTTTACCCCATTGCCAACCAGCAGCCAGTGCAGACCAGGTGGCTCAAATGTAATGTGCTCCTGGCAAGAAGATCCGCTCACCACACATGCAGTTACATTGTGCATCAGTTTAAACTTCAGCAAGTACTTAAGCATGCAAGGAGTCCCACTGATACCAACATGAGGACTACATACAAGCTTAAATTAATGCAAGTGCTTAAACTACCTTGATGAATTGGCATCTGAGAGTTGAGCAAATCTTTTGGCTCTTACATGGCCAAAGCCTTTCAGTGATAAACTGATTTTTAAAAAATTCTTTGAAGTTTGGGAAAAATTGCTTGAAAGAAATTAACAATTTTCATTACATTTTACATCTGTCATTTTTAATATTTTGTTTACGGCAAAGACAATAGTTTGGTAGTTTTACTTTAAGCACCTTGCAAAAGCTTGGGTAGTCCAGAGCAAGCATATCCAACAAAGCAAAAAACAATTAATAGTTATGAATCAAACCTGCAATAAGCTACCTTGATGTAGTGGAACATGGTTCTGCAATGCCAATGTAGTCTCAGATTTTTTTTAATGTATCTTTTAAAAAGCTATTGGTCTTGCAGTAGGTCAGTTTAGCCAATGCCCAATGAATGAGATGTACATAACAGATTGGTTCAAAGGATGCTGTTCAACCCAATATAGTCACTTTGAAAGAAGCAAAATAAAAAGGAGCGGGGAGGGGGCTAACATAAATAAGCCATCACCACATTGATTTACTGGTTTGTGACCTTTTCCAGGGCTACCAAGTAAAGAAAAAAATAACAGGAATAAAACCAAGTTATTCTAGATATCTGAACAGAGAATACACTCAACCACTGCATGCACCAACAGAAAACTCCCCTTGCTGTTCTCCCAGTGTTTTCTTTCATTTAGCTCATAACAGCTAATGGCCAGTTGCTCTTTTCAGAGTAAATACATCTTGATATAGGATTTAAACATATTTTCTGTTTGCATGTCTTTATATTTTTTAATTAGTGATAAAACATTGTTATAAGAAGATGTCTCAGAATCCTCTCTCTTCTACACTGGAGACCTCAATATGCTTCTGTTGTTACCTAAAGGGATGATAACACTTCTGATCATCTCATTATAATTTACTGGAAAATACTGCTATGCTTTGGGTTCTGCTGTTATATATTATCCATGTCACATAGAGAGAATATATCTTCACAGAGTTCTGACTGTGCTTTGCACCCACTTGTTTGCCCACTGAAGTATGGAGGAAATAGAGAACCAAAGAGAATAAAAGAATAGATGATTTGGACAGATAAATAAAAGGAGAGCAGAGTAGGAAAAGAGGAGGAAAGAGAAAAGGGAGAAGAAGAGAACGCAGGGCCATAAGTTAGCTATCATTAAAACCTTTAGCTTTGAATTTCCTTACCCTTTGTTTGCCATAATCCATTAGCATTTTCTGATGTAGATTTTGGTGCTAAATATTACTTTCTGATGCAAATGAGCCAAAATTAATGTTTTTCTTTTCAGAATGTATATTAAAATATTTAGCAACTGAATCTAGTTTACGTCTACTCATTAATCTTCCATATAAATGCCTAATACCAGCTGTTTTCATATCATAAGTGCCTATTCAGCTCCTAGTGCATTTCCAAAAGTTCACACAATAACATATTCTGTGTACGTGCAGTACTGAAGAAATTGCTGTCAAAGAAAAGTATGTGCTCACTTATAAAGCAAGAAGCAGACTGCTCACTGGTGTGAGTCTGTGAGTCAGTGATATTTAGACACCTGTTTAGAATTCAAAAAGTATAATAGTTTACATTTCATACTTTCAGTTGGAATATTTCTAAACAGAAGTGATCAGAACTTCTATGACCTTTATATTGCACTGGGTGTGATTTCTAGACAGAGCTAATAAACTGTATTCTTTCATGCAAGAGTGATGGATTTCAAAACCTCCTTTAAAAATTAAAAGAATTGTGGTCTGGTACCCTAGTGCATCAGTGACCTCCTTTGGTCAGATGGAGCATTGCACACAGTCTGGATCAGCAAGGGGTCAGTCCACCCTTCTTGTCTCAATCTCTATAGTCTTATTCTATCCCACTGGAGTGCATAGACTTCCCCTTATGTTTGGTAGAAGTTAGCTGGTCCTTGTTCCTCAAGAGGCCTGGAACCC
Source organism: Terrapene triunguis (assembly GCF_002925995.2). Taxonomy (NCBI): domain Eukaryota; kingdom Metazoa; phylum Chordata; order Testudines; family Emydidae; genus Terrapene; species Terrapene triunguis. The sequence goes on along the minus strand of NW_020664399.1, from coordinate 2,931,854 downwards.
TTTTTGGTTCTTAAATATCTTTAAGATATTTGTGGAGTAGACAGGGGAACCCAGGCCCACCCTCTTCACTGGATTCCAGCTCAGGGCCCTTAACCCAGGCAGGCATAATCAATCCTCAACAATTCTCCTGCTGTGCCCAGAGCTCATTCCTACCTCCCTTGGTTCTGTAGGCTTCTACAGTCTGTGTTTTGGGTCATCCTGTCTCTGGGGTGTTGTCACTCTGGAGCAGCTTTTCACCAGCTTGCTAACAGGACCTTCTTTCGCTAGCCTGCTTGATTCTCCAATAATTGACCCATCCCTGTGCTTCTCAGCTGCTTTAGTCTGCCAGCTGCTGTGAGGCTGCCAATCAGCATCAAGTCCTTGGTTGCCAAGCCAACTTGGAGTCTAAACACCCCGCGACAGGGTGCTATAGCAGACCCATGCATATCTTAACCTTCAAGTGCTTGACTGACTCCCCAACTTAAAGAATGTTCTTTTAACATAGCTTTCTTGTGTGTAACATGTACTTAATTCAATACACTGAAGAGTATCTACCACATAGCACAGTGAATTGTAAGTAAGGAGAAACAAAATAAAACTATATTCTCACTAATTTATGGTATTCAAAATTAGACCTGGCTGAAGAATGGGGGACACAAATAATGAACAAATTTGAACCATTTTACAAAGTTTCAAGATGGAAAAATATTTTTTCCCACAATTGAAATTTTCTGAATGTATTGAATTTTCTTCCCCACCACCTCAATTTTGCAATAAAATGAACAATGACCAGGGTTTCTCTGTGGCACAGACACATACACTCATGCATGCACAGTCCCACTTTTTCCTTTCTCCATTCCAACTTTTCAAAACTTCTCCATCTTTGGAAAAGTTAGAATGAAAAAAGGAAAAAAACAGAAAAGGAACAAAAACTGTACACTATTTAATTCAGTAGCAAACAGAAAAATAACTCTTTAAAAATTAATTGTGAAAAAACTAAATGAAATTTTCAGTTTAAATTGAGAATGTTTGGTTTGTTTACAAATTTCCTATCAAAACCAGAGAAAGTTCCTTACAAACAATATTTTTCTACCAGAAGAATCATTTTTGATTAAACTTGATTGTTCAGCAAGAAAAATGTATTTGAAAATTTCAACCAGCTCTCTTTGTAATGCTTACAATATACAGCAGTCAGTGAGATAATACATCTAATCAATAAAAAATCTGAATGCACTAAATGAAACATATTAAAAAATGTTACTTATTTCAGAATCACTGTCACTGTTACCCAGAAAAAATTCCTTTGTTAGAACTCTGAGTTCCCCCCTCCAATAAAAACCAACTCAAAACCCAAAACAAACATCCCTCCCCCAGCACAAGTATAATAAAACAAAACATGTTATCCCTTCTTTATTCAGTTGTAGTTGTGCAAACTAACACTGAATCTGAAAAATCCAGTAAATCAAATTTGTTACCAAGAACCATTTTTTGGCTATAGTTTTCCATAGTGCTAGGCATTTTTTTCTAAAATGAATTCTATGAGTCTTATGCAAAATGTCCAACTCTTCTCCCCCATACACACACAATTATTTGATTATTTTCATGATCCAGTGATGTTAGAAGAAGTACAACACGTTGAGGACATTAGACTGATTTGAGCCTTTATTGGAAACACAACATGCATTAGTAAATCCAAGATGGACTCAAAAGTTTAGACATCTCTGCAAAGCCCACTATGGTTTTCCAAAATCTCAGTTTTTCTGTCAAAGAACAAAGTATCCGTTATAATTTATGAACAACGATATGGTGTTCTTTTATGGTGTTCTGATTCAAAAATAGTATTTTTTCAAATCGTAATGAAGACCACTTTTTGAATTCTATTGATCTATTTGTAGTTAGCAAATCCATTTTAGCACTAAACCGAAGAAATTTAACCTCAGAAACCAGAATGGCAGAAAAATATTGGCCCTGATGTGCCTTCTACTTAAACCACTGTACATCAGAAAGAACTCTGTAGCTTAAATTACTGTAAGAAAGACACTAATCAGGCCCATTGCCTTTAATGAACCTTAGAGTTGTAGGGAATAGAACTTCACTAAACATATTGAGAAGCCAGTAGTATTTGCTAAGGCTCTGCTGTTTGTCTTCATATCACTCCCAGAACAGTAGGTGAAGCTGTTGCTTAGCTACTTAGACAGCTTTGGTTGCTAGGGACACCTGGGATGGGGACCATACTTAAACTTATGTAGAGGAGCTCCATTCTATATATTTTTGGTTCTTTTCAGATACACTTTCATTCAAATAATGAGACCGTCATCTTAAAAGCATAATACACAGAAATGGAACACAGAAAAATAACGTATTAAAAACAAATTTCTATTGCCTAACTCAGGCTTTACCATGGCCCTGCACCCCCTCATTACTCTTTATTAAAAGAAGCATCTAGTTCTTGTGATAAATTACCACTACTTCCCAGCAGCCAGCATTCTTTAGGGCTGTCTTAGGGCTGTTCTAACTTTTGCTGGCAGCTAAACTAACATCCAGTAGCCCCAGAGATTGGCAGAAACACCAAGGTGTTGTACAGAACCTTTGCTACCCTTCACTCTAATATTGCACCAAGTACAGCTTGTCCAGACCCAAGAACTGGGTCCAATATTTTAATTATCTTTCTCATTAATTATAAAATAGGCATTGAACCTACATTTATTTTATTGATACTTTATTTGCAGTTTTAGTATGGACAAACGTACTTGGTCAATAGAAGTTCCTCCATGAACTAAGACTACTTTTAAACCTGTATAATTATAAGCAAAATGCAGCTGAATAATTGAGTAAGAAACATGGTAGATATGAGTATTAAACATATTTGGTATAAGCAACATATAAGTATTACTTAATCTGCTTCCCATATAATACATCCCTTCATCTAGATTCAGTAGCATCTCAGACGACAAACATGAGATGACTTTTAGTTTAAATGCTCTTTTTGCCAAGACATACCAGGTTATCTGTAAGTCATGCTTCCAAATTAAATGCCCGTAAAAGGTAAATAGGCATGTAGGCAGCAAATACAAAATGAAATACTTGTGAGCTAGAGACGTCTGTTAGTGTGTATATTGCATAACCATCTGTATCAAATGTTATCTCTCAATTTACCAGGCTGGGAAATGTATCTGTTAGAGAGACCAATGCAACAATTCTCACTTTTCAGTGCTCGCTGTTTTGTAAAAGGCTAAAGCTAAAATTCTGTAGAAAGAGTCAAATTTCACAGCGAATATGATCAGAAAAGCCATAGTTCAGCACCCAGCTCCAGTATACCAATGACTCCTGTGTTATTGCTTCTTCAGGTTCCTCCCTTTATATAACCTTAGGTAGAAAGGCGGTGACAGCAATGATAGAAGCAAAAGAGGTACACTGGAAGGATAAAAATGTACCCACCCGTGCAGTGTGCCTGAAATCAATAACCAAAATTTCATCAACTGAAAAATTGATATTGACTGGATGATAAATTAGATATAGTCAAACAAATTGGTGAACCTTTAGACTGTCTAGGCACAATAGAAATGGACACAGAAAAATAGAAGACTTATATCAATATACACCACAGCAGTCACCCACCTAAAGAGCCTAATTAGTCACATTTTTGACAGAATTGAAGCTAATGAGACATTCAGATGCAGTATATAAAAATGTTTGCACTCTGACACAGTGCCATCCACCATTCTAAACAACAATTAATATGAAGTAATTAAAAAGAATATGACCAAATGCCAACTTCCCTGCTGGAAGCTATAGAAATACTTTTACATGTATATGAACTGGTATTTCATATATATTGAACTAACTTTTGTCAAGCCACCAGTAGAAATCATACCCATAAAATATCACTATAGAAAAAATAGCATCATGGCTATGTTATACGGAACAGCTATTAAAAACACTGTGAAGACAGTGTTACAGGCTAAGGCTCTGCTGTTTGCCCTCAAGTCACACTCAAGACCCAGCCTGTGTCCTACTTTCCTGAATGGAACCAATATATACTGCTCCCCAAAACGTGATCCTTTTTCTCCAATACCACTCCCCTCTGACTTAAAAGTGACAAAGGAACAATCAATGAGAAAAGTAGTTTTTGAGGCAAAAGTGAAACTCGGTTTAGTGAAAGTTTGAGTAGACTGACTCATTGACAAAGTGTAGTTGGTATATCAAATGATTAATTTAAATTAATACATGTAAACATATAGAGAGCCTTGCACAGTGTTGTACATGTGAAATACTATTATTAAAATACAACTAATATATCTAAAATTCTGTGAAACATAGCAGTTTTGATTCAGGGCAGGTCTTCACTACGGGGGGGTCGATTTAAGATACGTAAATTCAGCTACACGAATAGCGTAGCTGAATTCGACGTATTGGAGCTGACTTACCCCGCTGTGAGGACGGCGGCAAAATCGACCTCCGTGGCTCCCCGTCGACGGCGCTTACTCCCACGTCCGCTGGTGGAGTAAGAGCGTCGATTCGGGGATCGATTGTCGCGTCCCGACGAGACGCGATAATTCGATCCCCGAGAGATCGATTTCTACCCGCCGATTCAGGCGGGTAGTATAGACCTAGCCTCATAGAGGTCTGTGTAAGCCATGTTTTCCTTTTTGTATTGCAAAAGTTTGCATGCTCAGATTTACTTTGGGTGAACTCAAAAACTCAGTCAAAACAGCAGTGTTCCCCCTGGTATCATATTAAAATAATGCAAATGCATTTAATCTTGTTCTTGTTGACAAATCATGGTCTTGATATCCACCCAAAATGGACACAGATTTGCTTGAAACTAAGCCCAAACTGGCATAAGAGATTAATCAATGACCGACATGTTTCCACCGATCTAGGCAGAAGTTGGAGTTTGTAACAATAATAAAACTTTGTGGCAAGCATTTTAACCAATGTTAAAAATATCCTATGTAAGTGGCGTAAGTTTTCAAAACCCACTCAGCCCAACTCTTATTAATATAATATTGTTAAAAACATGCACTGGTGCATGTTGATTATAATAGCTCTCCATTTACCAGCTTTCCTTATTCTTAGATATGACAATGTTGCTTCTTATCTAGGGATTCAAGGCATCCTACTGCCTAGAAAATGTATAACATTGCCTGTTTGTCATTGGAATTAATACAGAGTACTTGTGAGAATCCCTCTCTATCACATGATCAACGGAAGCCTGCAAAGAGCCCAATTTTATCATTGAGTACTTTGGCTAACAATATACAATCATGAATAAAATAAATGGTGTTGGTAGTGTGGTAGATAGGCAGGGCCGGCTCCAGGCACCAGCTTGCCAAGCAGGTGCTTGGGGCGGCCACTCCGGAGAGGGGCGGCACGTCGAGCTCTGTGGCAGCAATTCGGCGGACAGTCCCTCACTCCGGCTTGGAGCGAAGGACCTCCCGCCGAATTGCCATCGCGATCGCGGCTTTTTTTTTTGGCTCCTTGGGGCGGCCAAAACCCTGGAGCCGGCCCTGTAGATAGGGTTTGCTGTCAGCAGATAATGAATTGTATTCAGTTACAGTAGGCAATGAACATTTTTTCTGCATGGAAAGCACAATAGTTTGCAAAAAGATACAATATTAGTTATTTAATGATTCTGTAGCTGCTGGAGTGAGAGAAAAAATTAATGTGCTGTTCAGTCCACAATTATCCATTCTAACTTTTAATGATGAAGTACAAGTTATTATCAAAACCTAAATATATATGTATGTGTGTGTCTTTCAAGTCGCTGCATTCCTCTGGGACTATGCAGATCTCAAAGCCCAGAACACTGTGAGTGACAGTTGGGGATCAAGCATTTTTTATTGAGAGGATCCGGCTATCGATCAAACTCTCAGAGGAGATCAGGCAAATATAGTCTGATCATCACTAGGAAACATTGAAAAATCTTCCTCTTCAAAAGGCCTTTCCACTGTAAAGATGACACTCACAATACTGATACTTCCTTCTATTCCTAATCCCCTACCACATAAAAACAAAAATCTAAAAAAATTAAAAAACCCTAACCAAAGCAGTGTTTTTATACCAGAAAGGAAAAAGTGCCAGAGTCTCTAAGGTCTTTGCTATTTCTTTTAAACGGAAGCTGCTCAGAATCTATGCTGATAGGTGGCAGTATAAAGGGGATAGACACAGCTCTTAGTATCTTAGGGCTGGTCTATACTTACCGGGTAATTCGACGGCTGGGGATTGAAGTTCCGGGTTCGATTTATCGCGTCTGGTCTGGACGCGATAAATCGAACCAGGAAGTGCTCGCCGTCGACTGCGGTACTCCAGCTCAACGAGAGGAGTACCGCGGAGTCGACGGGGAGCCTGCCTGCCGCGTGTGGACCGCGTCTGAACCGTGGTAAGTTCAAAGTAAGGTATGTCGAATTCAGCTACGTTATTCACGTAGCTGAATTTGCGTACCTTACTTCGACTTGGGGGGTAAGTGTAGACCAAGCCTTAGAAAAACAATGTTATGAATCTCCTATCAGAACCTGACTTTACACTTGAAGGGCTCTCTTAGAGGGCTTTTTTTTTTTAAACCTTTTCCCCTGGTTCTTGTTACACAGAGAGAAAGCAGAAGACCAGAAGTATGAAGTGCAGACAGTGCAATGTTTACTGGGGTTAGTTTCCAGCAAACGTGTTTCATAACTCTGACGCCACAGAGCCTTGTTTTCCACTTTTCCCTTTTTAGCAGGCACAATTCTACTTGAAATGCACGTCTACAGTTCCACCCCTTACAACTTATGGTCATGTTCTGTTTTGGGGGGTCATAGATCTGAGGTCTTTATTTTTACCCTTTTGTACCTCATGGGAGGGGTAAGGAGTGAGGTTGTGCTACAGTCAGGGGCAGGCATTTCTTTGGTTTTTTAGTGTTTTACCTTTTTTCCCCATCCCCTCTTGTTTTTTTTTTAACCGAATGCTTGACTTTGCCTTGAGATAAGGAGTTGAGGCAGTTTTTAAGTGTGCGCTTATATATTAAATTTGTATTATGATTAGTAATATTTTAATTGTTTTATTTGTTTTTATTATATTAATACATTTATTTGGTTTAGGCAAAAGCAACATTCATAGTGTTTTTTGTTTTACTAAAAATTTGTTTATGCATATTAGTAAAAATGTATATATATATATATATATATATACTAGAAATTAAACAGGTAAGCAGAAATTAAAGTTCTATTTTAGGCAAAAATATAAGCCTGGATCCTATATTGGCACTAGCACTCCTAACAGGCTCACCAATAATTACTACTAATAATTTGCACTTTAATAATACTGTGTGATAATAGACCTTCTTCTCAGGAATGAGAAAGGGAAAACATAACAGTTCAGAGCACTTACCAGCTGGAAGAGGAGGAGATGCAGCAAGCACCCGTCAGCTGCAAAATGGCCACTGTAGTGCTGCACCTTCTTACCTCTAACAAATGTCAAGGGTTAGTAGAAAGGCATACTGGGAAGTAGCTCTTATAAAAGGGCAATCCTACCCAGTGAGAATTAGCAGGAAACAGGATGTCACAAAAGGAAGGTGTTAACAAATTAGAGAAGTAAAAAAAAACCTTTCAAGACATATAATTGATCAACCTTCAGGTGTATGATTAGTACATTTAGAGGCCAGAAGACCCCATCATGACCCTGTAGTTTGACCAAATGTGATAGAATGGGCTACATTGTGCTTAAACCTTCATGTGTGCGTAAGTGGGAAGGGAGGTTGGCAAAGAGCCAGGCACAATCTCTTAGTATATGTACTTTTAGCCTCTGGGGACTAGGGGACTCTAGTGGCAACAGCTCCAGTGGAAACCACTAACGGCACAGTATCAGTGTGACTGGAGCCATATATCCCCTCCACTCTGAGCAGCAGCAGACCTCTTATTGCATAGATCAAGACACATGCTTTTTTTTCCTATAAATAGATGTAGTTCATGTTGTTCCTGTCTGATTTAGACACAGTTGTACCCAGAGCATTGTCTCTGTTGATCTGTGCCCTCATATATGGTTTAAACCGCAAGCCGACCTTATATTCCCAGTTCTCTCTTCTACTTCCATAGTACAGTGTGGTGCTAAACAAGGTCAGCATATATACTCTGCATGTGTGTGCTCCTGACTATAGATATATTTGGAAATACTAAAATTGGTTTGAATGCTACCTGGAGCTTAATGTGCTTATAATATAAGGCATTTCATCATGTACTGGTTTATACCAAGAAACATAGCCTAGCCACAATATAGTTGGATTGCTTCAGTGATGCAGATGGTCCTTTATAAATGAACTGCACAATTCACATTCTGAACTCATTAATCCTTGTTGGCAGTTGAGATATGGTTCCCTAAATGTCACTTCCTTTAAAATATGATAGCATAAGATGAACTGGGAAAAAGTAATTTATTAGATTGTTTAGCGTGAAATATATCTTTTGTATAGGTTCAAGAAAACAAGACAACAGCTTCCATCTCAAAATATATAAAGTACTCCCTTTGTAATTTGATGTCAATTTTGTCAATTAAATTGGAAAGACCCGCAGTTAAAATACAATGAAGGCTACTACCATTACACTTAAGCAGATAACTAACAAAAGTTTACTTCTTTGAAGTAAACTTTAAGCAATTGCTTCAAAGTTGAGCTGCTATTTTGGCCTCTGAGCTATTTTCTGCTGGGACCAAATGAATCCTGTTTATAATTAATACATATATAAATTCATTAAGGATGTACTCATTTCATGCTTTCTTGCAGTAACATTTTAATTCTCAAACAGAATGATTTGTGCCAGTTCACCACATTTGTCTACTAAGTAAGGTGATATAACCTCTGGGATTTCCCTAAGCAGAAAATAGTACTGTTTAAGATCTGTAGTAGGGACCTACTGTTTTGTTGTATAATTGGCTTGCTGCCACAAATTACTGATTTGATGCAACATGAATTGCAGGAACTCAGTTTTGTAATTTTAAAAAAAAACACCTTTTTTAGTTCTTTTCGGGAAGAATATAAGTCTATTATAAAAGAGAGCACAGTGTAGCTATAAGGAAATACTGAACATATGCATTTACATACAGAAGATTTCAAACACACATTGTGAGAAACTCAATAAGATACAAAGCTAGTTGCAGTCACACTGCCATCAAAGTGTGACTTATTTGAAGGCTGAGTGGTTAATCACTCCCTGGTGGTGAGGGTCAGAGCTGAGCTGAACTAAACTAAGCAGGGAATATTTGGTATAAAAGATAATTTGCTAGGTAAACTTGACAGCTGTTGACAGAGGCAGCAAAGAGAGGAATTTTGGAGGGAGCTTAGAGAGGGAGCGAGAGAGGCTATCCTTCCAGGTGCAGAACTACATGTGATATCAAGATGGCCAGAGGTGGCATATCCATTGCAGGTCAAACCACTGTTCTATGTTCTCTTTCTTGCCTGAAGACAGAAGGGATTTCATGTGCATAAAGAGCAAGTTGGTGGCTGTGTTGGAGGAAAAGGTTATTGGATTGGAGAGGCTACTGAGACCCATAGATGCTAAGGAGTTCCTAGACAGCCAGGTTTGGGAAACATCAGGACCCCAAGTTAAAGGAAGAATGGAGCTGGCAACCCAGGAATGAGGGAGAGAGAGAGACAGAGAGGAATCTTGGCAGTTCATAACCACAAGGAAGTCATGGTGGCATTCTATTTGTTTGGAGACAGAGGAGGATGGATAGGCTATGACCAAAGAGAAGAGGACCATGAAGAATTCCACACAGCTGGAAGTTTCAAATCGATACCAGGTCCTCAGCGTGAAAACTTTGGAAGATACTTCTCAAGACCCAGCAGATCCAAGAGAATGTAGAAATGTATGGGACATACACATGGATTGCAGCTAGGCCCAACCTGTAAGAAAAATCAAGCTTGCTCTCAAAGCTCTCCACCTAAAACATTGTTGGAATTTCTAAACATTATAGATGATAGCTTCCAAAATATTGCAGCCAACACAATGGAATTCTTTATTACAGCTTGCCCTAACAGATGAAGAGGAAGAGATCACAGAACTATAAACTTAATAATACTTAGGTACCTGATCATATTTATAATGTACAAACAGAATAACGTCCAGACCAATAATAGATATACTTGGTGTTTGATTAGGTTGAAAACAATTATGAGCCAAATCAGCAGGGAGGGAGAATTTAATCATAAAAATGTGAATCATTTAAGAAAACCTTGTTAAATGCCCCAAAAGCCACAATAGAGGAAGAAGGCTGTACTAGTTAAAAAATTACTTGATTTAGAAAGAAATGAAGGCTACTATAAAAAAAAAAAACATGTAACAAATGGAAGACAGGGGAAGTTGATAGTAATGAATGTAAATAAAAAGCTAGGAATTATAGAAAATTGATAATGGAAACAAAAGAATACAAGGAGAAATCCAAGGCCAGCAGAGTTAAGGACAATAAAAAGGAGTTTTTTAAAAAACATATTAGGAACAAAAAGAATCCTGATAGTGGTATTGGTCCATTACTAGATGGAAATAGTAGAATTAGAATGCTCAATAATAATGCAGACAACTCAGATGTGTTTAATAAATATTTTTGTTCTGTTTTTTTGGGGGGACGGGGAACAGATGATATAGTCGCGTATGGTGATAAAACACTGAGGGTTGGGGAAAAACCAACAGATATGGAGGAGCACATCGTTCATACTGAGGCATCCCTTAGAGGAGGATCTATTAACAAGGATTCTCTATAACCTGGTATAGAGAGGAGGATAGAAGCTGATAAGGTACAAGTAGGAACTGAAGAGAAACAGTCAAATGAAAAAGAGTCCCATTCAGTTACATCACAAGAAGGCAGACAACTAAAAAGTGACATTTACCAATACTAAAAGTGCCTATATACCAATACTAAAAGTCTAAATACTAAGATAGGTGAACTTGAGTGCCAGGTATAAATGAGGATATTGATATAATATGCATCACAGAAACTTGGTGGAATGATGACAATCAATGGGACACTGTAATACCAGGTTAAAAAATATATAGGAATGAAAAAATAGCTCGTGCTGGTGGGGGAGTGGCACTATGCGGAAGAAAACAGAGTCAAATATAGTAAAAATCTTAAATGAATCAGACTGTACCATAGAATCTCTATGGATAGAAATTCCATGCTTGAATAATAAGAGTATAGCAATAGGAATATACTACTGACCACCCGACCAGGATGTTGATAGTGACTGTGAAATGCTCATGGAGATTAGAGGATATGCAAATAGAACATTCAATAATAATGGGAGGTTTCAACTATCCCCATATTGACTGAGTACATGTCACCTCAAGACATCATTTATAAATAAAATTTCTAGATACCATTAATAACTGCTTCTTGGAACAGCTAGACTGGAACCCACAAGGGGAGAGGTAATTCTTGATTTCATCCTAAATAGAGCACATGATCTGGTCCACAAAGTGAATAAGCTGAACTGCTCAATAATAGCAAATATAATGTAATTAAATATAACATATCGGGGGGGGGGGGGGATACCAAAGAAGCCCAGCACAGTATCATTTAACTTCAGAAAGGAGAACTACACAAAAATGAGGAAGCTAGTTAACAGTAATTAAAAAGAACAGTCACAAGAGTTAAATGCCTTCAGGCTGCATGGAAACTTTTTTAAAACACCATAAATAAGGCTTAAATTGAATGTACACTCCAAATTAAAAAGAATAGTAAGAAGACAAAAAAATGCCACCCTGGCTAAACAATAGAGTAAAAGTAATGGTTAGAGGAAAAGGGCATCCTTTAAAATTGGAAGACAAAACCTACTGAGAAAATAGAAATGAGCATAAACTCTGGCAAGTCAAGTGTAAAAGTATAATTAGGCAGGCTAGAAAAAATTTGAAGAGCCACTAGCAGAAGATGCAAAAACTAACAGCAATTTTTTTTAAATACACGAGAAGCAGAAAGCCTGCCAAACAGTCAGTGGGGCCACTGGATGATCAAAATGCTAAAGGATCACTTAAGGAAGACAAGGCCATTGGGGAGAAGCTAAATGAATTCTTTTCATTGCTCTTCACTGCAGAGGATGTGAGGGAGATTCCCACAATTGAGCCATTCTTTTTAGGTGACAAATCTGAGGAACTGTCCCAGATTGAGGTGTCAACAAAGAAGCATATGAAACAAATTGATAAATTAAACAGTAATAAGTCACCACTACCAGATGGCATTTATCCAAGAGTTCTGAAGGAACTCAAATATGAAATTGCAGAACTAACAACATTTATATGTAACCTATCACTTAAATCAGCAGCCGTACCAGATGACTGGAGAATAGCTAACATGATGCCAATTTTTTTTAAAAAAGGCTCCAGAGGCAATCCTGGCAATTACAGGCTGGTAAGCCTAACTTGAGTACCAAACAAATTGATTGAAACTATAGTAAAGCACAACATTATCAGACACATAGATGAATATGATTTGTTGGGGAAGAATCAACAGTTTTTATAAAGAGAAATCATGTCTCACCAATCTGTAAGAACTGTTTGGGGTGCGGGGGAGCAAATAAACATGTGGACAAAGATGCTCCAGCGGATGTAGTGTACTTGGACTTTCAGAAAGCCTTTGACAAGGTCACTCCCCAAAGGCTCTTAAACAAAATAAGCAGTCACAGAACAAAAGGGAATGTCCACTCATGGATCAGTCACTGGTTAAAAGACAGGAAACAAAGGGAGAAATAAATGGTCAGTTTTCATAGTGGAGAGAGATAAATAGTAGGGTACACCAGGGATCTGTACTGGATCCAGTGCTTTTCAACAAATTCATAAATGATCTGGAAAAAGGGAGACGTGGCAAAGCTTGCAGACGATCCAAATTTACTCAAGATAGTTAAGTCCAAAGCACACTGCAAAGAGTTATAACGAGATTTCACAGAATTGGATGACTAGGCACAAAATGGCAGGTGAAATTCAATATTGATAAATGCAAAATAATGCATATTGGAAAACATAATCCAAACTATACATACAAAATTATGGGGTCTAAATTAGCTGCTACCTCCCCAGAAAGAGATTTTGGAGTCATTGTGGATAGTTCTCTGAAAATATCTGCTCAATGTGTAGCAGCAGTCAAAAAAGCTAACAGAATGTTAGGAACCATTAGGAAAGGGACAGGTAATAAGACTGAAAATATGATAATGACACTATATAAATCCATGGTATGACAACAACTTGAGTACTTCAGACAGTTATAGTTTTCCCATCTCAAAAAAGATATATCGGAAATGGAAAAGGTATAGAAAAGGGTAACAAAATGACTAAGAGTATTGAACAGTTTCTGTATGCGGAGAGGTTAAAAAGACTGGGACTATTAAGCTTGGAAAAGAGACAGCTAAAGTGGGAAGATTATAGAGGTCTGTAAAATCTTGAATGGCGTGGAGAAAGTGAATTAGGAACTGTTACTTATCCCTTCACATAACACAAGAACCAGGGGCCACCTAATGAAATTAATAAGCTGCATTTTTAAAACAAACAGAAGGAAATACTTCTTCACATAACACACAGCCAACCTGTGGAATTCATTGCCAGAAGATGCTGTGATGGCCAAAAGTATAACTGGGTTCAAAAAGAAATTGGATAAGTCCATAGAGGATAGGTCCATCAATGGCTATTAGCCAAGATGGTGAGGGATGCAACCCCATGCTCTGGGTGCTCCTAAGCCTTTGACTGCCAAATTCTGTGACTGGACAACAGAGGATGCATCACTTGATGATTGCTCTGTTCTGTTCATTCCCTTTGGAGTGTCTGGCATTGACCACTGTCAGAAGACAGGATACTGGGCTAAATGGACCATTGGCATCACTCAGTATGGCCATTCTTATATTCCCATTTCACTAGTTTCTTGAAGGGTGTTAAACAGAAATTACTAACCGTAGACATTTTAAAATCAGCATGCCCAGATAACTTGTAATGCAAGAGTTTTAAACGAGCTGGCTATGGAGATCACTGGGCCATTTATGTTGATTTTCAATAAGTCTTGGAGCACTGGGGAAGTTCCAGAAGACTGGATGAAAGCTATGTTGTGCCAATTTTTAAAAAGAGTAAATGGGATGACCAGGGTAATTATAGGCCTATATGCGAGACATCAATCCCTAGCAAAATAATGGAGCAGCTGACATGGGACTCGATTAATAAAGAATTAAAGAAAGGTAATAGAATTAATGCAAATCAACATGAGTTTATGGAAAATAAATCCTAATTTGATATTTTTGGAAGAGATTATAAATTTGGTTGATAAAGGTAATAGTTTTGATCAAATAGGACATTTTACTTGGTACTATAGTCGCCAACTCCATGGGTGCTCCAGGCCTAGAGCACCCATGGGAAAAAAATGGTGGGTGCTCAGCACCCACCAGCAGCCCCATAGCAGCTCCTCTTTTCCCTCCGGCCCAACGGCGGGCCCCACTGATCAGCACCTCTCCCTCCCTCCCAACGCCTCCCACCCGCAGTGGATCAGCTGTTTGGCAGCGTGCAGGAGGCTCTGAGGGGGAGGAGCAAGGGGGTGCATGCTTGGGGAGAGGGCTGAACACAGTGGGAAGAGGCAGGGCAGGGGCAGAAAGAGGCAGGGTGGGGACTTGGGGGAAGGAGTGGAGTGGGGGGGGGGGCTGGGGCAGAGTGGGGATCGAGCACCCCCTGGGAAAGGACAAAGTTGGTGTCTGTTCTTGGTACCACACAACTTTAAAGAATTAGAACAATACAAAATTAACATGGCATACATTACATTGATTAAAAACTAGCTAATAGGACTCAAAATGTAACTGTAAGCAGGGAATCATCATCATCAGGGGAGTTTGTTTCCAATGAGGCCCAAAAAGAATCCATTCTTGGCCATACCCTGTTTAACATTTTTGTCAATGACCTGGAAGGAAACAAACTCATCACTGATAAAGTTTGCAGAGGACACAGAAATGGAAGAGTGGTAAATAATGAAGAGGATAGGTCACTGATTCAGAGATAGTATCAGAGGGGTAGCCGTGTTAGTCTGAATCTGTAAAAAGCAACAGAGGGTCCTGTGGCACCTTTAAGCCTAACAGAAGTATTGGGAGCATAAGCTTTCGTGGGTAAGAACCTCACTTCTTCAGATGCAAGTAATGGAAATCTCCAGAGGCAGGTATAAATCAGTATGGAGATAACGAGGTTAGTTCAGTCAGGGAGGGTGAGGTGCTCTGCTAGCAGTTGAGGTGTGAACACCAAGGGAGGAGAAACTGCTTCTGTAGTTGGATAGCCATTCACAGTCTTTGTTTAATCCTGATCTGATGGTGTCAAATTTGCAAATGAACTGGAGCTCAGCAGTTTCTCTTTGGAGTCTGGTCCTGAAGTTTTTTTGCTGTAAAATGGCTACCTTTACATCTGCTATTGTGTGTCCAGGGAGGTTGAAGTGTTCTCCTACAGGTTTTTGTATATTGCCATTCCTGATATCTGACTTGTGTCCATTAATCCTCTTGCATAGTGACTGTCCAGTTTGGCCAATGTACATAGCAGAGGGGCATTGCTGGCACATGATGGCATATATAACATTGGTGGACATGCAGGTGAATGAGCCGGTGATGTTGTAGCTGATCTGGTTAGGTCCTGTGATGTTGTTGCTGGTGTAGATATGTGGGCAGAGTTGGCATCGAGGTTTGTTGCATGGGTTGGTTCCTGAGTTAGAGTTGTTATGGTGCGGTGCGTGGTTGCTGGTGAGAATATGATTAAGGTTGGCGGGTTGTCTGTGGGCGAGGACTGGCCTGCCTCCCAAGGTCTGTGAAAGTGAGGGATCATTGTCCAGGATGGGTTGTAGATCATTGATGATGCGTTGGAGAGGTTTAAGCTGAGGACTGTAGGTGATGGCCAGTGGAGTTCTGTTGGTTTCTTTTTTGGGCCTGTCTTGTAGCAGGAGGCTTCTGGGTACACGTCTGGCTCTGTTGATTTGTTTCTTTATTTCCTTGTGTGGGTATCGTAGTGATTCAGAGAGATCTGGATTGTTTGGTAAACTGGATGAAGGCAAACAATATACATTTTAATATGGCTAAATGTAAATGTATACATCTGAGAACAAAGAATGCAGGCCATCCTTTCAGAATGCAGGACTCTATGGAGAGTGACTGAAAAAGACTTGGGGGCCGTGATGGATAGTCAGTCAGCTGAACATGAACTCCCAGTATGATGCTGTGGCAAACCAGCTAATGCAATCCTGGGATGAATAAACAGGGAACATTTCAGTAGAAGCAGAGAGGTTATTTTCTCTCTCTATTTGGCACCAGTGTGACCGCTGCTGGAATACTGTGTCATGTTCTGGTGTCCACAATTCAAGAAGGATATCGATACACCAGAGAGGCTTCAGAGAAGGGCCACAAGAATTAATAAAGGATTCAGAAACATGCTTATAATGATAGACTCAACAAGCTCAATCTATTTAGCTTAACAAAGAGAAGTTTAAGGAGAGACTTGATTACAATGTATAAGTATCTGTGTGGAAAACAAATATTTAATAATGGGCTCTTCAATCCAGCAGAGAAATATATAAATGGCTTGAAGTTGGAGCTAGGCAAACTGAGACTGGAAAAAGGCAGTAAAATGTTGACAGACCAATTTACCAAGGGTCACAGTGGATTTGCCATCACTGACAATTTTAAATCAAGATTGGATGTTTTTCTAGAAGCTGTGATCTAGGAATTATTTTGAGGAAGTTCTATGGCCTGTGTTATACAGGAGATCAGACTAGTCCCTTCTGGCTCTGGAATCTATTAATCTTTGTGAGAGATTGATTGCATGGTCAAAGTTTGACTAACAAGTGAAGTCCTCTGCACCAGCAAAAACTGTTCCCTGACATTTGAAACAGCTGCTCTGCACTTCCCTGTCTTTCCCCAGACAAAACAATGTTAAATGAAAGGGGAGATGTGAGTGAAGGAAAGCAAACAAGAAAAGGGAGAGAAGAATCAGGTTTTTTAGGAAGGGAAGCAGGAGAGGCAGAGCTGGAATGGGTCTCTGTAGCCCCTTGGTTTTATCCTGCTGCCCTCCAATCAGTTCTAGTAGCAACTCTACCTTCTGGGTCCAAAAAAAAAAAAAAAAAAGTCAGGCACAGAGCTCAGGCTATCTGCTCCTTTGGTTGGCCTCAGCAACTGTTGTCCATTTAGTCAGATGGATAGGTTCATGGAATCCTTGGGAAAGGACGGCTAGTATTTTGAGGTTTGTTTCTAATGTATTTAAATGCCCTGGAATTTTGTCACAGTATCTTTGTGCTGGACTTTGTGTTTGCAAGAAACCCTTAACTGTTGTTGCAGTTTGGCGTGGGTTCCTTGTTTAAAATGACTCCTGATCTAATAATTGCAGTTTTCAACCTCACCCATTTGATAGTACTGAACCTGAAGAATAGGGGAGCTCTCAGAATTGTTAATTGAGCATGGATGTTCCAGCAGGACCACTAGGGTCACACACTGAGACTTTATTGCCCTGGATATTGTAATGTGTATTGTAGACAGCACTTCCACCAATACATGGTGCTATATCCTTATCATAGTATTAATTTGTTGTCTTCTATGTGATTATATTATTGATCTGATCTGGCAAGTTCACTGTAAATTCAGTGCTGCCTGTGGGAACTGAAGTTGGTGCTTGCAATGTCCCAGTAAATCTCTGTGATTCTATAAGCAAGTATTATAACACTATGATACTACAATGAAAATGTAATAGCAGATTAAAAGAGAATGATGATTTCTGAATAACATAAATATACATTTTGCACTAAAGATCACCTACCATCCATAGAAGGCTTGATCCAAAGCCCACTGAAGTCACTAGAAAAGCCCCTTTACTTTTGTGAGGTTTGGAGCTGACTCTTAGGGTGGGATTTTCACAAGTGCTAAGCATTAGTTTAACTTCAGTGACAGCAAGGTTAATCAGTTAGGCCATCACTAAACATTTTTGAAAACCTGATTCTTAATTACTAGATATTCCAGAGATTGGTGATTTATAAATCCCATTTTGAGTTATGTTTTTAAATATCCTCATGGTTTCTATTGCGATTTTGTTTCATGTTTGAACATTTTGTTCTCAGTTATACCATTCATTTTATTAGGTTGCAGAAGTGTAGTTTCGTGTCAGTTACTTAAATTGTAAGTTCTATGAGGCAGGGACTGCTTTTTTGTTCTGTGTTTAGACAGCACCTAGCACAATAGAATTCTGATACATGACTGGGATTCCTAGGTGCTACGATAATACAAATAATCAAATAAATAATACTTACATACATATTTTGGGACAGTACATGACCCCAGGTCTAGTGGACAGATTCATTTTTCAGACTTCTCTGATAGTCCCTTCAGAAGGTTTTATTACATCAAGCAAACATTTCATTTGCAAGCCATATTAAGTACTCAAAAGTGTTTTTATTATGGTAACACATTTTCAAGAACTGAAGTAATATTATACTTTATGTTTGGAAAATGCCATGCTACATTTTCCAGTCCACTCTCATTTTCAGTCTCATAATACCAACTAAGGTTTCTGGCATTTTATAGCTGTATAAAAATGGTAATGACAAGGAAGTTGTAAAGCTGCCAATTTAGGAATCTAACAAATATTTGAAACAGATGTTGGACATTACAACGATAAATAAGATGTGCATTGTGCATGAAACATATTTGATTTTAAGATGTTGTTTTCATTTTTCTGCTGATGCAAAGAGTCTATGTGGAAGATGGTGCTATTAAAAAATACCATACTGAAATCCATGGTTCACTGAATCATTTGCATGGCCAACTAAAGAATTCTGTATTTTAATTATATTTTGTTTTTGTACGACACTACAATTTAAAAGACAGCTATAGGGGCTTAGTGTTGTTTTTTATTTTAATTGCAGGGGTTATTTCATTTTAATTAATGGATTCTCCTTCCCTGGGTTATCAAAATTTGAATCATATGCAATCATGGCTTATACTTTGTGGATCAAAGAGCCTCATCAAAAGTTAATACAAAGAATGCTTGATTATGCGTCATGCATGGGAAAGTGCCTAGGGGGCATACTGATATGCCACAGCATCCCAACATTGGTATCACTCTCAAGCAATTCAGGAAAAAAGGGAATTTGGTCAATGAGAAGTAGTGAGGAATCAGGGACAGTCTGATTTAATGTGACACTGTATCCTAAAAAGCTACGTAAACTTACAACAGAGAAAGATTACAGGTTATGGCTCTCTAAATTGCACATTGCAACCTAAGTTTGGTGTCTTTGCAAACCACATCAACATGTAATGGAAGAATCTGCCATTAAGAAAGCAAAACTTTCAGGGTGATGGTTTGACATACATCCTAATATTAACAGCTTTCTTTCTGAGACGCATTATGGAGTCAAGAAAGGAAGGAAGAAAACCAGTGCACAATGCACACTTCAAAGCTGGCTCCTTCAATTCTCCTGCACTCAAGAGTACAGAAAGAGAAATCTAGGCATTGCCTTATCTTCGATGAACACACTTCACTAGTAGTCTGACTGATAGAGCCAGAGATTAGAAGAAGCCAGAAGCACTTGATTCCTGATGGAAGATGCCATTTTGCAATCAAGAGTGGATTGGGAAGTGCTATTAATTTAGAGCCTGATCCACAGACTATTGAAATCAATGAGAATCCTCCCTTTGATTTCAATGACTTTGGATCATCAGACCTCTCCTAGACTAACACAGAAGCATATGGCAGAAAAAATGCAGTATTGTCCATCCATCTCAATGTGATGCTGCATCCGAAAATAGTAGCTGGTGCTTATTTTGTTTCTTTACCTTTGACATTGTTTGCTTCTTCTTCCTGTTTGATCCTGGGTAGAAGATTGTCCTATTGCCCTCTTACTTCCTGCTGGCCAGAAACAGCTAAGGGAGTGGATTATTTCCATTGTTTAGAGACACACACCCTACAACAAAATCAATGGGCGAAAAATGCAAACGTGGGAAAGACTGATTTGCTGAAGCCAACGGAAAGCAGATGGAAGCCCGTAAAGATAGTCTCCAGCCCACAGGCAAAATCAGTTCAGCACACATTATAATACTTACAGCCTCCCATAAAAAATGAGTTATTGATAATGGGTTATTAATGGTATCCAGTGCTTCAATATATTGCCAATAGAATATAAAATAAAACTAGACTAATTTTTATTATAAAAGAGAATGTGGATTGGTCTTTTTGCTCTATCTGCTCACTATGTTAAGGAAGCTAGATGAAAAGACTGTAAACTATTTCATGATATTTTAAAACTTTTACTGGCTTTTTGTTTTTAAAGCCTGACATGCAAATCTTTCATTGGTTTAATTCATTTTTTAAAAAATCATTAAAAAAAATCTAAACATTTCAGCCAGCATTACAGCTGGTCAAAAAAACCTGAAAAGAATATTGACAAATATTCAGCACTTTCTGAGGCAGCGCAGGATTGTGTCAAAATTTGACTTTTTAATGAAAAGTTTCATGTCTAAATCCAAAAAAAATTATTCCTCCCAGAGAGTATATAACCTTCCAGTGCTTCAGGTGCAGTGTGACACACTATAGCTAGAGTCACTCTGTCTTCACCTGGAGCTCTTGAGCATGTGTGATTTGGACCAACAAATAGTGTATCTATCTGTAAAAAAATTACAAACTTTACTGGTCTGTAATTATCTTTCCTCAGTACCAGGAAAATGTATTTGAATTTGAAAATAGAATTATAAAATACCCAGAGAAACAAAATATGATAGGGTAAACCCATATACATATTGCAAAAGAAAATTGTTCCATTTTAATCTGTTGGAACTCTGGGTAGATCCCATTTGCAATTAGCTGGCAGAAAGAAAACAGTAGTGCTATGTTGAAAACTGACCATTTGTTCCTACCCTGTTTTCAGTCTCTTAGCCAGATTCAAATCCATGACATGCACAGAGAGTTCCAATAGATTAACAAGGCCCTGAAAGTGAGTAGAAGCATGGA
Source organism: Terrapene triunguis (assembly GCF_002925995.2). Classification (NCBI taxonomy): domain Eukaryota; kingdom Metazoa; phylum Chordata; order Testudines; family Emydidae; genus Terrapene; species Terrapene triunguis. The sequence continues at coordinate 2,910,927 of NW_020664399.1, read as the reverse complement.
AAACCTTCCTTATAAGGAGAGACTGAAAAAGGAGATGGAGAGGAAGCAATAGAAGTGTACAAAATAATGAATAATATAGAGAATAAGTCAGATACTCTATTTAGTCTCTCATAATATAAGTACAAAGGGGCATTCAATACTAACGAAATGCTGCTTATTTAAAACTGATTGAAGGATTTTTTTTTTTTAATTGTACCAATGACCCCCCAACTTAGAGTTTGCCAGCTCCTGGAACTCTGGACTAAACATCTAGAGGGTCCTACCCTATGGACCACAATAATAAAGGCTACCGGAGCCCTCTGACACAATTTCCCAGCAAGCTTGGTGTCAGGGATGGTAACAGAAGGGACTAGAAAGTCCTGCTGAAGCAAGTAGGGAGGTTTCTGCATGGGTAGGGTTACCATATTTCAGCAAGCAAAAAAGAGGACGGGAGGAGCCCCGCCCTAGCCCCGCCCCTGTCCTGCCCTAGCCCCGCCCCATCCTGCCCTAGCCCCGCCCCTGCCCCTCCCACTTCCCCCCCTCAGAACTCCCAACCCTCCCCCCGCTCCTTGTCCCCTGACTGCCCCCTCCTGGGACCCCTGCCCCTAACTGCCCCCCCAGGACTCCACCCCCTACCTAAGCCTCCCTGCCTCTTGTCCCCTGACTGCCCCCTCCTGAGACCCTCCCCCCATCCTAACTGGCCCCCTAGGACTCTAC
>NW_020664399.1:2842747-2900231 GCF_002925995.2 Terrapene triunguis | reverse complement strand
TTATCTCTGAAGCAGACGACTTCTCAGAAATTGTAGACCAGTGTAATAATACACCTACCTCTCATATCACATTTTTTTTCAGTATTCTTTATCCCCAATTTAAAGATGGGGAAACTGAGGCACAGGAGGACATGGCTTGCCCAAGGTCATCCAGCAGGTCAGTGACTGGGCCAAGAATAGAACCTAGGTCTCCTGAGTCCCACTCCATCGAACACTGGTTAGGTAGGGCAGAGTTCCATTAGTTAACATTAATGATTTGGGATCTGATCTTGCTTCCATGAAAGCAGTAACAAAACTCCCAATTACTTGAAAAGGAACTGGATGAGACATTCAGATTTAATTAGAATCAAAGAACTTTGGGCCCAATCCTGCCAGGTTCTGAGTGCCTTCAATTATCTTTTATTTTAAAAAGGAGTTGAGGGGACTCAGCAACTTGTAGAAGGCACCTAGCACCTTGACGGATAGGTTTCATTGCACATTAGCTGAATAGCCATTTTGACATGGATTTGAACTGGAACAGGATTGGGCTCTAGCTGACCAAAACCAATCATAAAAAAATAATGAATCAGAAGATGGACTATGTTCATTTGATTTGACAACTATTATTTAGTTTTAATTTTTTCAGGGGATACTTCATCATGAACTACTATACTAAATATTTTGTAGTCTTTTAAAAATAATGACATTTTAACACTATGAGTCTATATAATTAATCTTTACTGAATGGTAGGAAAAGACCACCAGTTCTTTGCTTAGCATTTATTACATACATAATACATAGCTGCAGATTAGGTTCTTTTGTGTCTACAGAGGTTCTGCTCTATTTCAGATAATCTTGAAATACACACATACTATGAAATCTGCCGTGTTATTGTTTCTACCAACTGATTTATATGGTGCCAGAGAACTGCATGAGTGAGATCAGAGACAAATATGCATGTATACATAACAATTCTTAGGAAACAGAGTAGTTTCCATTTGGCTATTGCTGGTCTACAAAGTTTTTATATAGCTTTAACAATGTAGTTAAAATGCTATACCTCCCCAAGTGTGGACACAGCTATACTGGTATAAAGATTTTTATATATTTTTTTTTATATATTTACTTTTGTCAACATTTCACATCATGAGTGGGGAATGCTGTGGCTGAGTGGCCTATGACCTGGAGAATAAAGCCACCATCATCTGTTCCTTGGAGACAGGACAACAAATGTTCAAAGTGGCTGAGCAAAACACTGGTGCCCTGGGAGCTACTCAGGGATAAGCAGGATGGACCATAGAGACAAGTCAATATATCCTACATTGTTACATGCCCTGGTGGACATATGCACTGACAGTTGATGAGGTTAGTGAGCAGTCACATCATATCCAAAGTAGGGAGAAGTTCCAAGAGCAGTAGTACCATGCCCACAAACGTCCATCTCTAGTGTATTGAAACTGAGTGTGATCCCTTTAAATAGTTTGAGCCTTTTAGTGGCACTCCCTGTGTTGCGTGTTTAGAAGCCCATCAGAGCAACAGTGTGTATATGCCATGTGGCCTTGCATGCTTTTGTACTGTTAGTAATAATGGTCACATTTAGACTCCACTGTGCCCCTTTTGTTCCTGCATATTGCCTTTGTTGTTGGGTACAGAGCAGAAGATACAAAACCATTCAAACATACAATGAATATACAAAGGTGTATAGTAGATCTAACTTCTGCCCAAAGGTGTATAGTAGATCTAACTTCTGCCCAAAAGGGAAGATTTATTTCTTCAGGAAGCTGGCCTTGTCCCATATTTCCCAGCCACCAGAGCTAGATCAGAGTCTGAGGAGTGTGGCACCAGAGATTGTCTTTCTTTCACTTTGTGAGAGCCTAAATTTTACCAAGACTAGAACCGGTAGCTCAAGAGTGAGTATTCTATATAGTACGGTCAGAATATGCCACCAGCAGCAGCTGTACATTCTTGGAAGTGACTGTCTCAAAAACAGCAGAGCTGTCACACCACTATTGCTGGCTGGAGAAGAGAAACTATTCTTTCTTGCGGTGGTATGGAGTCACAGGGGTTACACTAAAACCTGACACGATGGGCATCCCAGCCTCATATCTATCTAGTCAGTGATATGACCCACCGCAAGGTAACACATGCAAAGGGAGACAAGTCCCCAGAAAGCCTCTGTTCTTAAGAATTTTATTTTTCTGCGAGGACTGCATTTGCCTATGCAGCCTCCTCAAATAGAGGTGTAAGAGACCCTCTGCATGCAGGGAGTGTACCATGCCCAAATGTCTAACTTACAGTAATCAGACCCCCAAACCAGAATCATAAACTGCCATTGAGGTTCAGATATGAATGAAGAACTGATGGAGGGAGGAAGGATCAGGAAGTGAATGCACTGGTTTTGGCACTCTTCAGAGTGTCAATCTCCTGATGCCGTATAGGACATCAAGTTAAAACACTGAAAACAGTTTTGAGTGTCAGCAGCAGAGAGCACAAGCTAAAAATGAAACTAAGAAAAAGTCCTGGTGATACAAGTATCCAAGCAAAGCACCAATCTCAGGCCATAGCACAGAGCTCCCTCATGGAATGGAGAAAGGTGGGGAGATGCATGGGAAGGGAGAGGCTTTTTCCCTACAAACCACCAAAAAGGATGAATTTTGTCCCTAAGACAGAGAGCGCACATCAAAAACTGGGATGATAGATGGACTGGGTTGTTATATACGATTCTCTTTCTGGTCCCTAAAACCAGGCACAAAAGTCAGAGGGCAGAAAGGGAGAGAGGTTCCAGTATTGCCTTCAAGAACAAGCCAGTCAAGGGCCTCACACTTTGCTCTCCGACACAGACATGCAAAGTTTCTCAGAAACATCCTCGAGAGCCAGCCCTCCATCCAACACACTATCCAGTCACCTCCCTTATAATTAAAAACCAAGATTCCTATTAGTCATAACAAGAGAAAAGTCACAGTTGGAGTTTTCTCCTAAATATTTGGTTCTGCTGCTGAGCTGTAATGCAACTGACTGAATGGGAACTGCAGATGACTTCTCATTAGATCTGCACTGCTAAACTGGCAAGATGGGTGGATGTCTGATGTAAAATCTATGACTGTGCATTTAGGGCCAGATCTTGCAACCCTTACTTTTATGAGCAGTCCCTTTGCCTCCCTCACAACAGGGTTTCAGGAATGAGCCTTCATACAGCTCTGGCACATTGTCACAGCTCAATACTCAAGTAGTTAGATATAGCTTCTTCTTAACACTGAACAAAAAAGCGGGAAATGAATGAAGGCGCCCTACAACAGAAACAGGCAGTACACCAGGCTCATCAGGAATTGGGTAGAGCATAAGCACTTTCCCAGCAGGGCAGACAAATGGTCAGACAAATAATTGTCTCCTAAACATGAGAGGAAAAGTCGTTCTACAGGCACAAATCCTTTAGATCTAGCACCTTCCTTATTGATTATGGAGTAGTGGCCCAGCCAGCACTGAGTTTAGTTTATTCAGTCAGTGGATCTGGGAGGGTGCAGGAACTGACATTAAAATACTTATTCTAGATAAAGCATATACAGAGCTGTGACAGAATACATCCCTGCATTCACAGCTTACACACTAGTGTAATAATATTTGTACAAAGTATGCCTTCTGAGGTATCATTTGAAAACTTAATTTGCTGGTCAGTATTGTCCTGATAAAATGTGTGGCAACATTGTACGTTAAATTATAAGAATTCCCTGTATGATGTTATTAACACATGTTCCAAATCCCACAGCCCTATTAAAACAGAAGTCATGTCTGTCCTAAATAAAGGAATGAAGGAGTGCTTGTATTGATTTGCATTTAAGCAGTAAACAGAATCATGAAGCCCAAAGGGAATCAAAGAAATCTCAAACAGATGAGGAAAAAAACCAGCACAGAATATCCTACCACATAGACTCTGTTTTCTGGATCTCAGCTGGAAATGTTTTTCAAGAGGGGGACTGAAACTATAAAAAGGAGAGACAAACACCCCAAGGGACCCTATCTCGTTTGCTGCCCATGTCATTCTCTGCACCTGATAACACAAAAGGAAACAACCTTTCGATTCTGGGGAGGAGTCCTGATCTGAAGTTTGATCAGTAATCTGCTGGAGCATGTGGTGAGAAAGTTTGCTTTGCAACAGGTAGTTTATTAAGTAGATACTAGTAACTGTTTTATCTTTATTTTTCTTGTAATCCTTTCTGAGTTTTATGCCCCATTACGTGTGCTCACTTAAAATCTCTTTGTAATTAATAAACTTGTTTTATCTAGTTCAATGTGTTTAAACTGAAGTGTCTGGGTAACTATTTAAGGTAATAAAATGGCATATTATTCACTGAAAGGAATCACCAACTTAAATATATTTGTACTGACCAGGAGAGGCTGAGCAATACAGGACATACTTTTCTGGGTGACAATCTGGGACTGGGGGGGTGTTGGGGTCACCCACCAGTATAACCAAGGCTGAAAGCCATGGGGTAGCTGGCAGGCTGCAGTTACACATAGACATTCATAGTGTGGCTTGCATGCTGGAAGGCTGTTCATGAGTGGCCTGGGTGGGAGCTACTGCAGCAAGGAATGAAAGTTACCTAAGGTTTCCTGGCAGAAGTGACACAGCCCTTCTACCCCACTAATTTGAATTGTACCCCTGATATGTGTCACAATATTCCATAAAGGAACCAGAAAAACTTGGACAAGAAGGGCAGAAGGAGTCCCACTGAGATGAGAGCTGGTTGGGAGCAGGAAGCAGGGCTGGGGCTTGGATTGTGAGATCAGTCAAAATACAGCAACCCTATTGGCTGGCAGTAGTTCAGAGAGGGTAACCTCTCAAGAAGCAGTGTTAGTAGTACATGACCTGAAACACCAAAAGACCATCAGCCTTTCCATGGCAACAAATGTCCAAGGTGTCTGAGATCACACTGGTGCCCTGAGAGCTCCTCACGCTGGGGTGATCAATTTACAGTAATATGACTCCACAACAAGGATGGTTAACTGCCTCTGCTGTAATAAAAAAAGTCATGAATCAAGAACAGGGAGGACCATACTTTCTCCCATAGTGGAGAGGTTGTCTTGCCTTTATGCCATCTGCTATTCAGTGTGTCACATAATGTAGGAATTAAAAAATTGAAAATTATTTTGAGTTAAGGCACCAGAGATAGAGCATAAGCTAAAAATGCTGTTCAGAAAAGGTCAGAAAAGTCTCTCCCTTGGATTGGATAAAGCTGGGGACATGCACAAGTTAGGAGAGACTTTTTCCTACAAACTTCTAGGAATAAGCGATTTGTCCCTGATACAGAGTGTTGGTGCCATTGGATAGGAGAAATAGATTTGATCTGTTGTGCCCATGAAGTCATGCATAAAAGGCAGAGAAAGAGAGGGAGGGAGCTCCCAGTGTTGCCTTCAAGGATCAGTCAGGCAAAGTCCTTATGCTTTGCTCTCCATCACTCTCCTAGAGAGAAGCTAAGCTTCTCAGAAACATCCTCAAGAGCTAGGCAGAGGGGAGTGTACTCACAAGAGAGTCTCCTATCACAGGCATGTCTCCCAAATATAAGGGGAAATGTGATTCTACGGTACAGATCCTTTAGCTCTAACACCTTCCTTATTGATTATGGAATAATGATCCGGCCAGCATGGTTTAACTTATTTCCAAGTCAGTGGAGCTGGGTGAATGCAGGGAGTGACATTAAAAGACTTATTCCAGGCAAAGCATCTAAATATTCTGTAAAGAAACCAGAATAATTGGGACAAGAAAGGCAGAATGAGCTCCATCGAAATGAGAGCTGGCTGGATGCAGGCAGCATGGCGGAGGTTGGACTGTGATCAGATCAGTCAAAATACAGCAACCTGATTGGCCAGCTGCGGTTTAGAGAGGGTGGAGTCATCAATGGAGTGTCATAGTGCTGATGACCTCATCTCCCCTGTATGTTCTGTCAGGACCCATCTCTGCCTCACAATATCAGAGGGTCAGCTAAAAGCCTGCTTCCCTAACTCTACTAGAGCTTTATCACTGTTAGAGGTGGGCCCAAACAAAAGAATTTGGATCCAGATCTCAATCTCAGCCCTTCTTTCAAAGCTCTGAGGTGCTGCGATACAAGATTTGGTCTGTACCTTTCTTTAATAGATAATATGGTGATAATGTTACAGCACACAAAAGAGACTCACAGCAAATACAGAATTCTCCACCTGCATAGGTAAGTCCAGTTTCTTGAATGCACTAAGATGAGGTTAGTGCAAATGGCTGTCCACTCTCTAACTGTCCTTGATGCTTGCTCTGTCTTTGTGTGTGAAGGAAAGAGAAGGCTTCAGGGTTTTCTGAGATCACAACTGAGTGATGTGTGATCAGCATTACAGATAGGGACAGAGCTGTAAATTTAAAATCCAGATTACAAACACCTCAGAATCTGAGTGCAAATGGATTCAGGGATTGGGTGTGACCAAGACTTGTACCACTTTATCACAAGATTTCTTTCCAGTTTGTCTCTTTCCTTCTTGCTTGTTGCTTTGTGCACTTTTCCTTCTCTGATCTTCAAATGGTTTTGCTAAAGATTTTTAAAAAATTATGATGTTTATAATGGCTCAAATGGTCTTTTCTCACTCTGCTGAGTACAATTCTAGATAATGAATTCCCTTTTAGGGAAACCAGAAACCTGTGTGTGTGTGACGACTGTGATGTGGTTGGTCTGACCTAGTGGTTGGAGCAGGAGTTAGAAACAGTGAGATACTAGGAGATCAGTGTCTGAGACAGGCCAGACGGCCAGCCAAGAATCAGGAGACAGGCAGGATCAGGTTATCAGGAGAGCAGAGACAGGCAGTAGGAGCAGGTAGCACAAGGGAACCAATCCTTCACAGGTGAAATCCAATTACATGGGCAACTTCCTGCACCTGTGCTTGGTTTAAATAGAAGCGAGAAACCAATCAGGACCTGTAGAATTCCTCCAGTCAGATCCAAGGACAGGAAATTTCTGACAGAGTTGAGCTTCTAGTTCTGACAACTCTTAAGCAGGTCACTGGTTGGTAGATTAGTATTTATTAGTGCCTTAGAGCACGGTGGACCAGGGCTTGAGACCCACAGTCCCTGATCACATGTGACAGGAAGAAAAAGGACTCAGCTGAGAACTGGAATAGCAACCCTGAACACCTGGGTCATATTTCCCTCTCCCTCACTGACCTGCTATCTCCAGAGACAAGTCCCTTTGCCTCTATTTCTCTCCATCCTTTGTCATTTCTGTTTTGACTATTTATATTCTGAGCTCTACAAGGCAGCAACTGTCTCTTACTCTGTGTTTCCTGTAGTGCAGACACAATGGGACCCCAAATTGTATTGGGGTCTCTAGGTACTCCAGTTATACAAATATTACTTATAATTTGGATGGTGGCTAGGTGGGAAAATAGCCCCATGTATTCTTTTGAGGAAGAAATTTATAGAAAATGCATCAACTTAGTCAGTCATTGGCGGTTCAGATGGAAGGTATCACCAGGGTGTGACATCAGGGATGGTGCCATTTTTCCTCTACTACATGTCCATGGGACTCATTCTGGGAAAGGAAGAGGCTCTGGCACTATCAGTGTTATGCTTATAAGAAGCACACAAAATGTTATGCCTATAAGAAGCATCGGAATCTTTTTCAAGGGGATAAGGCAATATGCTGTGTTTGTTGAGAGTACAATTTAAGCATTAAAATCAGCATATGCTTCCGTTCGTTCACCCCCCACCCAAAAAAAAGGTTCTGAAGCTGGATCTTATAGTTATCAATCCTTCGTGTTGCTCTGTCAGTTCCAGTGGACAGCTGAAACTGTACATGAGGGAGGGGAGCAGGTGGAGCTGGGTCTCTGTCAGACACGTCTGAAGCTCTGATGTTGATGCAGAACGAACCCAAAGCCCCATGACAATACACCCTTCTTTTATAGTAGTAAGTTCCCATACAAGTCTATGGACCTTGCTGTGTCACACCGGAGTTGTTAATCACGAGGTAGTCGAGGTTGCTCCCAATCAGCATTATTTTGAGTTGTTACTGGAAGTATCCACAGCTATTTCTTATCTCGTCCCTCTGGCTCCACCCTTTATCTTGTCCTTGGGGTGTACGCCTTTGCTTTAGGGTCGTCAATCTGCCATCCGGGTGATTCTGATAGTAAGGTTGGTCCCTCTCAACTTCTCCACTCCCTCTTGACCATCTGGCCCATCAGTACTGGCACCTCCTGCCTCTTCTCTGTTAGCATGCCATACATTCTTCATTCACACACAAAATAGTAAATAATTTCAAAAGCAAGAATTACAGCCATAACACTTCTATCCTTCTAAAAACAATCATTAACACATAAAGAATAAAATGAAAACAATTTATTCTTGCTGATTCAAAGCTAACAAAATAAGCAAAATGGAGTACAATTTACTCGAGACAATCTCTTCCCCTTAGGCTTTTGGCCTACATCAGCACTAAGGTACAGTAGAATGCTTTAGTTCCAGTAATGAAGTTTCTCTCTTTCCACAGGTCCCACAGTGCATAAATCATCCACCATTCATACAGAGAGTGAGATGGAGAGAGATAAATAAAGAGAGAAAGATAGCCAGTACTGCAAATCAGCAGGGAAGCCCAAGAAACCCCATGTGGCAGTTCATAGTTTGCCTTGTACCCACATCTCGCAAAGAAGCAGAGACTGAGGGTCTTTTCTGATTTAGGGGCAGATTGTGAACCCCTTACTCCCACAGCTGAGAAGTTACTCACCCAGGTAAAACCACTGACTCCAGTGGGACTAGATGTGCAAAAAAGAGCTCACCACAGTGAATTACTTCTCACAGTTTGGTCCTTTGTCCATTTGGGGAGGGACAGCTCTTGGGCATATGTTTGTGCACATTTGCTGTGTTCTATAAAAGCCATTATGTGCCACCTTTTACTCAGGCTGAATAGTGCCTTACTGCAGAGCAGTTGCCATTGATATGAATGGTACTATTGTACTTGTGCTAAACATGTATGTTACAATCCCTCACTTCCACACCAGGGGAAGAAAAACTTCTCTCTCTGTAGCTGAGATAAGAACAGTCAAATCGTATGCTTCAGGGCTTTGGCTGGTTGCCTGCACTGGGCCAGGAAGGAATTTTTTCATCCTAGTACAAAATTCACCAAGCTATTTACCCAATAATCCTTTGTTTCTTGAAGAATCCAGTTTGAACTAGTTTATACATCTCTCTCGAGGGAGTGGCTTCTAAGGGTTAATAATGGAAGAAGTACATTAGCATCCCCCAATCCCTACTAAAGAAGGTACATATAATGCCACAACACATATACAATTGCATTTTTAGTACCAATCGGATACATTGTATTGACATGAATCAATAAAGTTTAACTTAATTCAGTAAAGCTTATCCTAGTTCTATAAGGTTTGTTGAGGATACAACAGAATAGTCTGTCACAGGCACGACAAGGCTCTGGTTGGTTCTTTGCACCATAAACACATTACTAAATATAGTAATTGCTAAATAGCATGGACAAGCAACTTTTGGCCTGGAAAAAGACATTCTGCCATAAGTGACCTCATTAAATTTTTGACACCCACAGTTGCAGCATCTGTAGAAAGGGGTGACTGATACTTGCCCCCTCCCTTGGTAGATGCACTTGGATTTGTTTGAAAAAAAGTACTGTGAAATGCAGAGGCTTATCAATGCCAATTGTTAGAAGAGGTCAGACTCCCATCCCTAGGGCAAGGAGTATTTTTATGGGGGAAAGTAGCCTAATGTTTGGTCCACATAAGAAAATAAGAGCTGAGTACTGCTACTAAATAAAGAAGATACGTCTTTATCTCAAGTAATAGAGATCTGTCCTGTGGTACTGGGAGTCCTGGGTTGCAAGCAATCACTTTGCCTGTTCCTCCCTTGTTTCCTGAGAGGTCCAGAGGCACTTAAGATGACAAGGCTGAAGCTGAGAAGTCTGAACACTACTGGTGATCTATCAGGGGGTTGCCACTCCACTGCCGCCTGGTGGTTCCAAAAGGTGGTCTAATTTTTCCCTACTGCAAATTTTAAACTTCATCTTAGCAAGATGAGTCTCTCCTATACCCATGCATTGAAAAAGCATTAAAAGATTTCTGCAATTTTGCAAAACATTTCAGCTGTTGGCCTGACTGATGAATTTTCAGACTGATCTGTCTTTTTTTGTTTTTAGACTTGAGAGAATGCAAAATCCCACTTCAAATAGAAACTTAACTACAACCATAACTATGGAGGGTCAACTGTCTCTCCTATATAGTGCTTGCCAGGGGAAAGCCAAAGTCACACTGGAGTTATGATATGGCAATATCTTATGTAGCTGTGGTACCACAATCTGTTGGCACTCTATGAAAGGTCTGATTCAAAGCATATCAAAGTCAATGGAAGTCTTTCAAAATTAAAGAAAGTTCAAATGCACTTTTTTGTACATTCTACTCTCTCTCTAATTAAAGGGAATAAAAAGGCTGCATGAATATTAAATATCCGTGTTCTGATTTGGGCCAACAGTAATTTCATTCTCAGTGTCTAGTAGTAAATCCTAATAGTACACAAAAAGCAAACCAGGACCTTAACTAATGGCAAATAAAACTTCAGAAGCATTTTGAATTTTTAAAGTAACCTATTATATATATTCAGTCAATTGAGTTCTCCCTGTGATATAAACCAAAATCTGAGATCTAATTAACTCAGCAACCAATCGAATTGGTTTTAACATCCAATTTTCTTGGAAACTTTTCAACATGCTTATGTAAATCAAGGCAAATCCCAATCATTCTTACATATTTCCAAGAAAGTGTTTGAAAGCCATAGTTGCAGTTACAATTTAATTTAAAAGTAAATTTAATTCTCTTACAACAAATTTGTTTTTTCCAAAATGTTAATCTTTGAAACAATTGGACAGCAAAGATGATATCACTTAGGTGCAAATAGAACTATCATCAGTATTTCCAATTTAATCTAGCACAGTGTTGGATTATTAATGGCCTTAGGCCTTATCTTCATTGTTAAAAAAGGTGCATTTTTAGCTCAGGATAACTAACAGATGTTAACTATAAAACTACAGCAAGAACAAGGCAATTCAGTTTTACCACAAGGTTAACTAGGTGAGGTGAACCCCAGTGCATTTACGGCATGGTGAATTTACCTCAGAGTACACCTAAATGTTGTCTTTACTGTGTTTTTACCTCAAGATAACTTGTGCATTAGTGTCAAGTATCAGGGGGTAGCCGTGTTAGTCTGTATCCACAAAATGTTGTGCATTAGTTACACCCTGGGAAAAAAACACACATCTTTAAAGTGTGAAGTCAAGGATTAAAACAAACTGGGAATCCTACCATTAACCATCACATTTAATTCTCTTTTTATTCTTACCTTGTTTTGGATTCAATTGGAACACAGATGCAAATTGCTTACTTTTATAATCAGGCATTCTGTAAATTTCAGTGTCAGTGCCATCATGATAGCATTGCCACATGTGCTGTAGCACATTTCTTTGCAGGACATTGTACCAGCAGAAATAGAAGCAAGTCTGCCCTTTATTCATAACAGGAAGAGGAGCATGTTATATAGCTCAGGGGTCGGCAACGTTCAGCACGCGGCTCGCCAGGGTAAGCACCCTAGCGGGCCGGGCCAGTTTATTTACCTGCTGACGCAGCAGGTTCGGCCGATCGCGGCCCCCACTGGCTGCGGTTCACCGTCCCGGTCCAATGGGGGCGGCGGGAAGCGGCACGGGCCGAGGGATGTGCTGGCCACGGCTTCCCGCCGCCCCCATTGGCCCGGCACGGCGAACCGCGGCCAGTGGGGGCCGCGATCGGCCAAACTTGTTGCGTCAGCAGGTAAATAAACTGGCCCAGCCCGCTAGGGTGCTTACCCTTGCGAACCGCGTGCCGAACATTGCTGACCCCTGTTATAGATTTTACCATCTACTTTATCATATCACTGCAATGCACATTTATATTACTGCATTTATAATGTGTAACTGCAAAAAGCTCTTCAGTAAATTATATATATGGAAGGATCGCTGAGGATAATCTGGAACCTCTGACTGCTACCACATGCTGCTCATCCATGTGGGCACTAGTGATACTGCAAGGTATGACCCTGAACACATGAGAATGACTACAGGGCTCCGAGAGTAAGGGTGAAGGAATTGGGGGTGTAAGTAGTGTTCTGATCAATCCTTCCAGTCAAGGGTAGGAGCCTAGGCAGTAGATATGTCCTGGAGGTCAATGCATGGCTCTGCAGATGGTATTGCCAGAAGGGCTTTGGCTTCCTCAACCACTGGATGCTGTTCCAAGAAGGACAGCTAAGCAGAATTAGGGTCCACCTATCAAAGAAGGGGAAGACTATATTTGGATACAGACTGGCTAACCTAATGATGCAGGCTTTAAACTACGTTGGATGGGGGCAGGAGACAAAAACCCACAGAAAGTCCAAAATGTGGAGACCTAGTCGAAGGGTTGGATTCTGGGGGAAAACACAGCAGGGACAAAAGTGATATAAGATGGAATATAGAGGGGAAATTAATGAACATCTTAGATGTCTGTATACCAATGCAAGAAGTATGGTGAATAAACAGAAAGAATTAGAAATACCAGTGAATAGTTACAATTACAACATAACAGGCATAACTGAGACTTGGTTGGATAATTCACATGACTGGAATATTGATTTAGAAGGATACAGCTTGTTCAGGAAGGATAGGCAAGGGAAAAAAGGAGGTGGTGTTGCCTTGTATATTAAAAATAAATACACTTGCATTGAGGTTGAGATAGAAGTGGGAGGCAGACCTGTTGAAAGTCTTCGGATAAAGAATTATATACAAGGGTGATGTCATGGTAGGGGTCTGTTATAGGGGCTTTTTTAAACAACAGCAAACGAGATCAACCAAAGCACAGGAATTGGTGGTGATGGGAGACTTCAACTATCCAGAAATCTGTTGGGAAGAGAATACAGCCAGGCACAAATCATCCAACATAATCCAATTATCTTGGAATACACTGAAGACATTTTTTTGTTGCAGATGGTGGAGAAAGTAACTAGAGGAGAGGTTGTTCTAGATTTGATTTTGACAAACAGGGAGGAACTGTCTGAGAACTTGAAGGTAGAAGGTAGTTGGGGTGAAAGTGATCATGAAATGATAGCGTTCATGATTCTAAGGAATGGTAGGAGGGAAAAAGAGCAGAATAAAGACAATAGACTTTCAAAAAGGCAGATTTTAGCAAACTCAGAGGATTGGTAGGAAAAATCCCCTGGGAAGCAAGTCTAAGGGAAGATGGTAATCAGGAGAGTGAGCAGTATTTCTTTTAAAAAGATAGTTTGCTTATGTGTCCTAAATACTATCTCAATTTGTAGGAAAGATAGGAAGTATGGTAAGAGACCATCATGGTTTAACCAGGAGATGATCTAAAACCCAAGAGTCATACAAAAAGTGGAAACTAGATCAAATTATGAAGGAGGAATATAAAAAAAGCAAAACAAAACCAGAAGCACATAGTTACTACAATTGCTCTTTTTAGTCCTCTTGGCTCTCTCCTGTCCTCCATGAAATTATTTTAAAAAATGCTAATGGTTCAGAGATCTCTTGAGCCAGTTCTTTAAGTATTCTAGGATGTATTTCATTAGGCCCTGCTGACTTGAAGACATCTAACTTGTCCAAGTAATTTTAACTTGTTCAGTCTCTATTTTATCTTCAGATCCTACTCCATTCATACTGATTTTCACTATGCTAGTTGTCCAATCACTGCTAACATTTTTGGTAAAAACTGAACAAAAAAAAGTCATTTAACACTTCATTGCTGCATTTTTTGTTATTGTCTTTCCCTCCTCATTGAGTAATGGGACTAAGCTTGTCAGTTCTCCTCTTGCTTCTATTGTATTTGTAAAGTATTTTCTTGTTACCATGTATGTTCCTAGCTAGTTTAATCTCATTTTGTGCCTGGGGCTTTCTAATTTTGTCCCAATATATACAAAGGGGAGGGACTACCCAGGGAATTATAGACCAGTCAGTGTAACTTTGGTACCCAGAAAACTAATTGAGAAAAAAAACAAAACAAAATAAAACAAAAGAACCAAACAATCAATTTGTAAGCACCTAGAAGACAAGTCAAGAATAGAGTTGTTGTTACTCAAGTCTTGGAAACGTACTCAGAGTATCACAACTAAATACAAGATAGAACAGATTGTTTAGCGTAAATAGATAACACACATTTCAAGGGACCATTCAAAGTCAAGTGGCTTCTTAACACCCCTCTAGACATAGTTAGGGAAAGGAGGGGTGGTGTTTTAGTGGGTTATAGATTACACTGGTCTACAATTTTTGAGAAGTCGTCTGCTTCAGAGATAAAATGTGCATTTATTATGTATTTTGATGTGCTGAATTCAAATATGACAATTAAAACAACTGATTGGCTACTGTTTCTAAGATATTTAAGTTTTTACATTTTATGTCTATGTATATTGTGTAGATAGTAGAGTTTTAATCATAAATTGTAAACCTAGGTCTTTTCATGTGTTTATGGTTGCTTTACATGATAATATTTCACCTGTCCTGTTTATGTAACACTTTAAAAATCACCAAAAGCAGAGGCGTAGCGAGTGCCCTCCGTACCCTCCGACCGGAGGGGGCCCCACAAGGAAGGGGGCCCCTAAAAGTGGCAAAAAAAATGTAAGGTATAACTAGGTAAGTGACATTTATTGACGCTATTTGAAGGACATAAATCCACACCGTGTAGAGGTCAAAGCATAGGGGTTTATTACACACAGCGCTGGCGGAGTGTCACCTGGCTTATTAGGCTCAGAGACACTGTCAATCAATTGATTACAATGAAATATATAGATTTTCCATGGGCGGGGGAAAGTGACGGGGTAGGCAGTTCCACACCCCAGGATAGGTTTTGCAGCAAGACAAGATAGCACATTAGCCAATGGTTAAAAGGTTACATAATGTCTCCGCCCATGGTCTCAAATTAGCAAGTTAACATTTAATTAATACTTTGATAAAATGTTATTAGTATAAAATATATATGTTGAATTTTGATTTGGGGTCCATAGGAATGGAGCAACTCCTTTGATTGTCCAACAGGTACATTCCTAGGGGTTAAAGCAAAGAAACAGTGAAAGGATATGGTAATACAGATTGTCTCCTTTATGCCTTAAGGCAGGGCATTGGTCCCTGGGAAGGGAGGTGGAAGGATGCCATATCATTATACTGACATGTGCCAATTTTTCATAAACTCAAGGTTGGATCTGTGGGAAGACTGTTTTCCTTTCAGGAGAAACACAATAGGAAGAGGGATTCTTTGTTCAATTTGAAACATTGGATGAAACATAATTATTCAGTTATTGCTTCAACATCTGGCATTTCTACTGACCAAGCAGATCTTAGCAAAGGCAATGCCATCTTGTTTACTCCAGCTTTCCCTTAGCTGATCACTATTAGCTAGGCCTCTGGTCTCCAGACCAAACTCTGGACTTTGGGTCTGAGAAACAGCTGGCACAATCCATATACCAGGTTGTTATATAACATGCACATGGATTTTAACCCTTCACTATTGCACAATCCATGTTGGTTTTACTGACAAAACCGTGAAGTCATTATGATACATCATAATGCTATTGGCTACATCAGTTGTCTGTCGGTCAGTTTCGAATTTTAGTTGGACCCATTCAAAGAATGTGTATTTGCGTTCATAATGGCAGTCGGCGGATAAATGTTATTAATTTAGTTGTTTAATTTTTTATCATTTGAAACGATTCGTTTCCAATGCAGAAGCGTGCTTTGTGATGTCTAAGAGAACGTATAAGAGCGGAGCTAGTAAACGAAAGGCAGCAAAAGATGCCGAGAAGGAACTTGAGAAAATTCCAAAGACTTCAGCAGCATGAAACAGGCAAAGGTCATCAAGACTGTATGGTGAAATGGTTTGACCTTCGGTCAGGCATAGTAAACCGTACATCTATTGACCAACTCAAATTGCAGGCTTTTCTGAAAGAAAGAGATTTCTGGAGAAATGTTGTCAAACGCATGGTTGATGTCGTTATTTTCTTGTCCGAAAGAAACTTGGCATTTCGAGGAAGCAATGAAAAGCCCGGCGATCCTTCGAATGGCAACTTTTTGGGACTGTTTGAATTGCTTGCAAAGTATGATACTGTCCTCAGTGAACTTTTAACAGAGGATTAAGAAGGCAGAGACACATGTTCAGTACCTCAGTCCACAGATCCAAAACGAGCTGATTCAACTTGTTGCCAGTAACATTCAAGAGGCCAACATAGCGCAGCTTAAAAAAGCAAAATATTATTCAGTTATTTTGGACTGTACTCCCGATGTGTCACATGAAGAACAGATGTCTGTGGTGTTACGCTTTGTTGAATGCAACGGTGAAGATGGTGTCAATATTCGTGAAGCGTTTGTTGGTTTTCTTAATGTTCATGATACAACTGGCGAGGGCTTATTGGAAGCGTTTCTTGAAAAGGCAAACAACTTAGGAATAGACATTGCTGACATGAGAGGCCAAGCTTATGATAACGGCGCAAATATGAGAGGAAAGAATAAAGGAGTTCAAGCCCACATGCTAGAAATAAATGACCGTGCCTTGTATGTACCATGTGGAGCTCACACTTGGAATCTTGTGATCTCAGACGCGGCAAAGTCATCGAAATATGCCGTTGACTTTTTCGGTCTGATTAACAGAATATATGTTATATTTTCTTCTTCACCTTCACGTTGGGATATACTTCAAGAACATATGCCAATATCTGTTAAAGGGTTATCGGACACTCGTTGGGAGTCGAGAATTGATGCTGTGAAGCCATTGCGTTATCACCTTGAAGAATTGTGCAATGCTTTGTCATCTTTGCGAGAATATGCACTCGAAAAGAAAGATGGCAATACAGCAACTGAAGCCAGTACGCTTTTAGACCATGTTACTACGTGGCCTTTTGTTCTGACTGTGTACACGTGGTACGATATACTATTTCACGTCAATAAAACCAGCAAATTAGTTCAGTCACCAGATGTGTCAATTGACGTACTGCAGGCAGAAGTTGGTGCTACAAAGAAGTTTTTGGAAGACTATCGAAATAGGATATATCTCTGTGGTCACAAATGCACGTGAAATAGCAGAGCATATGGGTATTGAGCAGGTGTTTCCAGAAACCAGGGTGCGACGTAAGAAGAGAATGTTTGATTATGAATGTGCTGATGATTCGAGTCGTCTTTCTGCCGAAGAAAAATTCAAATTGCAGTTCTTTCTTGTTCTCACTGATCAGGCCATATCTTCTGTTTTGTCGTGATTTGACCAACTCGTGGAGTGGTATAAGTTGTTTGGATTTCCGTACAACGCTAACAGCCTGAAGCAGTGTCACAGAGAAAATGAACTGGAGAATCACAGCAAAAATTTTGAAAGAAAAATGGGAGACATTGATGCCAACGAACTCATAATGGAATCGAATCGTTTTATTTATGTCATCGAGAAAGAGAGAGGACTTGTCACGGCAAACAATTTTTTAACATACATATACAAGAACAGCCTTTAAGATATATCCGAATCTTTGCATTTGCATCAGAATTTTTCTGACCACACCAGTTACTGTCGCTGGTGCTGAAAGGAGATTCAGCAGAATGAAACTGATCAAGAATATCCTGCGCTCAACCATGACAGATGACAGGCTTTCTGCGCTTGCAGTTATCTCAATCGAAAACAAGATTGCCAGATCTCTGGACTATGACGCATTGATTAACCACCTTGCGGAGAACAAGGCTTGAAAGAAGCGCTTTGCGTAAATACGGAATACATGTACACTGTAGGCCTATGTATACATAATATGAACCCTGTATATTGTATAAAATAAATACTGCATTCCAGTTTCTGCATTGTAAGGGTCCCTGCCCGGACATATGTTCGGAGGGGGCCACGTTCTTTGTTGCTACGGCCCTGAGCAAAAGGGTTATATAAATAAAATTTATTATGAAACAAAAGGCAAAAAACTATTCTGTACATAGTTTAGTCCTATTCAATGTCTACTCGGCGCTTCTTGGCTTGTCTCTTGTATTCATTAAATGGAGCATCTCTTGTCACTGTCCAGCAATAGTCTGCAAGCATTGATGGGCTCCATTTGCCCTGATAGCGTTTCTCCACTGTTGCAATGTCCTGGTGAAATCGCTCGCCGTGCTCGTCGCTCACTGCTCCGCAGTTCAGTGGAAAAAAATCTAGATGAGAGTGCAAAAAATGTATCTTTAGTGACATGTTGCAACCAAGGCTTTTGTATGCCTTGAGGAGGTTTTCCACCACCAACCTGTAGTTGTCTGCCTTGTTGTTTCGGAGAAAATTTATTGCCACTAACTGGAAGGCTTTCCATGCTGTCTTTTCCTTGCCACGCGGTGCATGGTCAAATGCATCGTCTCGAAGAAGTTCACGAATCTGAGGACCAACAAAGACACCTTCCTTTATCTTAGCTTCACTTAACCTTGGAAATTTTCCACGGAGGTACTTGAAAGCTGCTTGTGTTTTGTCAATGGCCTTGACAAAGTTCTTCATTAGACCCAGCTTGATGTGTAAGGGTGGTAACAAAATCTTCCTTGATTCAACAAGTGGTGGATGCTGAACACTTTTCCTCCCAGGCTCCAATGACTGTCGGAGTGGCCAATCTTTCTTGATGTAGTGGGAATCTCTTGCACGACTATCCCATTCGCAGAGAAAACAGCAGTACTTTGTGTATCCAGTCTGCAGACCAAGCAAGAGAGCAACAACCTTCAAATCGCCACAAAGCTGCCACTGATGTTGGTCATAGTTTATGCACCTCAAAAGTTGTTTCATGTTGTCATAGGTTTCCTTCATATGGACTGCATGACCAACTGGAATTGATGGCAAAACATTGCCATTATGCAGTAAAACAGCTTTAAGACTCCTCTTCGATGAATCAATGAACAGTCTCCACTCATCTGGATCGTGAACGATGTTGAGGGCTGCCATCACACCATCGATGTTGTTGCAGGCTACAAGATCACCTTCCATGAAGAAGAATGGGACAAGATCCTTTTGACGGTCACGGAACATGGAAACCCTAACATCACCTGCCAGGAGATTCCACTGCTGTAGTCTGGAGCCCAACAGCTCTGCCCTACTCTTGGGTAGTTCCAAATCCCTGACAAGGTCATTCGATTCACCTTGTGTTATGAGGTGTGGTTCAGAGGAGGAGGATGGGAGAAAATGTGGGTCCTGTGACATGGATGGTTCAGGACCAGAAGTTTCATCCTCTTCCTCTTCCTCATCTGACTCAAGTGAGAATGATTCTGGTGCATCAGGAACTGGCAGTCCTTCTCCGTGGGGTACTGGGCGTATAGCTGATGGAATGTTTGGATAATGCACAGTCCACATTTTCTTCTTTGACACACCTTTCCCAACTGGAGGCACCATGCAGAAGTAACAATTGCTGGTATGATCTGTTGGCTCTCTCCAAATCATTGGCACTGCAAAAGGCACAGATTTACTTTTCCTGTTCAACCACCGGCGAAGATTTGTTGCACAAGTGTTGCAGCATATGTGTGGGGCCCACCTCTTGTCCTGATCTCCAATTTTACAGCCAAAATAAAGGTGATAGGCTTTCTTAACCATAGTGGTTATACTGCGCTTTTGTGATGCAAAAGTCACTTCACCACAAACATAGCAGAAGTTATCTGCACTGTTCACACAAGTACGAGGCATCTCTGCTCACTTTGGCTAAACAGAAATGTGTCCCTTTGCAAAATCAAACACTGACAAATAAGAGAGCATGACACTGTATGATTTCTAGAGCTGATATAGGGCAATTTGTTCAGCAGACTGATGTAAGCTTCGTTATGATTGCATCATCCATGACTTCTAGGAATAACATGATGCAATTCATATCATGTATGATGCAATACCAGCTTCAGATTGCATCATTAATTGTTTTGCCTAAAAAGCAAGTACTGTCCAAACCCAGTCATAGATTTATTCATAGATCCAGTCAAAGATGTATTTTAGTCATTTCTGGTTTAAATTGAGATCCCTTCCCTTTATAACTCACTTATCCTCCGCCATTCCCAAGTCAAGGGTCGTATATACTGACCCAATAGCATATCTTGAAAACTAGAGCCAATCAACAATTTTAAGCATCATTTTAGTTCTCAGTGACCCAGAATTAGTAAAGTTTGACTACATTTATTTCAGAAGCATTTTGGCTGTAGAGCAGTGTTATTGTAATAAGCCATAAATCCGGTGTCTATTCAGTCCATGATTTTTAATGCCTAGCAAAGTTATGAATTTAAGTTCCCAGTCTTGACCTTTGAAGTTTTGTGCAGTTTTCCTTTGAGGATAAGAACTGATAGATCAGATATAGAGTCATCATTTTGTGAAAAGCTTCACCCACAGGTGATACGGTGTTTTTGTCTTTTATTATTTTCCTGTGTGATTTCATTCAAGAGTATAGTAATTGTCTGATTTCACACACACAGTTGTTATTGGGGACAGTTAGTATACTGGATGAGGTACACCATGTTGTGATAAGCATGTCTAGGACCCATGGATCTTGAAAGGTTTGTTGTGGGGGGTGCTGATCATTGTAGCAGTGGAGATATGTCTGCAGGTTTTGTACCTGTTATTCTAGAAGGATCTGGTGCCCCTTTTAGTTGGTGCATCCTGATCTGTAGGTGTTTGCTTCTGATGATAAGATTGAAGGCCAGAAGAGGGGATTTCTCTTATGATGGGTTCCCCATTGAGTATGGTGAGACTATCTATAACTGTCTGACCACTACATGCTACTCCAAATATGCTGATCAGCTCTGCACACTTCAGAAAAACTGAGGAACCACTTATTGCATCTCACATACTCCAGAAGGGATGACCTCAAACAAGAAATCACCACATGCTTCCACACATTTGAAGAAAAAAAATCAGGAAAGTTACCTGGAAAACCTGAAAGAAATCCCAACTACCAAAAAAATCTGATGACAGCAATCCAACACAAAAACAAAAAAAGTGGAACCAACTACAACTACTCCAAAACCCACAGAACACAACCTCCAGGAGAAAGCATGGCACCAGTACCCACCTATGTACACTACATGACACCCAATCATCAATTTAAAAAGGCTACCCTTAACTGAAGCTGAATTATCTGTACTCTTCAAGAGACTGAACTCTGCCCCATCACAGACTCTGATACTATACTAACATGTGGAGAACTAGAAGAATTCTTCCACTGACTCTGCCTCAAAGAATTCCTTCACAACAATGACGCCACCACTCACAATTACCATGCCCCCACAGTCATTCATAAGGAAAAAAAAATCATTTGACTGGACACCACAGAGCGGACAAAATCACATCCTTAATCACTATATATTGTTTGCTTCAGGGGGAAAGAAGTGACTGAAATCCTTATCAAACATTACAATCGCTCCGCTGCTGAGAGGACAGCTATACAATCCCTGCACCCACATTCACTGATTAATTCTTGCAAATGAACTATAAATTCATGGGTAGGAAGTGGTGAAGATGGCCTCTGACTTAGCAAACACTTGCCATTAGTACAATGCACTGAGTTACACTCACACTATCAAATCAAGGTCAGGACGTTTCTCTTTTTTCTGTATTCATTCCACCCAGCCAAAGTTAAGATTAAAAATACAAAATACACAAGGGGCTACTATGGAGAAGCCGATCATTAACCAGCATATTGTAGGACAAAGATTCCTAACCTGGGAAATGGTTGGAAACAATGGGCTGAAAGTTGCACCTAGCTGAATTAGATCAGGGATCAGCAACCTTTGGCTCGCTGCCCGCCAGGGTAAGCACCCTCGCGGGCCGGACCGGTTTGTTTACCTGCCACGTCTGCAGGTTCGGCCGATCGCAGCTCCCACTGGCTGCGGTTCGCCGCTCCAGGCCAATGGGGGCTGCGGGAAGCGGCAGCCAGAATCCAGTAGGAGTTACTATAGTGACCCAGTAGGGGTTACTATGAATTATGTGTTTTGAGAGACCTAGCTATAAAATATTAAGTAAAAGAAACACCTCGGAGTAGAAAAGTAGGGACCTTTTCTTCAGGCAAGGAGCTGACACCGAACCTGCAGACACGGCAGGTAAACAAACCGGCCCAGCCCACCAGGGTGCTTACCCTGGCAGGCCGCGTGCCAAAGGTTGCCGATCCCTAAATTAGATTGTTACATGCCGGAAAAATCCTGTTTTGTTATGTGAGAGGAGTTGTGTAGTTTAGCTATGGCTGCCTAGAGCCACTGTGTAGATGGTCAGTAAGGAACATTAGGGGAGAAGTATGAAGCTGTAGGCAAGGAGGAAATGCAGTTCATTCAAGTTACTCACCCTGACTAAGTTGGACATAAGGGGCTTGGTTCTGATCACATTGTCAGATGTTACACACAATTACCCAGGGTTTTCTAAACCCAAAGCAGCAGTAACTTAACTGTTTCTCTCCAGGCAGTGTCAGAAATAAATCAGTGGGGGCACAACTCATCCATCCGATAAATGACTTATACGAACCAGAATGATTTTCCTAAAACTACTCTTTTAGTAAGTCTAAAGCACATACACACATACACGTGATAGCAATACGTTCAGAGCACTCCAAATATTATAATTACCGAAAGTCTGAGATGGTTTTGAGTGATCACCAGCTGGGCTTCCGGCTACCCTCCTTCAATCCAGCAGATGGAGAGTTTAGGTGTCAGCTCCTAGCCTGAAGAAAAGCTCCCTCGGACTACTCCAAGGTGTTTATTTTACTTAATATTTTATAGCTAGCTCTCACAAAACACATAATTCAAAGTAACCCCTACTGGGTCACTATAGTAACTCCTACTGGGTTCCTAATTCTAGCTTTAACAAATTGCTCATTATCTCTTCTTGGCAAAGCATTTCTAGTTATAACAATAAAGTTTATATCTCAGGGGCACTCAAAACCAAAGTTGCTATCCACTCACTCTTTCATTTTTATGGTCTGTTAACTCTTTTCCCCTCCTCTGACAGCTGGCAGTGTTTGCTGAGCAAACCCCTAGGGAGGGAAGGTCCCTAGGGGGGCTCCATGCGCTGTCCCACCCTGAGCGCCAACTCCACAGCTCCCATTGGCTGGAACTGCGGCCAATAGGAACTGTGGGGGCGGTGCCTGCAGGCAGGGGCAGTGCGCAGATCCCCCTGCCTCCCACCAGGGGCTGCAGGGACATGCCGGCCACTTCTGGTTGCGGCGCAGGGCCAGGGCAGGCAGGGAGCCTGCCTTACCCTGCTGCACCGCTGGACTTTTAGTGGCCTAAAATCTCCCGGTTTGGCTTCAGTAGCCCCCAGGAGATATAGCAGGATTCCAGGAGACTCCCGGCAAAACCGGGAGGGTTGGCAACCCTAAAGTTAACTGGGGTCAATTTCCAGCTGTGCCCCAGACTTCCTGCACAACCTTCTGCAAATCACTTTAAATCTCTCTGTGCCTCAGATCTCCATCTGTAAAAGGCGAATAATAGCACTTACCCTACAACTAGGCTGTTGTGAGAATAAACAACTTATAGCTTGTGAGATGCTCAGATACTATAGTAATGGGGGCCATACACGTACCATAGATAGGCAGATGGTCTTCACTGTGACTTTCTGTGTAATTAATAGTTTACCTTAATAGCAACAGTTGTCCCAAGTTTCTATCTTTCTAGGAAAAGAATTAAAAAAATGAAATTTGTTTCTAACCTGCAGCTGGTGAGTTCATTTACAATCAATCATAGTTAGCCATGAGGTTACACATTAGTCTGACACTGAACTTTGGTACAATTATTTAAAAATAGAATTGTGTTTAACCTTGATTAGTACCAATTAAAAGAAACATTAAGAAGTGATGGCATAGAATCTTGCTCTCAATAGTGAGAGTGGCATAGGCAGCCATAAAAAAAGATTAAGACAGACTCAGATCTTGACTTGAGAATAATAATATTGCCAGTTCCATAATATCGTTTAACCTTTCTCCTATCCTGTGGCACAGATGCACAGGCAGGAAGACAAGGACTACACTATGTTAAAGAGTGGCAACCAGACAGTGCCAATGCACTAAGCATTTTATTATGTGGATTTCCCATTCCATGAGTTAGTGAGCTCAGGAGTAGTGGCCCGTCAGACAGTAGCATACCTGGCAGGTTTCCTTCAGGAGCCACAGTGGCTGGCAGAGGCAGGAGGTAGTGCAGAGATACTGAACATCTATCCAGAAATCAGGAGATCCACACTTTCCGGGGGCCTAAACCTGCCTCCCAGTCAAACTCAGAGTAAACAACATGCATGAAAACTTGTCAAGTTTCTGTCCATTAAGTGGTGAAAACCTAGAGAAGGTAAAATATGGCTTTATGTACCTAAAGCTCTCTCTGCTAGGGAGGAATAATCAGACACTGAGAGAGACTCAGAAATGTTTGCTGTTATTCTAGTTTTTGTAATAATGTTCTGAATGCAACTATCTTTAGCTTTACATCCAAGGTAGAAATTACTTTACAATCTTCAAATTGTCATGACAGTGGATTAATTTCATAACATTTTCAGATCTCATTACTATTGACAGAAGAATAGACTTTCTACTGCTCCTCTCATTGCTGGTTTTCCCCCCCCCCCACACTGGAATGAGCATAAGACTCTATAATGAGCATTTCAGTCATTAGCATTTTGGTAATACCTTGCTTCTGTGATAAAGAGGATAATAAGAATTAGAATATGGGATGAAACTGGAACTGGAATATGGCATGTGTGAGGCTATTTTAAAGTTGTTGCTTGGTCATTTTCAGATGCCAAAATTCAGCACATGTTGAAATTCTGTGCCTTTTTGTCTATACAGAGTGTGTTATAAGCTTGATATGCTCTGACTTCTCTCAGTGCCAGGCTGTGTAATTAACACAAAGGCTTCAGTTAGGGATGGCGCAGAGCCACACAGCTGTAGGTGCTCCCAGAACTTGCCAAAGTGCAGGAGCCATTTGCTGTGGATACTTGTGAAGAGGTGCCTGACTCATCTCTAGGATGGCGCCTCCTCCTGGCCATTCTAGGGATTAGCTTCACAAGATCAACACCCTTTCCCACAATTACAAGCTGTCTCTCCACCTCTTTCTCTGGGTCTGCAGCCCCTCTCTTGCTCCACAAGCTGCTGCTACCTCTTCATGACTCAGCCAGGTTACTATATGCACTTCAGAATGGTGTATCAAAGTCCATCCTCACCAGCAGTCTCAGACAGTTTTCCATTTCACTACCCCATAGTGCCAAGTCCTCTGTGGCTGGTAGGGGAACCTGAATCCACCCTCTAATCTAGATTCCAGCTCAGAGCTCCACAAATCAGCCACCAAGGTCTATTCCCTCTTAGACCTTGCTAACTTTCCCTGAGCCCTCTCCTGTCTTCCTAGTTTCCTCCTCTCTGGGTTTGCCAGCTTCTCAACTCCTTCCTCCCAGGGAGTAACTGTGGGTTACCTGTCTCTGGAGCCTCCAGACACTCCTCTCATCTCCCAGAGAGTGACTGCCGACTTTCCCAGCTGCCCCCTCTGCTTCCAATTTCCTGTCTTCAGACATCCAGTCCAGTTTGTTCCTCCCCAGCTGGGCTTCCGCACTGAATCTGAGGATTCCTTAGCCACCTGATTCCTCTCAGCTGTGGTCTATCAAGTTAATTAGCCCCAGTCTCAATCTACATTAACCCTTTCACTAGCCAATGTGGGATGAACACCCCATCACAATACTGTAGCATGCTCCCTGCTGTGCTGCTGGTCAGTTCTGCATGTTAGTGTAGAAGGGGGCATTGGGAGCATGGCACTTCTAGAAAGGAGCATGCCTTGTGCTTCCCCCAAGTAAGAGACAAATGGAAGGAAGAGATCCCATGCATCTCTCCCCTGCCTTCTCCCCTATACTACAGCCAGCCAGAGTCTGGCCTTTAAAATTAAAAATGGTGAAACTTACTGGTCATTTGCTGGGCCAGACTTATAATTTCAGTGATGCCAATGCTCACTGTATTAACTTTTCATAAAGCTCCCAGCTCCTAGAGTCTGAAGACCACATAAGCATCTCAGCTTTCAGTTAAAAAATACATTACTGGCCTTCACGGGTAGAGAGAAAGGCTTGACAATGTAATTTAAGTGTGCCCTACATGCTCAAAGAACAGATGGCAAGGGGAAAAAATCTCACATTTAGTATTATTATTATTATTTTAATATTATGATTTCTAAGCCTCTCCCACAGTTTTCTTGGACCTAACTCGTGATTTTTTGGGTTGGCAATGCTGCAATTCTAAGCATCCCAGGCTGCCCAGAGAAGAACAACCAAGTCTCAAATTGTTTCCCTGCCTCTAGTTCTGCTGCTGAAGTGTGTGTGTGTTTCCTAAGTTGTTTCTTCCCCTGCCGGTCCTGATGACAAGAGAAGAACAGTCTATGTATTATAGAATTTCAATGAGATGTAGAGTACAGCTGGTCAAAATTTCTCATTCGGGGTTTTTTTGGTTTTGTTTTTTTTGGACAAAAAATGTTTAATCAAACTGAAAATTTACATAGGAAATGTCAAAAGTTGTTTGGTTTTTAAAAACCCTGCACTGAAAAAATTCACCAGGCAGGTGAATTGTATTCAATAAAGTCAAAAGAGTTAGCTGGAATTTTTTCAGTTTTGGGTGGCCGAAATCAGAAACATTTTCATAAATTGCTGAAAATAAAGTTTGTTTTTGTCAGTGGAAAGAAAACCATTTCCCGACTAGTTATAGTTCTCAGGCAGGTGCCTGCTTTGCTCTTGTTTAATTGGGTTTGCTGTGTGCTGCTACTTAAACAAACCAGTTACACCAAAAATGAATTACAGTGGACCCATTGTAAGCAATAGCCACCATCGGTTACTTCAGGTAGAGCTCTGAAAGACAGGGTGCCTCATGGAGTACACTCCCGGGCCTACAATGGAGCATGCATACTCCCCTGTCCCTTGGTTTGGTAAAGCCTGCTCCCAGTAACACTCCCAGTTAGCTGTGCAGGAAGCAGTGGAGCCATGCTTCCACCTCTTATTCCTCCTCTTTGGCTGATTTGCATCCTCTGAGGTGCCAGTTTCCATGCCCTCCTTAGTATAGAGATTGTTATTATGCCCAAACCTTGTGCAGAAGGAGTGGGAGAAACAAAGGAATGGAGAATTTTTATTGACAGAGCCCTATCCCCATTCCTTGCCCCTGTGCTAGCGCCAAGCACGATCTGGCCCAGTGCATGAATTAAACAATTTTCAATGATTATTTTCATTAACTATATAGAAAAGGAAAATCTGAGTTTATAAACTATACAATGCATCAATAAATCACACTAATTAAATTTTTTGAGGGAAATGGGTGGTGAAAATACTTCAGTATTGATACTTTCCACCAGATGCATTGTGACAGCAGATTTACCGTACTCTAGGCTGAGGTGTCTGTATTTTAGTTCATAAAAGCCTGTGATCTCACATCACTGAATGCCTAGTTTTTTGGAACCAGAAACCACTGACCCACTAAGAGAAAAATAGTGCAAATCCACATTAGGGTCACATAAGCCTTCCTCATTCTCTTGGATTGTATTCAGAAAGACAAGGATAACGTTGTGGCATGAAAGCTAGTGTCTAAAGCAGGGAGTATGTTCTGGAGCCACACTGTCCCACCTGAACCTCCCATACACTTATTGATAGGGACCTATCAAATTCAAGACCATGAAAAACATGTCACAAACCATGATATCTGATTTCCCCCAATGAAATCTGGCTATTGTTGGGGAGGGGCAGAGCTGGGGGTGCCCCGGCCAGGGGCTCCTAACTTGTGCTGGGCTCCAGCTGCTAGTCCTGGCCCAGGCTGGGAAGAGATGGGACTTCCTCTTCACCTGCAGGTGCTGCTCCCAGAGCCGGGTCAGACCCACCTCTGAAGGCAGCACAGAAGTTGGGGTGACTGTCAGCCCCTGACTCAAGTGGGGAGGCTGCGGCTCAAACTATCAGCCCCCCTGCATGGAGAGGCTGCAGCTCAAGCTGCCCCCCGCCCTGTACGGAGAGGCTGTGCCTCCAGCTGTCAGCCCTTGACCAGGGTGGGAGGCTGTCGGAAAACCTGGACATATGGCAACCCACCTGCTATACCCTGCAACCCTCACTTCTGTGCTTCTGCTGGCAATGGTGCTGGCTTTAGATCTGGATGCCCGGCCAGCAGCCGCTACTCTCCAGCTGCCCAGCTCTGAAGGCAGCGCCCCTGCTGGCAACTGCGCAGAAGTAAGGGTTGCAATCCCATGACCCCCCCTATAATAGCCTTGCAACCCACCCCAGGGACTCGCATGGTTACAACACCGTGAAATTTCAAATGTAAATATCTGAAACCATCAATTTGACTATTTTTAAAATCCTACAACTGTGATATTGATACAAATGGATCTTAAATTTGCACATTCGACCCAAACAATGAATTTAAGAGGAAGATGGAGCATGGACCATGAACCCGCCGTGCTGTATGTGTGACCAGCTCTGGGTTAGGACAGTTGTTTCCAAACTGTAATTTAAGAGATATCAATGGTCTGCAGAGTTGATCACATGGTTGTGCCTCTCCTCTTTCCAGCTAATGCGTCCCATTAAAAGAAGCTAAAATAGGATAAGAGGTCCTACTATGACATGTAATATTGCTACATAGTAATTGATGTAGTTCCCACAGAGATTTTGTTTGATCAACACTAGGAGAGGAAATATCCACATCTATTTTTTTTTTTAATATCGTAGAATACAACTTCAGGATGCCTGGAGTAGACTGCAATGCCCAAAGTCACACAGATATAATGTCCATGCTCTAACTAGCACCATAGATTATGATGAATGTGATAAACCCAACAGAAGAAGCAAAGTTGTTTCTCAGGTGGAAGGTATAGCGGAGGCATTAATGATACTGTATAATACATTACGGTTTTCCCTTCCATAGCATCCTCCAGACATATCATCATATTATACAGTTAATGTCAATCATAAACTAGATTAAAAGCAAAAATATGAAGGTTTTAAAGGTCAGATTTATAGAAAGCTGCTGACACAGTGACCAGGAGGGAGATCTCCAGCCACATAAAAACACAGCACAAATGAAAATGTGACTTACGAACCCCTCAAGATTCATGGAGAAAGGTCAGAGAGGAGAACAAGACTGACCTGTAATCCCCCTACTTCCAAACCACCATTTGATTCTTCCAGAGAGGGAATATGGAGAGTTTTGAAAAACACATTCAAAGTCAAACTAAACCCAGAGCTTGATAGTAAGCCAATGAGGTGACTGAGCATGGATCTGATATAGTATCTTGTTTACTTTATAATAGAAATTATGAAATGTCAGATGATTCATCTGCCTTGAGACCAGCAGCTAGGGAATGGTACATTTTGTTTCTTCAAGTGCTCTCACTGACTCCATCTTGATTCTATGAGTCACTTGTTTATATTTCTCATGAATCCTGAGAGGCCTGCATAGATATTGCCAGTGTAGAAAGGTCAAACGCCTTCTTGCTTAAGAAGAGACGTAGGCATTACTGATAAGGTGGATTGTATGAGTGCAATGAAATTATTCAAAGGCAACATTTTAAAGTATGTGATGAATCATTATATTAACTCTTATATTCACTGACTACCAGTATCATCATTTGTGATTAATTAATTTGCTAGTAAACGGATTCCATTGTAATATTGTACTATGTGTTCAGGGACTGTCAGTTGAAAATGTGTTGGGAAATATAAGAGGTCACCAGAGCTGAGCAAAATTTGGTTTTGTGGAACAGAAATTCTGAAAATTTCAATTCAGAAATATTAAAAAAGTCAGAAATCTGTTTGGCAACATGTGAATACACATGCTCCAAAGAGTGAGGGTAAGGGCGTGGAGTAAGGGCATGTGGCACACAGATGAGCAGAAGAAATGTGCATAGCAATATGGGGAGCATCCAGAAAAGTACTGAAAAAGACCAGGAAAGCAGTTTATTCTGACCATCCGATGTTATTGGGCTAGAGGAGTATTGATGAGAGCTTTATATAGTTTAGATATAGTATATGTTTTGGAAAAGTCAGATAAAAACATATTGGAAATGTACTGGGGAAACCAGTGAAGTGGATAGGGAAGATTGTGGGAGTGTAGCATCACAGAGAGTAAAGGGTATTGGCTATGGATGTGTTTGGGGCCAAGCATTCAAGATAATTTCAGTTTTGGAATTCGGGTGCAGTGTTTGCCTAGAGTGCTCCTGCTGCTTTTCTCCCTTTGTACTCCCCAGGTCAGGGACAAGGACACAAGTCTCACTGCACCTGAAAACAGGTATGAAGAGATGGCAAGAATGTATCCTTTTCCTCTCCTTGGGGAGGTAGAGCGGGCCAGGAGCTGGCTTTCTTCAGCAGTGGGAGTAAAGCAGTTAGTGTTCTACCAGCATTTCCAGAGGATCCTTTTCTGCTACAGAATATTCCCCATCACTGTTCTCAGAAAAGTCTGAAGGCACCTCATGAAGGCAATGTCCTGAATTATGAATGTCAGCTCTGATATTTGAAGGTTCAGAAACTTATGGTATTCAGGACTTATGTATGCACCTACTGTTGGGAACAGTGTTATAGCAGTCATTCAATAATGTTGCCAATATTCATTGTTTGAAGAATAGTAATGTACAGTTCAAACTGGCTGAATAATACTACATACCCATTCAATTAATAAAAGAAAAATGTGGCAAATACTGTGTTTGATTAATAGGATTCAATCAGCTCTGATTAAGGATGAAGGAAAAGTATGATCATGTAACAGCTCTGAATCATGATCTGAGTTAAAAGGACTCACTGAGTGATCAATTTGTGAGTGATGTCCCAATGACTAATCAATTCCAGTGATGTTCCACCAAATACTTCCAGGTTATTGAATATATGTTTCCCCTTGCCCCCCCAAAAAGAAAACTAGAAACTTCTGCAAAAACGTATATGTTAAGAGAATATTAATCATGTGCAATCTAAACTTTGATAAAGTTAAACTACATTATCACACACTATGATTCAAATAATACACTATAATTATCATCCAATTCAAACTGCCTCTTCTAACAAACACAATCAATGAGGAAGTGGCTCCAGCTTGTATACAAGTTCATGGACTGTTTGACATATATATGTTAATACATAATAAGATATTACATGTGTGTATCCACGTTCTTGATCTTGCAGTTTTATCTGCTTCACTGCCATAAGAACAGCCATATTGGGTCAGACCAATGGTCCATCTAGCCCAGTATCATTTCTGCCGACAGTGGCCAATGCCAGGTGCTTCAGAGATAATAAACAGAACAGGCAATCGTTAAGTGATCCATCCCCTGTAGCCCACTTCCAGCTTCTGGCAGTCAGAGGCTAGGGAGACCCAGAGCATGGAGTTGCATTCCTGACCATCTTGGCTAATAGCCACTGGTGGACCTATCCTCCCTGAAATTCTTTTGTGAACCCCATTATAGTTTTGGCCTTCACGACATTCCCTGGCAATGAGTTCCAAAGGTTGACTCTGCATTGTGTGAACAAGTACTTCCTTTTGTTTGTTTTAAACCTGCTGCTTATTAATTTCATTGGGTGACCCTTGGTTCTTGTGTTATGTGAAGGGGTAAATAACACTTCCTTATTCACTTTCTCCACACCATCCGTGATTTTATAGACCTCTATCATATCCCCTCTTAGTCATCTCTTTATCAAGCTAAAAAGTCCCAGTCTTTTAAATCTGTCCTAATATGAAGCTGTTGCATACCCTTAATCATTTTTGTTGCCCTTCTCCATACTTTTTCCAATTGTAATATATCTTTTTAATATAAAGATATCAAAGATAAAGATATAAAGATAAAAAAGTGGGTTTTTTTAGTCTTCTCCTCTGCATTTGCCTGCCTCTGCTTTTTGCAATACACCTTGAGAGGTTACCTCTGTCCATGCCCCCCTCTGACTGAGACCTTGAGGGGGGAGTCAGACCCCAGGAACTCCTGAGCCTTCAGCACCTCTCCTTGGAGGCTGAGAAGGTCTCATCTCTTTGGAATCAACTGTATGAAATTACCCTGTGGTATTCTTCAAACCATAATGTATTTAGAATAGAGAACAAACGGTAAGATACAGTTTGCCCAACATACCTCATCTGAATACTTTGCTAAGCCCTGTGAGGTTGGCCTTCCCTTAATCTACACACAGAGAAAAGAAAGTCTTACATCTCTAGAAATCAATCCCCTCTCTGACCACGTCCTGGGCAACCTGATAACCTCTCTGTACTGTCAAGAGAAGGTCTCCCATATCACGTGCCTGTCTGGCTAACCAAGTCCTAGAGTTCATCATAATATCAGGTTGTGGTTACGTTAACATTTCCAAAAAGTAGTGTTTAATCAAGAATACTAACTGAAGGAAATGCATAATTTTTTTCCAGACCAATATAAGGACCACTGTTACCTCACCACCTATGAGAAATCCCCCACATTCCTGTCTCCAAATCCAACATATCAGAGGCCCTTTGATCTCCACTTCCTCAGACACCTTATACCAGTCAAGTTGATTGATCTTTGAGTGTATGTCCATTGTTCTTGGCTATAAGAGTTAGATCATGTTCTCCACACTTTTCCTGTAGGATCTACAGTGTATGATTATATTAGAAAAAATATTAAACTGGTGAAACATGAAAATAAAATCCCTTTCTGTGTGATACTTGCAGTTTCTTCAGGACCTGTCTACACTACCACTTAAGTCAATGTAACTGACATCGCTCAGGGGTGTGAAAAAACTACCCCCCAGAGTGACGTAAGTTACATCAACTTAAAGTGGTGTCTGCACCATGGTATGTCAACGGGAGATGCTCTCCTGCCAAAATAGCTTCCTCCTTTCATTGAGGTGGAGTAATCACTTTGATAGGAGAGCACTTTCCAGTTGACATAAGTCTTCACCAGACGTGCTACGTCAGCGCAGCTGCATCAATGTTTGATCATTTGTTGCAAAAGGATGTTAGCAAAAAAAACCAATGCAAATAGTTATCTCTAAAACACCACAAAACAAAACAAATCACATTAGATACTTTCTTCTCCATTATATTTTGTTAATAATTTGTTATTTGAATATATTTGAACATGTATTAAAAATGCTTCAGCACAGTTATGTTTAATTTAGGCAGGTGTTTTGAAATATAAGTATTGAATCCCTAATGATAATACATTATTATTATTCTCATAATAAAGACACCTTGGCAATTAGATCTATTCCGTAAGGATTATGTTTTTCTTTTATAAAGTTATGAACATTTTTGCTTCTAAAAAAGAAATTGGACTAATGCTCTGGAAAGCTTAGGAACTTTCCTCAGAATGTGTTTTCCCCTATATTATTGACACTGTG
This sequence comes from Terrapene triunguis, assembly GCF_002925995.2. Classification (NCBI taxonomy): domain Eukaryota; kingdom Metazoa; phylum Chordata; order Testudines; family Emydidae; genus Terrapene; species Terrapene triunguis. The sequence continues at coordinate 2,866,945 of NW_020664399.1, read as the reverse complement.
GTTCTCAAACTTTTTCATAGTGTTACCCACATTTTACTAGAGATAATTTCATAGACTACTTGTCATCCCATTTACAGTCACAAAATCTTTGCACAGTAATAGCTTGAATGGAAAAGTAATATTATGAAAATATTTTATATGTTGTGCAGATGTTTTTTAATACCATTGAGCAGCTAGAAATAAAACAGTATCAGGGAACCAGCCAGCAGCCTGTGGATCAGTAGAAAGTTTCCTGGGGACCATGAACAGAGAGAAAAGGCAATAAGTAAATGCTGATCTTCAAATCAGCTTCAAATAAAGGTCAGTGATAACTGCATGATGGTTTTAAAGTATGGATAACTAGAGTGAGGGATGAAGAGAGTCATGAGCAATTTCAGGGACCCCTGAAGCCTGCAGTTATCCAGGGTCCCTGAAGTCATTCCTGAAAGAAAAGGGGTAGGAGATGAGTGACAGTCAGAAGAGGGAGGAAGAGTAGGGGTCTGAATTTGTATTTATGGTAGGGAAGGGAAAAGGGTAATGGTGGGAGCATTTGACATGGATTGCTCATAAACAGCAAGGAAGCAATAGCAATTGGTGCTGTGGAGGGGATGAAGAGGCTGTTCATGACTTCCCTCTTTCACCTAAATCATTCTGTGACACCATCAGAACTGGCCATGAAGCAGCAAATGGAAGCAGAAGTTGCTGGTCATCCCACAGGTACTGCACTGACAGACTAATGTTTCCTCACTATTGATCATCAAATATGTGTTTTAAAAGTTATTTGGCAAAAACTAAGTATTAGGATTTTGACCAAAACTGACTCCTTGCTATACAGAAAGTGAACAGGACATCATTGTAAATGCTGTCTACAAATTACAACAACAAAAGCACCTTCTGAAAATGAAACATCAAAAACTATTCACAGAGTATGCTCAACAAAATGTACTTCACATCAAAACATTCACTAATCTAAAAGTAAATGCTTTTCATTCTCATTAAGATTTAAAGCAGTCTTTGTCAAACTCCTGTAGCATATTGCACGTGGTTTCTAACTGATGTATCCTTGCCCTGCCTTTATATGCAGAGGATCTGGCCAGTGTTCTGCAATCATTTCATAGCTATCTGCAACTGTTCAGGAATCAGCAGGTCAGATATCTGTAAAAGAGCTGGGATGTGACCGAAGTCCTGCACATGTCTGCAACCAGGCCATCTATGAACTGATTCTATTAGATTCCAATCTAAGCAGGTTTGGGCCTACTTAGTACTTGAATAGACACTTATGATGAATATTTAGGTACTAGAGGAAAATGATGATATTGATTCAGCTGAAGACACTTTCCCCCTGCATCAGTACTAAACGAAGGTTTCAGAATAGTGTAATGGAGCACTGTTGAAGGTGTTGTTTTATAGCAGAATTAAAACGGGCCACTTATAGTAATTAAAGGTTATTGTCATTCAGAAGTTTAGTATGCTTATAAAATTTGCAGATGCCATGAAGCTGGGAAGGGATGCAAGCACTTTAGAGGACAGGATAGAATTCAGAATGACCTTGAAAACTGGAGATTTGGTCAGAAATCTACAAGATAAAATTCAATAGAGACAAGTGCAAAGTATTACACTTAGGAAAGAAAAATCAAAATGTACAATTACACAAAGGAGAGTAAGTGGCTGGGCATTAGTACTGATTAAAAGAATTTGGGGGTTATAGAGAATCACAAATTGAATATGAGCCAACAATGTGATGCAGTTGCAAAAAAAAGGCTATTACCATTCTGAGGTATATCAACAGGAGTGTTCTATATAAGAGATGAGAGATAGTTGTTTCACTCTACTTCACACTTGTAAGGCCTCAGCAGGAGTATTGTGTCCAGTTTGGGTGCCACTTTAGGAAAGATGTGGACAAATTGGACAGAGTCCAGAGGAGAGCAACAAAAATGATAAAAGGTTTAGAAAACTTGACCTACGAGGAAAGGTTAAAAAAAAAGTGAGCATGTTTAGTTTTGAGAAGAGAAGACTGATTGGGAACCTGATAACAGTGTTCAAATAAGGGCTAAAGAGGACAGGGATCAATTGTTCTCCAGGTCCACTGAAGGTAGGGCAAAAAGTAATGGGCTTAACTTGCAGCAAGGGAGATTTAGGTTAGATATTAGGAAAATCTAACTCGGGTCGGCAACGTTCGGCACGCGGCTCGCCAGCGTAAGCACCCTAGTGGGCCGGGCCAGTTTATTTACCTGCTGACGCGGTAGGTTCAGCCGATTTTTAATGTTCCTGAATCTCCTTTTGCCTCTTTCCCCTTCAGGGTACATGACTTTGACCAACAATTCACACACCAAATCATAAAAATCCAGAGCTGAAAGGGACTTTGAGAGGTCATCAAGTCCAATCCCCAGCACCGAGACAGTTCCAAGTATACCTAGGCCATCCTTGACAGGTGTTTGTCAACCTGTTCTTAAAAACTGCCAATGAGGTTGCCATAATCTCCCTTGGAAGCCTGTTCCAGATCTTAATAACACTTATAGTTAGATCAGGGGTCGGCAACGTTCGGCACGCGGCTCACCAGGGTAAGCACCCTAGCAGGCCAGGCCAGTTTATTTACCTGCTTACGCGGCAGGTTCGGCCGATCGCGGCCCCCACTGGCTGCGGTTCGCCGTCCTGGGCCAATGGGGGCGGCGGGAAGCCGCGGCCAGCACATCCCTCAGCCCGCGCTGCTTCCCGCCGTGCTAAACTCAGTCCATGCTAAACTCAGTCCATCCAGGCTGGAACGCACTTCTACCTAAACTAGGTTTCTAGGCTAATTTCAGTCACAGGGTAAACTAAGGGCTTGTCTACACAGTGACACTGAGGAAAATTAATCTGAATTAACCATGGGTGTGAATTAAAAGTGGATTAGTTAAACTACATTAAATCCCTGTGTGGGGACTCACATTCAGAATTAAAGAGGCTTTAATTCAATTTAGCTTATTCACTCTTCAAAGTAGGAGCAGGCTTCTGTCTAAGCTAAACTCTGAAATTGACTGAATCTTTAAGGAGTGGAGCAGGCTTCATAGTGCCTTAGCTCCTTTCTCAATACACTTTACCAATCCTTCCTTTCCACCAAACTCAAAATAGAGTCTACCAACTAACAGCAAACACTACAGTCTCCCTCAGCTCCAGGAGAACTTCACCAGCACGGCTCCCTCAAGATAATCCTATTGAGCTCTGAGGAAAGGAAACGCCAGTTCTGCAGAGCACACACTGAAGCATGGTTACTACCTCCCCATTTCTCTTGGACCAAAATGAAATTAATACCAATGACTCATTTAACTTAAACCAACCAATCCCTGGGGTCTCTCCACTCCCAATGACAGACCACCCCATTACAGACACATGGCAATATTACTAAGAATCATGGTGTTATCCCTGGTTTCCTTCTGGTCAAATCACAGAGTAACATTCTCCCTATTCTAATTCCCCCTGCCATTTCAACTGAATACAGTACTTTCCCCCTCTTCTTTCATTACATTGGGATACAGTATTTTATCACATATAGACACCATGTCAGTCCATGCTAGTGTCCCATGGCTATGAAATGCCTCAGCTATTTGGGGACAGTTCCTTAAATTTAACCGGTTAATGTACACCACCAACTGTAAAAGGGAACAATATTACTATATAGCTCATCAGGAATTCTACCAGAGGAACCCAGTTAGTCGTTACTGTATTGTACTTGATATAATTTGATATTTTTAAAAAATGAGCACACATTTCATATTGTAATAATTCATTATTCACTGTTTTTTCTCTCTTCCCTTTGAATGTGACTGTGTGTATGCTACTCACATAGTACTGTTGACTGCGTATTTATTTGGGGTCATTAGCAGAGATCAAACAACAGAAGAGATTTACTGAATGTCAGTAATTTATTATAAAATCCCCACAGAGTAAGATGTAGAATGAGCTCCTGGTGAAAATTGCATTTTAATTGGTCTTCTAGGGAATCACCTTAAAACAGATTATTGCATATTGACAGAAATCAAGAGCAAAAGAATAAGAGTATTAAAATCTCATTATGTAATTATATATTTTTGTCGCTAATGATAGCAGTTTAATTTCTGGTTAAAGCAGCAGTTATTGCATGTGGTTAAGCAAAATAATGTTATTTGGCAGTCTATATCATTGAAATTAAATAGAAAATCTAGAATATGCAAGCCCTGACTAGCATTATGTGTGGACATTTCAAAGTCATCTGACATATCAGAGCTTTGACTAGAGAAGTAAACATATGACATACAGCAGTATAAATACATTCTTCCTGGCACATGCAATATTTTAAGCCATAACAATAAGAGCCATTCACCTTGGGATGAGAGGAGAAGATGTTTTGCATTCTTAAATATTATACATCAAATAACTCATATGAAAATGTACATAGAGTTGAAAAGATTTTCTACAATTACAGTAGAAAATTAGGGCTGGAGGGACGCAAGTTATTGGTCCCAATACTGTTCATACACATGATAGGGAAGAATACTTCCCTACATTGCAGGAATTACTGGATCAAATTATAGCCTGTGTTGTGCAGGAGGTCAGACTAGGCCCTGGTCTACACTACGAGTTTAGGTTGAATTTAGCAGCGTTAGATCGATTTAACCCTGCACCTGTCCACACAACGAAGCCATTTTTGTCGACTTAAAGGGCTCTTTAAATCGATTTCTGTACTCCCCGACGAGGGGATTTGTCAAGGCTGTATCCCCACTTTGAACTTTAGGGTACAAGAGTGGGGGCCTGCATGAGGACTCCTAAGCTTATCTACCAGCTTAGCTTTGGTCCGCTGCCACCATCACAAGAACTCCCTCCCTGGGAAGCCTTGAGAAACCTTTCACCAATTCCCTGGTGAACACAGATCCAAACCCCCTTGGATCTTAAAACAAGGAGAAATTAACCATCCCCCCTCCTTCCTCCCACCCTCCTTTCACCAACTCCTGGTGAGTACAGATCCAAACCCCCTTGGATCTTAAAACAAGGAGAAATCAATCTGGTTCTTAAAAAGAAGGCTTTTAATTAAAGAAAAAGGTAAAAATCATCTCTGTAAAATCAGTATGGAAAATAACTTTACAGGGTAATCAAACTTAAAGAGCTCAGAGGACCCCCCTCTGTCTTACGTTCAAAGTACAGCAAAACAAAGATAAACACTCTGGTAAAAGGTACATTTACAAGTTGAGAAAACAAAGTAAATCTAAGACGCCTTGCTTGTCTTTTTACTTACAAGTTTGAAATAGGAGAGACTTGTTTAGAAAGATGGGGAGAACCTGGATTGATGTCTGGTCCCGCTCAGTCCCAAGAGCGAACTACCCCTTAAAACAAAGAGCACACACAAAAGCCTTTCCCCCCCCCCCAAGATTTGAAAGTATCTTGCCCCCTTATTGGTCCTTCGGGTCAGGTGTCAGCCAGGTTACCCGAGCCTCTTAACCCTTTACAGGTAAAAGGATTTGGAGTCTCTGTACACAGAGAGCTGTTACCCTTCCCTTTATAGTTATGACAGGATTAGTGCTGAAATCGGCCTTGCTGGGTTGAATTTGCGGTAGTGTGGACGCAATTCGACGGTATTGGCCTTGGGAGCTAACCCAGAGTGTTCCATTGTGACCGCTATGGACAACACTCAACTTAGATGCACTGGCCAGGTAGACAGGAAAAGCCTTGTGAACTTTTGAATTTCATTTCCTGTTTTGCCAGCGTGGCGAGCTCAGAGGTGACCGTGCAGATCTCATCAGCAGAGGTGACCATGGAGTCCCAGAATCGCAAAAGAGTTCCAGCATGGACCGAATGGGTGGTACTGGATCTGATCACTGTATGGGGAGAGGAATCCGTGCTATCAGAACTCCCTTCCAAAAGACGAAATGCCCAAATATTTGAAAAAATCTCCAGACCGCCGCTGGAGCCCCTGTGTAACCAACCGCCCTCCTCTCCAGGTTCCATAGCCTCCTCATCCAGATGCCCAAGAATGCGGTGGGGGGGCCTAAAGGCACCCAAGCACTCCACCCTAGAGGACTGCCCAAGCAACAGAAAGCTGGCATTCAATAAGTTTTGAAGTGCAGTGTGGCCTTGTCCTTCCCTCCTCCCCTCCTCCGTTACCCCACCTGGTGCTTCCCTTCTCCCCCACCACTCCCGGGCTACCTTGGCAGTAATCCCCCATTTGTGTGACGAATTAATAAAGAATGCATGAATTTGAAACAACAACGACTTTATTGCCTCTGCAAGCGGTGATCAAAGGGGGGAGGGAAGGGCAGTTGGCTTACAGGGAAGTAGAGTGAACCAAGGGGGCGGGTTTTCATCAAGGAGAAACACACAGAACTTTCACACCATAGCCTGGCTCATCATGAAACTGGTTTTCAAAGCTTCTCTGATGCGCAGCGTGCCCTGCTGCACTCTTCTAACTGCCCTAGTGTCTGGCTGCATGTAATCAGCAGCCAGGCGATTTGCTTCAACCTCCCACCCCGCCATAACCGTCTCCCCCTTACTCTCACTGATATTGTGAAGCACACAGCAAGCAGTAATAATGATGGGAATATTGGTTTCTAACCGAGTCAGTAAACTGCACCAGCGCGCTTTTAAGCGTCCAAAGGCACATTCTACCACCATTCTGCACTTGCTCAACCTATAGTTGAACTGCTCCTTACTACTGTTCGGCTTCATGAGCCATGGGAGCAAGGAGTAGGCGCGACCGTGCTGTGCTGCCAGCTGGGAGAGCAGCCCTGAGGCAGAAGCCTCCACCTTGCATGATATTCCAGGCAGGACTGAATCTCCATGAGATTAAACTTAAAGAAGAGAATGACCTGGAGTGACTCCCATTTATGTCCAAACACCCCTGACCGACCGCACCAAGGTCTGCCAGGAGCACCCATGTCTTCCCAGGTGCCCCGGACTGACCTCAGCGAGGTCTGCCAGGAGCACCCAGGAGACGACGACGATGGCTAGTAGTCGTACTGCATCATCTGCTGCCGCGAAGGCAAGGAGCTGCTGCTGTGTAGCAATGCAGTACCATGTCTGCCAGCAGCACCCAGGAGACATACGGTGACAGTGAGCTGAGCAGGCTCCATGCTTCCCGTGGTATATTGTCTGCATGGGTAACCCAGGAAAAAAGGCGAGAAACTTTTGTTTGCTGTGTGTTCCCGTCTGCCAAAGCAAACATGTATTTTCAGCAGTACTACAGTCTGGCAAAAGTACAATATCCATAAATGTATAAGTCAGAAGTATTGATAGAGGGGTAATTCCCAAAACAACCACTGCTCAGAAGAAGAATGGCGTTTTTTTCAATGAAATCATAAAAGACAGATAAAATCCAGATTGAAATACAAGTGCTTCTGATATCAGCCTTGCATGATGATGCCACAGATTAATTCAATTTATTAATCCTTTTATATGTATTACATAGGCAATCCAGAGCCATAATGTTCTCTGGTGTCACTCCATCCATTTCAGTGGAGCAGCACCTGGGATGAATCTGTCCCACAATGCCTAAGAAATAAAGTGTGTTACAGAGATGCAAGCTTATGTGATATAGATCAACGTGTATTTTATATTATTTTAATGCTTTCATTTACTATTGTAATTCAAAGAGTTTGAGTTTAGGTTCAGATTTTGCTCAAAATTCTACATTCTTCTGACTAGTTCTAAATACAAATTCCAAGGATAATCTCTGAATTTACTACTAAAGTAGAAAGCAGAGTCAGACATTTAAATCTTATCTTCAGACACAGGGTTCATTTTCAATGTTCTCCTGAGGCATTTAACTGTACAATTCATAGGAGTTACTGAGCTATTATATATGCCCAAGTATCACTCTGAAACCACTTTTCACATATAGGGGTAATAGTCAAAGCTCTTTCTTTATGCAAAAATTGTAGAGGTAATTATGGTGGCAGGGATTAATGAAGAGGCCTATGACTACTCTATTGTAGTGTCTTTACTAGGAAAAAAGTGTGCTTTTAAAACTAATTGACACATGTAAAAACCCTAGTGTAGTATGGGTAATTTGTATTTTAACATATATTAGCTGGGCAAGGGTCAACCCTGACCCCTACCCAGATAATATGCATTAATATATAAATTGCTCAGACTACACTAGGTGTAGAGGAGCAGACTCACCCCTGCGGCACCTCCTGCTGGTCTCTTCTGGAAATTAGCTCATAGACCCAGGAGCGCCCTCTGCAGGCTGGTGATCCACCTGTCCTCTAGCCTCCATGTCCCTCCCTGGACCCAGGTGCCCGTGTACCTGGGGTGCTGCCCCTAGCAGTAACCCCTCAGTCTTAGGGTCTCCCCTCCCCAGGGAACCCCCACCCACTATTCCCACTTTGTCTCAATATAAGGCTACTGCCAGTCATCGTCTAGCTCCACGCCCTGGGGTAGACTGCAGTATCAGCCTACTCATCACTGGTAAGGTTGGGTTTGGACCTGCTGCCTTGGCCTACCCCTGGGCTACCCTCTGAAACCCCCAGTACATCTTGGCCTTCTGCTAGGCCACAGCCTGGGGCTTTCCAGGCTGGAGCTCCCCAGCCCTACTCCACTTAGGTACTCTGTCTCTAGCTCCCTGCAGCCAAGCCCATCTCCCTCTACAAACAGAGAGAGACTGAGTCCTTGCTCCTGGCTCCCAGCCTTTATGAGGCGTGGCCCAGCTGCGGCTGCTTCCCCAATCAGCCCAGCATTCAGAGCTGCAGCCCTCTTTAAGGGCTGATTTCAAGCCCTTCAGGGCAGGAGCAGGTAATCACCCCGCTACACTAGGGTTTTAATATATTAGTCAACATGTTTTTAAAACACACCTTTTTCTCTAATGTGGACACTGCCTCAAAAGGGTTAAATTATGTAAAAAAAGCATACAAGGTTGTTTGCACCACCTGGAAGCAATAATACTTTAGCTTGAAAATGTATACATTTCTGTAGAAACTGATAACACTACCATAACTATAATAATTTTTCTAATTAAATATATACCATACTGGAGAAATACTGTTAATAAATAATGAACATTTGTAAGCAATGTAATACTTAATTTTTTGTATTTCTAGAGTGCCATTCATGTATTGATTAAATACACTTTACAAAGGTAAGTGTTATTACAGCAGGACAAAAATGTAATGGGGGGGTTTGTTTTTTAACTATCTTTGAAAGCCTGGAGATTTTCAAAAATTCTTTCCCTCCCCCCATTAATAATCTTGAAATTTTGCAAATTATTTTCTACATTTTTTGATCAGCTTTATTTTAGAGATGGAGAAACTGAGGCACAAAAGGGCTAAGTCCCTTGCCCAAGTTAACAGTGAGTCAATAGAAAGGGCATAGAAAACAACACAGGTCTCCCAACTACCAGTCATTAGACCACTGGTGGGCAACCTGAGGCCCGTCAGGGTAATCTGCTGGTGGGCTGCCAGACAGTTTGTTTACATTGGTACGACTGCCCGCAGCTCCCAGAGGCCGCGGTTCACCGTTCCCAGCCAATGGGAGCTGTGGGAAGCAGTGGCCGCCCGTGCCGCTTCCAGCCGCTCCCATTGGTCATGAATGGTGGACCGTGGCCACTGGGAGCTGTAGGTGGCCGTGCCAATGTAAACAAACTGTCTGGCAGCCCACCAGCAGATTACCCTGACCCATGCTTACATACTAGACCATGCTTATTAGCAGCTAAAAGGAAAGTAGCATAATTTATGAATTGGTTTAAAACAAATTTGACTTATTCAAGAAAAATTAGGACCCTAACATAACTTGGCCCTTTTACTTTTAAGCAGAGCATTGCATCAGATCAAAACAGATGAAAAATTCTACTATTGCTGACTGTTTGAATCATGCTGGCCAAATGTGAAGAATGTCTGACCTTTGTGCACGAGATCTGTCTGCCAAAGTACAACGCGTAAGATAGTTAATATCACTGATACTAGAGTAATTGAAAAGAAAGACACAGGAACTGTGCTGGATTTACTATTTGATTGTGCATAAGATCAGAACAAACAGTAAAATAAGGCACTTTGTAATACCTCACTGATCACCATTCAGAGGGTAGCCAAGAGCCGTTTAAAAGCCTTTGTTATACAACATTCTCAACAAATCTAATAGTCATTAATGTACTATTTAGTCTGCCTGTTAGCAAAGCAATCTAATGGAACTGTTGTTAACCCATCTCATGTGCACTTTAATGGTGACTGGAGATAATTATATTTGGCTCTCTCTCTAATATGTACACAGGTGTAGTCAGAACAAAACTAGCAATATCGCATTGGGATTGTTTCCTCTCAAATTAAATTAGCACTAAACTCTTCAGAATAAAAGTAACATCTCTGTGGCAGGTGCAGTTCAGCTATAAAGATTATATACTATCATGCAGGTAGTGTCTGCTGTAGGAAGGATGATTGTCAACCTCAATTCCAATACCACTTTGTATGAGAAATGTACAAGTAGATGAAAAATTCCTTTTGGCTGACATTTGCTATGCTTGGTCTTGGCCCAAAGGCATGAAGAGGATGAGCAAAATCAGATGGGATGCCTTTTGAGTTATTTGAATAAGGGAGGCTGTGAGGAGGAGATACACTTTGTAACTTCAAACCTGGCTTGTTTTATGTATGTCATCAACACTTAAAAGTAACCCGCTCTTGTTAATAAGCCTAACAGGCACTCTAGGGGGCCAAAGAGCTATTTAAAAATCTTTCCTCCTAACAAAGCCTCCTCAAGCATAATGAGGAGTTGTTCACTTTCCCACACACTGGAGCTGCTGAAGTCTCAGCTCCTGAAACCATTTCAGAGGCTGTGGGAGCTTCTAGGCTTGTCTGGAGATGATGAACTTTCACAGGTACTTTTGTGGGCTGGTGAACCAGTTGGTCACTAAGGGTATGTCTACACTACGGGATTAATCCGAATTTAGATAATTCGAATTTGGGAAACAGGTTGTATAAATTCGATTGTGCGCGGCCACACTAAGCACATTAATTCGGTTTTTAACCACATTAATTCGGTGGTGTGCGGCCACACTACCCCATTAATTTAACCACATTAATTCGGTGGTGTGCGGCCACACTAACCCTAATTCGAATTAACAAAATCGATTTTGGCGCTACTCCGCTCGTCGAGGTGGAGTACAGAAATCGATTTTAAGTGCCCTTTAATTCGAATTAACTGGCTCTGTAGTGTGGACGGGTGAAGGGTTAATTCGGATTAACGCAGCTAAATCCGAATTAAAGTCGTAGTGTAGACCAGGCCTAAATATCCATGCACTTCTCCAGTCTTTTGAGGCAGCAGTGCAGCTCTGGGTCCTTGTTGCACCAGGAGGATACCAAGTCCTTGAGACACTTACTTAGTGTCAGGACTGCCGACCTGAGGAGGAATGTAGAACAAGAGACCCATTCCATACTTTACTGGTGCAGCTGTGGAAAGAGACACTTGGAAAGTCTTAGGCATAACCCAGTAAGCCTTCTATAGGACAAGTGGAGCAAAGTCCCTGTGCTAAATGTTTAAGGTGTTAGTGGCTTAACCCAGTAGGCTTTACATGGCCCACTGTGGAAAAAGGCAGTAGTGAGTCCTATGCATAATCAGGTGAATCTTAAAAGGGAGCTAAGTTTTAAACCCTAATTTGGATTTTCCTTTTCCATCGCAAGTCTCTCACAATACAACTATTTCTTAGGCCTGGTCTACACTAGGCTTTTATGTCGAATTTAGCGCCGTTATATCGAATTAACCCTGCACCCGTCCACACCACGAAGCCATTTAGTTCGACATAGAGCCCTCCTTAAATCGATTTCTGTAATCCGCCACAACGAGAGGAGTAGCGCTAAATTCGAAATGGCCATATCGAATTAGGCTAGGTGTGGATGGAAATCGACGGTAATAGCTCCGGGAGCTATCCCACAGTGCACCACTCTGTTGACGCTCTGGACAGCAGTCCGAGCTCGGATGCTCTGACCAGCCACACCCCGGGAAAATTTGAATTCCTTTTCCTGTCTGGGCAGTTTGAAGCGCAGTTTCTGTTTGGACACCGTGGCGAGCTCAGCAGCAGTGGCAGCAGTGGCAACGATGCAGAGCTCTCCAGCAGAGATGGCCGTGCAATCCAATAGAAAGAGGGCCCCAGCATGGACGGATCGGGAAGTCTTGGATCTCATCGCTGTGTGGGGAGATGAGTCCGTGCTTTCCGAGCTGCGCTCCAAAAGACGGAATGCAAAGATCTATGAGAAGATCTCTAAAGCCATGGCAGAGAGAGGCTACAGCCGGGATGCAACGCAGTGCCGCGTGAAAATCAAGGAGCTGAGACAAGGCTACCAGAAGACCAAAGAGGCAAACGGACGCTCCGGATCCCAGCCTCACACATCCCGTTTCTACGAGGCACTGCATTCCATCCTAGGTGCGGCCGCCACCACTACCCCACCCCTGACCGTGGACTCTGAGGATGGGATATTGTCCGCGGCCGGTTCCTCAGCGGACGGGGAAGAGGAGGAAGGAGATGAGGAGGACGAGGCAGTAGACAGCGCTTACAACGCTGATTTGCCCGACAGCCAGGAGCTCTTCATCACCCTGACAGAGATCCCCTACCAACCCTCCCCAGCCGTTACCCCAGACACAGATTCAGGGGAAGGATCAAGCAGTAAGTGTTTTAAATATCCAAACATTTATTTACAACATAACTGGCATATTTAAAATATTAACAGTAGCTAAAGTGCTTTAAAACATGTAAACATTTATTTGCAACAAAACAGGAAGATTGAAAATATTAACAGTGGGTAAAGTGCTTCAAAACATGTAAACAGGAAAGTCAAACAAAAGGGGAATCAGTGCAAAGTGTATCATGATTACTCCGTCTTTGGGCGCCTCAATATATAGTCCGAACCATTTTAAAAAAATCTCACAATGTCCGCTTCATGATTATAGTGCCCAAAACCCTGCAGTCATTTGTCCCTCCAAGGGCACCTAAGCCAAGAACTGGTCAATGTAACCGGGGATCGAGGCGACATCCTCCGGGGAGAACTCCTCATACACCTCCTGCAGGTGTTTTTCAAGCCTCATCAGCAGGTTCCTGGGCAGGGACAGCTTATTAGGCCCCCCGTGGTAGGACACGTTTCCCTGCCACAACGCCAGCAGGTACTCCGGGATCATGGCCTTGCAGAGCAGTGCAGCAAATGGCCCCGGTTTCTGCAGGCTGTCCCGGAGCATCTTCTCCTTCTGGCTCTCGGAGACCTTCAGGAGGGTGATGTCAGGCATGACTCCCTGCTGTGAATTAGGTAGGGGAAAGTTAGTATTGGGACTGCTTGCCCGTCCCTTTACAGAACTGCAACCGCCGGTTTACAGCCACGCGGTTTACAGCCGCGAGGGGCTGGGACAGGGCCAGAGTTCATGCTTGCAGGATTGCTGCCAGCAGAGACTCGCATTGCTTTCTATGTGAAAGGAGGCCAGTGCCACTCTTAAAGTTTTAAGCAGCCACAAGTCTACGGCTTACCATGTTTGCCATCTAGACAAAGTCCGGTGTCCTGCCCTGCTCCTCAGCTCGCCACAGCAAGACCGCAGGCACTGTAGGCGAGGGCCGAAAATTCGACCTTGTCCTCAGTGCGCGTGTGATAGGTGCTCTGCATGGTCTTGTTCACAGAGAAAGACTATGTTCTCTGTTCACAGATACATTGCTCTGTCTCAGGAATTCACTCCCTTTTTCCAATTCCCACAGCCACATCTGCCCAGAGGCTAGCGCACATTAGGAGGAGGAAGAAGAGGACACGGGAAGACATGTTTGCTGAACTAATGGCATGCTCCCGAGCACAGGCAGCCCAGCAGACACAGTGGAGGGAGAACTTGTCCCAAATGCACCGGGCAAACATTGAACGGGAGGAGAGGTGGCGACAGGAGGACAGGCAGGCTACTCAAACGCTGCTTGGACTAATGAGGGAGCAAACGGACACGCTCCGCCGCCTTGTGGATGTTCTGCAGGACCGGAGGCAGGAGGAGAGAGCCCCGCTGCAGTCTCTCTGTAACTGCCCTGCCCCGCCACCAAGTCCCATACCCCCCTCACCCAAAGTCCAAACACGGAGGGGTGGAAGGGGCCGTGAAAAATTTCACTCCACCCCTGCGGACTGCTCTACCACTAGAAGGCTCTCATTCCCCAAAATTTGAAAAGTCCTTTCCTACCCGCCTCACACAAGACCCCGTCCAAGTTTCACCCCCCCGTTCCATGTGCGGTTGTTAATAAAGAATACGTTTCTGTTCATTTCTGTTTCCATCCTCTTCTTTTGGAGGGGAGTCTGTCTGGAGGGGGGGGGAAGGGCCTTGGTCATTGGACAGGACAGTCACCTTTAGCAGGGGGCAGGTGCAGCAGCAGGGCACATATACAGTGCAGTGACTAGTTATCCTGGTCAGTCTGGGAGGTGGTTTTCATGTTCTGTGTGGTGGGGGCGGTGGTGTTGCTCTGTGACTTGGTGGCGGGGGAGGGCAGTTACAGATCTTATGCAGCGGTCCTTACCCTGGATCACAGAGCCGCGCAGCAGGGGATCTGTAACCCTCCTCCCCCTGCAAGACAGTCACATAGCCGACACATACACGCAGTCCCGGCCAGGAGGGCTGGCAGGCTCCGTTGAAACAACCAGTCCACCATCGCGGAGCCTGTCATTCCTGGAGTTTAGAAGCATCATTTGCATCACAACCCTAAACCCGCTCCCCGCCACAGTCTGCGTCCCAGGTTTAAAACATTCCCGTGAAAACAGTAATAAAGACAACGGTGTCCATGAACAAAACAGAACAGATTTTATTTTTTGGGAAGGGGGTGAAGGGGGTATGTAATTGGAGAGGATAGTCGACGGCAACTGGGTAAAGAAACGGGGGCAAGTTCAGCTTCTGTGTCCACAAACTTAAAAGTCACTGGGTACCCTGCTCAGCCTTGAAACTGGCTTTCAAAGCCTCCCGGATGCACAGCGCGTCCCGCTGGGCTCTTCTAATCGCCCGGCTGTCTGGCTGGGCGTAATCAGCAGCCAGGCTATTTGCCTCAACCTCCCACCCCGCCATAAAGGTCTCCCCCTTGCTCTCACAGAGATTGTGGAGCACACAGCAAGCTGCAATAACGATGGGGATATTGGTTTCGCTGAGATCACAGCGAGTGAGTAAGCTTCTCCATCTCCCCTTGAGACGGCCAAAAGCACACTCCACCACCATTCTGCACTTGCTCAGCCGGTAGTTGAACAGTTCTTTTTCTGTGTCCAGGGCGCCAGTATAGGGCTTCATGAGCCAGGGCATTAGCGGGTAGGCTGGGTCCCCGAGGATGACTGTAGGCATCTCCACATCCCCAAGAGTTATTTTGTGGTCTGGGAAGTAAATACCTTCCTGCAGCCGTCTAAACAGACCAGAGTTCCTGAACACGCGAGCGTCATGAACCTTGCCCGGCCATCCGACGTAGATGTTTGTAAACCGTCCCCGATGGTCCACCAGTGCTTGCAGCACCATTGAAAAGTAGCCCTTTCTATTGATGTACTGGCTGGCCTGGTGGCCCGGTCCCAGGATAGGGATGTGAGTCCCATCTATAGCCCCACCGCAGTTTGGGAATCCCATCGCAGCGAAGCCATCTATGATGGCCTGTGCGTTTCCCAGGGTCACTACCTTTGACAGCAGTACCTTGACGATTGCCTTGGCTACTTGCATGACAACAACCCCCACGGTAGATTTGCCCACGCCAAAGTGGTTCGCGACTGACCGGTAGCTGTCCGGCGTTGCAAGCTTCCAGAGGGCTATGGCCACTCGCTTCTGGACAGTCAGGGCTGCTCGCATGCGGGTGTCCTTGCGCTTCAGGGCAGGGGACAGCAACTCACAAAGTTCCAGGAAAGTCCCCTTCCGCATGCGAAAGTTTCGCAGCCACTGGGATTCATCCCAGACCTGAAGCACTATGCGGTCCCACCAGTCCGTGCTTGTTTCCCGGGCCCAGAATCGCCGTTCAACAAAATCCACATGCCCCATTGCAAACGTGATGTCCTCGGCGCTGGGTGTCGTGGTTTCTGACAGCTCTGTGCTACTCTCCGACTTCAGGCCCTCACTCCGCTGCCGTAGCCTCCTCGCCTGATTTCTCTGCATCTGCCTCTGGGAAAGGTGTATGATAAGGTGCGAGGCGTTGAGAACGGCCACAACTGCAGCGATGGTCGCAGCGGGATCCATGATCGCAGTGCTGTGGCGTCCGCGCTGTCACTGATCAAAAAGTGCGCGAACTGATTTCCCGCCGGCGCTTTCAGGGAGGGAGGCAGGGCGGTAGTGACTGACGGATGACGACAGTTACCCAAAAGCACCCTCGCCACAATTTTTTACCCAGAAGCCATTGGGGGCTCGACCCAGAATTCCACTGGGCAGCGGGGACTGCGGGAACTGTGGGATAGCTGCCCACAGTGCACTGCTTCCAATGTCGACGCTTTCCCTGGTAGTGTGGACTGACAAAGTCGAATTACTGTCCTTAGTGTAGACACACACGTTCGACTTTCTAATATCGATTGCACATATTCGATTTAACTAAAATCGAACTACTCTCGTAGTGTAGACATACCCTTAATGTCTTTCCAAGAACTAGAGAAATTCCCCAAACCAAGGAAACCCCTGTAGGTGTATAGGAAATGGACATCTGTTTAAATAGTTTCTGAATTTCTGACTTCTGTGTTTAGAACCCTGACAGAACAGCAGCATGGAAAGGTAGCTAGTCCTTGCATGGTGTGTACAGTTAGTAAGCATGGTCATTTTGACCTCATTATGCCAGTGTGGTTCCTTCTTATTAAGTTTGTTGTGTAAAGGGACAAACCCCATTCCAAATATTTTTAGCCAGAATTAAAGTTGAAAATGGGTTGGGGTTTGTCCCTTTACACAACAAAATTAATAGGAAGTTTTGAAAGACTTGGAGTTATCAAAAGAAAAATGTCTCCTTTTTTTTGGAATGTTAACCTTAATTTGTTAAAATAAATACATAAAAACTGCCACATTCTTGTGTATTCCTTATAAACGTAACTCTGAATCGTGTGTGTGTTTTGTGATAATGTGTGTTAAAGGTCTTGAAGGAACACCAAAGTCTTTGAAGTGTATTTTCATGCTTAACTTTGGCTTAAAACTATTGCTTGTTATAACACGTTTAGGTGATATGCATGTCATTAATTCCAGAATGATGCCCATGATAAATTGCACAAATTATGCCCTTTTGACTGCCTCACCTGCGCTCTACCCACTAATCACCTTCCCAGGACTTTAATATTAAAACCTCCAAGTAGCTTCAAACAGCCACCATTTTAGAAGCAAAAACCTACCATTGTGATATTTCTCTTCCCATCAAATATGGAACTTCTCCTTCCTCGCCAAAAGAATTTCACTGGCCTGATGTGTCAGGAAGGGTGAAATTTTGAGTCCACTCTTGAGTAAAGTGACCCTCCCAAATTTATGCCACTAAAACTTTCATTGTATGCCATCATAGATGCCTTTTATATAACGAGAGTCTCTGAAAAAAGTCTTTGATTTAATTAGCCTTTTTAAAATTCAGCTATTTAAAACTTCATGCCTTAGAAAGCCCAGGTGTTTTAATTTTCACATGTCCTTATTGTATACATTAATTTCCAGTTTGTAACATTTTCTTCATACATAATTTATTAAACTACTGTCTCTCAGTGAGGAAAGATTCATTTACATGCAGTACAAGACAGCAAAGAAGCAAAATCCCATCTTACCATCTTCCTGAATTCAAAGGTGTTTCAAAGAAATTACAACTTGGGTTGAAAAAGAAAGGAAAATTTTAGAACACACGCAAATGCTGAAAATCCACCCGAGTGTTTCCCGACTGACCAAAAATATCTTTGTGAAGGTCAGACCCTTTGTAGACCCATAATAACCTTAGACTGATTTCCTCATCCCCCAGTCCCTGAAAATATCCTGGAATCAAGGAGTTAAACAAAGAGAGCCTTTGAAGGTATGGCCATCCTGCAATCATGGCATGCATCTGCAGCTCGTGTAGACGTACCCAAGCCAACATTAATCTAGCTAGCTCAGGTACTGGAACACTGAAGCCATGGCAGTATGGGCTTCATCATGGGCTATACGAGCCTGCTCAGAATGCTGGGGCATTACACCTGGGGTTAGTCAATGCTGAAGCGCATGCTGCTGCAGCTTCACACCTCCAGTATCCAAGCGAACTAGATTAAAATTAGATTGTATATATATATAAACTAAAGCTGCAATAGCACCCCATGATTGCATACTGTATGTTTGCAAGGGAGAGGGAGCAGTGAGGAGGGAGTAGTGGTGGAAGAAGAAGCAGGTTGGGGAGAAGTCAGCACAGCAAGTGGTGAACCATTAAAAATGGCTTCCATGATTCTCAGGTTTGATCATAGACTATGGAGGCAGATTCCCAGCTGGTGTAAACCATTAGAGCTTCATCGTAGGTATGACAACGTAGCCATTGGAGCTAACAGAAATCAACATAACACTAACTCCCTATAAGAGTGTCAAAATCACTCCTGCTGACCTCTCAAAGGTGATGGTTAAATGTAACAAATCAGAGGATCACAATCAGTACTACATAACCTGTCTTAATCAACACAGCTCAATATTCAAAAATGCTCTTTGAAAAAAGATACCAGAGAAGGGTTTGCAGTCAATTGATATGAAATTTTCACATGGACAGAAAAATTCCACTCAAAGCACTGCATTTCTGTAGAAGCTCTGAAATCTGAAATGATCAGATTTCAAGAGTTTTTAATTTCATTGCAGATTTCATGATAGGTTGCATACGGCCAAGCATTATATTTCCTTTCGAAATAATAGATTCAACTGCAGGTACCCATGCTAGTGTGTGTACATTACATGCTGCTAAAGCGTGATAACGGAAATTACACTGGTATGGCTTTATTTCTTACTTTGTCTTCAAACTGAATTATACTTGTCTACTGAATTACAAAAAACTTGAATGACAGCCAATGTTAAATCACACTGATGCAGTTATGACACTCATTTCTTCAAGAAAGAAAATATGAATGACAAGGAGAAGATTAGATGAGAATATACAACATGAAATAGCTTCACATTTTCTTTCAGAGTTTCCAAACTTCAGGGAAATTGACTTTTTTGATGCATCTAATTTCTCAAGTTAGACTGTATGCCAGAATTCATCCCAGTCCCCAATCCTGTGCAGGATGGTGTTTGGGGTTATGTATTCCACAATGCATGTCACTGTTTTGAACAAAAACAAATGACTTTTTCTGTGGTGTGAAAATACAAAAATGCTGCTAAAAAGAGAAAATTCAAAACCAAATAACATACCAGTTAGGTAGAAAATTATTCAGATAAGGCTACATTTGGGATAATACTAAACAGAAGTAGAAAACACAGATAGGGAAAAAGGAGTGTGTGTTTTGGTTTTATAGCAATGACAAGGCAACAGATTCAATAATATCATGGTGGAACTGCAGCACATTATATGCACTATACCTTGTTTCTCTTTATGTACACATAAGCAGGGATCCTAGTTTTCCATGATAAAAAACAAAATTCTCTGATAAAAAACATAAAAATCCACATTTTTTCCACAATTAAAATGAAATGCTTAACTTTAGTTTCCCTAGCCACAACATATATAGGTATCAGTTAAACACAATTTTTATTATCCCCCCATTTATCTGAGCCTCCATTATCCAGCTCACTGTACTAACCAAACCACTGGCTGCCCAGAGCCGATAGCAGTTGGGCTTGGGCGGTCAGCCAGGACTCACTGCTTGAGCCCTGCAGAGCTGACCGCCTGAGTCTCCCCTCCGCCCCCATCTTAAAATAAGGGATAGAAAGCTTTTTGCCAATTCTCCTGATTATTTCAAATTTTGATTATCCATCTGTCCCTAGTCCCAATTAGATCGGATAAACGGGGTTCCACTGTCAATTTAAAACACAGTCAAAAATCAACCACGAGAGGGGGAGGTTGTGCACATTGAATAAGTGATACTGATACTTGCAGTAAAATTTAGTTGATAGTTGTACATTTTTATTTTTTCACAAAATGTAAAAACTGAAGATTCTCTGTAAAAACATAAAATCCGCATTTTTCCATATTTTCCTATGGCAAATGGATTGCTAGGGTTCCTGCACCTAAATAAGCATGTACTATACAAATAAGATGTCCCTGTTTGTTTGTCTCAGGCTGAAACATTTTCCTCCATGCTGAAGCTTGTTATTTATTTGGTTCATTTTTTCTTATTACAATGTAAAAACGAAAAGAAAAAAGCATCAACAAAACTGTTTTTGGTTAGTTATATTTAGCAGCTTGTTGACCCAAGGCATGCATAGCTGTGATTTCAGATATTTCGGAGAAAGAATTTAAAACATGAAGTACTTCATTAATTAACTATGGTCCATTCACAAAATGTACATGACTTGTGTGAGTCAATTTTGGGATTTGTTCTGTTCTATTAATGCAACCCCCTTATTCTGCTTCTCAAAAGAAGCCTCAAAGTGCCTGATTCAGCCCTTGCTAAAGTCAAAAAGAGAAGAAGGATGACAAGGCACTAGCCTGGGACTTGAAAGACTCAGGGCAGGTCTACACTACCGCTTATGTTGATATAACTTGTTTCACACCGGGGAGTGAAAAAGCCACACACCCCTGAGCGACGCAAGTTACAGCTACTTATCCACTGTCCATGAGATGCTCTCCCGACAACATAGCTTCCACCTCTCACGGAGGTGAAGTAATTATACCTATGGCATAGAGCGTCTTCACCAGATGTACTACAGCGGCGCAGCTGCACTGATGTAGAACTTCTAGTGTTGACTAGCCCTCAGATTCAGTTCCATGATCTGCTGCAGTCTTGCTGTGTGACGTTGGGAAGTCATTCAAGCCCAGATCCACAAAGTGACTTGGGCATGTAACTCCCACTTCAGGACCCAAAGTCTTCATTTAGGCACCACAGATTCTCAGAACCCCTGCTGCACTGCCACATAACTTTGGAAGCACCTGAAAACCCTAGACACCTAAATTTCAACTATTAAAGTGGCTGAGGCACCTAAGTTCTGCCTCTGGGCATGCACACTGATGCCTCAGTCCTGACAGCCAGCTCCTGTGTCTTTCCTAAGCCCCAGTGAGATCCTCAAACCAGGGGAGTGTGCCCTGCCTATCACAGCTGAAGGGCCTAATCTGGTAGGTGTTTTCAAAACATGCCGAACGCCTCACAAAACAGCCAGGGGGAGAAGATGGTGGTCTCCCTTATAACCTTTAGCTTAGTGGCTAGGGCAGTCACCAGGGATGTGGCAAACCATGTGTAAATTGCTACCCCCTCCCTCCCATGGGAAGAGATTTGAACTTGGCTTTCTTGACTCTCAGGTGAGTACCCTAACTGCTGGGCTATATGGGCTATTCTGAAGTGGGTCTTCTCAATCTCTCCTTTTAAAGCTGCTCAACTGTGTATAAATAATTAAGTATGCATTGAGTCAGAGAAAGAAAGAGAGAGAATGACTCTCTAGTTCAGTTGTCACTGTCCTCCTCTTCCTCTCCACTCACTGTTTTGAATCCAGTTGGGCTTGTGCCACTGCTGTTCTTGAAAGAAATGGCTTGGGTGCCTGACTCTAGGAGAGGGTTCACAACTGTTCAAGTGGAGAAAGATGTCTCCCTCCAGCCCAGATTTAGGCGTGCAGCTCCCTGAGAGGGGTGGGGCTTAGGACACACCCCTCTCCTTGGCATCTGCTATGGGCTAGTTTAGGTGTCTCCCCACCTAGATTACTGGCTTTTGTGGATCCCATTTTTATGTCTCTGTCTTTCCCCTTATGTTGTATAGGGAACATAGGCCAGGTCTACACTACAGATTTATATTGGTATAACTACATCACTCAGAGGTGTGAAAAATCCACACCCCTGAGGGGCGTAGACAGCAGTATGTTGATAGGAGAGCTTCTCGTATTGACATAGCTACCACCTCTCACAGAGGTGGATTACTATGCTGACGGGGATGTCCCAATTTGGAAGTAGAAATTGGTAGAGTCTGATATTTTCTTTGATGCAATCTTGTTTATTTACAAAGACTGCACAAAGTCCTTGTGTCTCTAAACACACAAGGAATCAAGAATGAAAGGAGCAATTTCTTAGCATATAGCCCCAAGCCTCATTACCAACACCAGATACAAAATTGCCCTCTCTAAATTTTTCCGGGATCACACTGTGTTTACAGGCTCCTGCTTGGCTTTCTTGCCTCAAACTCTCTCCGTGTAATTGTCTGGTCTCTCTTCCCACACACACTTCTGTCCAAAACAATACTCAGCCAAAAGTTCCTGCCTGGGTTCACACACACCTTTTGTCTTAGGTGGGGGGTTATGCTTACAGTCATATATAATGAAGGGTGAGTTCACACATATCAATCTCAATGGGGCTTTAACTCAATCCATAACAAGGGTTCACTCAGATCATAATAGGCACAAGATAGCCCACAGGCAGAGAAGCTAGAAATTCTCTAGATCAGTGGTTCTCAAACTTTTTTTTCCCGTGGACCACTTGAAAATTGCTGAGGGTCTCGGCGAACCATTTAATGATCTTTCCAAATGTCATTTGTACCATTAGCTAACTATTGTAAACCGCTTTGGATAAAAGCGCTATATTAAAAAAATGTAATAATAATTAACGTTTTTTGTTCTACAAATAAAAGTACACAACTCATATTTTCATATCAGTAGTCTTACCTTTCTAATGCAATGGATGTGCCCTCTCTCCCCTGCCGCGCCAGCCCCCAAGCTGGGACTGGGAAGGAGGGGGGGTCTCTCCCTCTCCACAGAAGCCACAGAGCTGAGGCTGGGAAGGAGGGCTCTCTCTCCCCGGCAGCTGCAGCCCTGGAACTGGAGAAAGTTGCCTCTTTCTCTGGCCACCGCAGCCCTGCATTGTCCCAAATTCCCCCCACCCCCTCTTCTCACCCCACTGCCCCCTCCCATCTACCCCTGATTCCCCCCATGGCCACCACCTCACCTTACATGTGCATCTTCTCCAAGGTCCAGGCACCTAATTAGTGGAGCCATGCCTGCGCAGCTCCACTAATTAGGTGGGTGGCCCTTCATTATCTTGTGTGCGGTCGCCCACGCACACACCTTAGAGGGAACTATCCGCGGACCACCTGAATGGAGCTCGCTGACCTCAGTTTGAGAACCTCTCCTCTAGCTGAAGGCAGGCTTTTCGAGGCTGACTGGACTTCAGTGAGCCAGGGAAAAGGTTTAAAAAGGTGCCTGGCTATTGTGCGTTTCCTGATTTGTCCCTTAGTTCTGGTGATGAGGAAGAAGGCAAGAGTGGTTCTTAAATTGCACTACTTGATTGATCACAGAAATGGTGGCATCAGCTATGGTAGAATACTAAAGATGTCATGCTTTTTCTGATACTACTGTAACACTCCACTCCCCTTCAAAAGGAAGTAAACAAGTGATCTAGAGATGCTGAGCATAATTTAATATAAGGAGATATACCCATCTCCTAGAACTGAAAGGGACCCTGAGAGGTCATTGAGTCCAGCCCCCTGCCTTCACTAGCAGGACCAAGTACTGATTTTTGCCCCAGATCCCTAAGTGGCTCCCTCAAGAATTGAACACACAATGCTGTGTTTAGCAGGCCAATGCTCAAACCACTGAGCTATCCATCCCCCTCCCCCTTACAATGAAAAGCACTAGACCTCATGATCAAAGTAAAATCAAACTCTATGCATCAGAGGGTGACCTGCTGAGACCATCCACCTGTGACATCAAAGGAGATTTCAGCCATGTGAGATCGTGTGATAACTTGCTGTGCAATCCCGAGTGGGGTATTTAAACAGAATGAGAATCCAGCACAGAGACCCATAGGACAATAAAAAGAATCTACAGGAGCTCTCCACATCTCTTCTCCCCAGAGAGCTCTAAACTGTTCAGCTGTGAAGCTATTTGATTTATTGTGTGCAGGAGATCCCTGGCAGGCTGACCTTTGTGCTGATCAGAGGAGCCAAGAGCTAATTCTGTGACCTTCCCCAATTTGTCAAGCAGCTGCTATTTTTAGCTGGATTCAGCCCTGGTGTAACACCAGGATGTTCAAAGCTAATATTGATATTCCTCTTTAATTTACATAGCAGTGCTTTCTTTAATAACAGCATTTTAAGGTAGGAGTGAAGTGTCAGGCTTCACTTTGAATACCTGAGCATTTGTTGTTTTGTGTCATAATCTCAATGTTATTTAAACATAGTTTTTAACTGTGACTTTAGATCAGTATCTTACACCATATTAGTCAAGCCTGGCTTAGTCTTTGTA
>NW_020664399.1:2804799-2837747 GCF_002925995.2 Terrapene triunguis | reverse complement strand
GTAATCACATATATTTGGATCTTTGTGAAAGAAGGATGCCTTTGCGGTTAAGGCAATGTGGGTTGAGTTCCTGGCTCTACTGCAGACTAATCATGCAAACTGGACAGGTCTTTTATCTCTCCCTGGCTCCAGTCTACATCTGTAAGGGTTAATAATACTTCCACATTCAAAGGTGTTGTGGAGATAAATGTCTGAATGTTTTTGAGGCATTCTGATACCATGGGGAAGGGGCCACATAAATATTTAGACAGAGGTAGATATATGTTGCCTGTTTTTATGGCAAATACTTCACTCTATAATTTTCATAGCAAATATGCTTATTTCAAACAATATCGTGCAGATAGTACTCTAGAAAGAATTAACTATCTTAGCTATACTGCACAGCTGCAACAGAAGATCATACATAAATTGTCTGATCTTTCATATTTACTGAGTTTCAATCCTTAGAGACTTTAATCATGGATACCTATATTTTACACCCAAAATTAAGATATTTGATTCCTGGAATATAGAAATATACAATTCAAAAAATCACTATCTGATAGCAAAATCCTTTTAAAAGGTTGACCCTTGACACTCCATGGGCTCTGAGGTAATATGGCATTTAAGGGCCTGGAACAACTGACATTACTGAGTGTAATGCTTTTTACAGTGAGCACTCACATTGTGAAGCCTTGGGCACAGGCCAGTGGCACAAATATTGCTTGCCATTTTCTAGGAATGAATCTTCACTCAGCCTGGAGTGTGTCAAATCCTGTTGGCCCAAGAGGATGCAATTTGGACAGCTCTGTATCAGCAGTGGTTCTTGAAAGATCCAAGTAGATTCTGCAGCTGGAAAACAGGACCCTGTCTGGTTTTGGATGTGAACTGAACACCAAACCTACAGAAAGCAGTACATCTATAAGAGGCCAACTTTTAAATCCATCCATTCCCATCTTTGAAGTGGTTCATCTCTGCGTTTTGGCCCTTCACAACTTCCAAACTTCTGTTTAATCTTGACTCAGATTTCTTGGTTTTTCAAATGTTCAGGTTTGTATTTAACTATAATCTTCTAATTATGGTGTTGTAAACTCACAGTCTATTCACAGCCTTAACTGTCTTAAAATTTTTTGGTTGGCAGTCAAGCTGTATTTGTCAGACATATACTGACAAGTAATCCCTCTATCTTGGTTTTCAGTGTATTTCTTATTTGGATTTTTCTTCCAGACAGACAGGCGAGGATTAACAGTAATTTGCTCCTTTGTGTGCATTTGGTTCTTTGAAATTCCAGGCAGTTGAATAAAGCAGTTTCTCTTACCTGTTTAATTACCCATGGCTTGTTTGTCTCTATATAGCAGTCTTATCAAACAAAAGCCAATTTTGAATCCCAATTTTGATTGTCAAGTGAATATAAGAACTATGAATCATTGCTTCACAATGACTGACTGCCTTTCTTTGTAAGTTCCTTCTTTTCTATATACATTTTAAGTCATTTTTTTCTTAAAATGAAGGCACTTTAAAAAGATTAAGTTCATACATAAATGAATTTGAATGTAATGTGAAAGGAAATGTTAGAATACATTTATGGCTTAAGGTGAAATCAAATCAATGTTAAACTGACTTACAATGGAAACATATTCAGAATTAACTTTGAATTCATTCAAAACTTGAAGTGGCATTTTTGTATTAAAGAATTAAAAAAAAACCTCCTGAAAACAAAGATAGAAGGCTAAAAGGTTGTATTTAAGATGGTCGAACCCATGAAATATTATACCAGCATAAGGTCTTATTCATCATTCTCTTCCTCCAGTTTTATAACGGTGAAATTATTGAAATCAATGTTGATGCACCAATGTAAAGTGAATGAGACCAATAGTATATTAGATCCTATTAAGTACTTTGCTGTGAATTGCTACTTCAAATAGTTTTTATTTGTTGGCTGTTTTTATATCACTGTATTTCAAAGTATACATAATAGTCAACATGGATTTGTCAAGAACAAATTATATCAAACCAACTTAATATCTTTCTTTGACAGGGTAACAAGCCTTGGGGATGGGAGGGAAATAGTAGATGTGGTATATCTTGACTTTAGTAAATCTTTCGATACTATCTCACATGATCTTCTCATAAACTAGAGAAATATAGCCTAGATGGTGCTACTATAAATTGGGTGCACAGGTGGTTGGAAAACCATTCCCAGAGTAGTTTTCAGTGGTTCACAATAAAGCTGGAAGGGGATATTGAGTGGAGTCCCGCAGGATCAGTCCTGGGTCCAGTTCTGTTCGATATCTTCATAAATGATTTAGATAATGGCACAGAGAGTACACTTATCAAGTCTGAGGATGATATCAAGCTGGGAGGGGTTGCAAGAGCTGGAGACAGTGAAAAAGTTCAAGTATTTGAGGGTAATCATCACTGATGAAGAATCAAAGGCAGAAATTCTGTCAAGAACAACGCAAACAACAGCAACAGTAGCAAAGCTAAAGCCAATTTGGAGGAACAAGAACATCTCCCTGGTCATCTCCATTTTTCTGTATGAATGTGAGACATGGACCCTTATGGCAGAAATTGAATGGAAAATAAAGGAGGTAGAGATGAGATACTTCCGTAAAATCCTGAGCATCTCCTACTTTGATCACGTCACTAATCAAGAGGTCCACAACATCCTCACCCAATGTGCTGGTCATATGAAGACCTCCTGATGACCGTGAAGAAGCACAAGCTGAAGTGGTATGGCCATGTAACAAGTTCATTTGGCCTATCCAGGACCATCCTCCAAGGAACAGTACAAGGGAAGAGAAGAAGAGGTAGAAAGAAGAAGAGATGGATTGACAACATAAAAGAGTGGACAGGAATCGACTTCGCGGAGACTCAAGCACTGACACACAATCGTCAGGGGTGGAGACAATTGGTTGATTGCTCATCAATGATGGCGCCCAAACGACCAATGCGGCAGCGGCAGCAATGACATTTCATAATGAAATAATGAACCAAATTGCGGTCAAGCAATTGACTATACAATTTATTAACACTGCAGACCCTGATTGACCTACACGTCTAAAAACCCCAGGCTTTCCACCCTTTGCAGTCCTTGAATAACTCTATGGTTGCTTCTCCTTAAACAGCCTGAACAAAACATTTGACATCACAGGGCATATCAGTATCCCTATTACTCCACGCTGGGGACAACAAGGAAAACCATGGCTTTGCATACATTGACTTGTGAGATCCATGGTTGGTGTACGTGTAGCCACAAAGGACTACATTTGTGCACTAAAATAGTCATGAATGTTTACTTTCTTTCTCATTTAAATTTTTCACTTAAAAGTGTATAGCATTGTTTGTGGAGGGTTTTTGCACTTTCTCCACTGTTTTTTCACACTCAAAGTTCCGTTTTTGGAGAGCCAAATTATCTTAATTAGCTCTCAACACACATTGCAGAATGCATAGCAGTAGTCAAAGCAAACAGTTCTTGTAAATGCACACTGAGAGCCACAGAATTAATACCTTAAGGAAAACACACAGTCATATTTATAAATATACTGCAACCACTACATAATTCTAAGCAGCACCCAATGCTTGAGGCCCAGAGAAAAGTCCAACACAGAACATTACTGTGACTGACCATTAAAATGCTCATTCAAAGTTTCCCTCAGTTGCATAGCTTCATGGTGGGCTCTTGTAATAGCCTTTGTTGTTAGCTGTTCAAACTCAGCAGAGAACCATTCCATCTCTGCCATCCACCCTGGTGGCAGCTTTTCCCCCTTTGCCTTACAGATATTATGCTGGACATAACAGGCAGCTATAACCATTGGGATATTTTTCTCACTGAGATCCAATCTAGTGAGTAAATACCACCAATGTTCCTTTAATCTACCCAAAATATGTCTGACAGTCATTCTGCTGAGTCAGTAGTTGAATCTTTCCTTGGTACTATTGAGGTGGCCAGTGTATGGTTTTATGAGCCAAGGAAGCGTGGAGTAGTCTGGGTACTGCAGAATCACTACTGGCATTTCAATATCTTCAATGAAGATACCCCTCCCACCCTCCAAATCCCTTGATCCCATCCTGGAGCACCCTACTACAAGCGAAACCGTTCATCTCCAGCCCCACCCCAGAGCCTGCACCCCCAGCCAGAGCCCTCACCCCCCCACACATCCGAACCCTCTGCCCCAGCCCTGATCCCCTTCCCGCACTCTGAACCCCTCAGTCCCACCCCGGAGCACCCTCCTACACCTCAAACCCCTAATCCCCAGCCCCACCCCAGAGGCTGCACCCCCAGCCAGAGCCCTCACATGCCCCCCCACACCCCAACCCCCAGCCCGGAGCCCGGAGCCCCCTCCTGCATCCCTAATTCCTCATCCCCTGCTCCGCACCAGAGCCCACACCCCCAGCTCGAGCCCTCACCTCCCCCTCCTGCACCCCAACCCCCTGCCTCAGCCCGAGCCCCCTCCCATACTCTGAACCCCTCAGCTCCAACCCATCCCGGATTCCCCTCCTCCACACCAAACCCCTCATCTATGGCCCCTCCCAGAGCCCGCACCCCTAGCTGGAACACTCACCCCATCCCACACCCCAACGCCTTGCCCCAGCTCGGTGAAAATGAGCATTTGAGTGAGGGTGGGGAGAGTGAGTGACAGAGGGAGGGAGGATGGAGTGAGTGGGAGGCAGGGCCTCAGAGAAAGGGTGGGGCAGGGCTGCTCAGTTTTGTGCAAGTAGAAAGTTGGCAACCCTAGTTTTGTGTCATGATGTGCAACCAATGTTTTCCCACAAATCAAAACTTGTTGTGCTTTAAATATATTTATGCATCTATATGTATTTTTGTAACAATCTAGAGTGACTGATTAGGAGAGCTGGCATTGTTGAAAACAATTTCAGACAGAACTAGTTATCTTTAATTCTCTCAATTTGTGTTAACTCTGATCAGAAAATGAAATGTTTGCTGCTTGGACTATCCATCTGGTGTTCTCCTTGAAGAGTGGGAATTTTGAAGATGACGTAAAAAGAAGATCTGGACTTGCCACTACTGCATTCAGAAAACTCTGCAAGATATGGAAGGCTAAAGACATTTAGATAAAAGTGAAAATCAGTGTATATGAGACAATTGTCTCGCCGATACTGTGGTATGGCCAGGAATGTTGAAGTCTGAGGAAAGCTGACAACCATAAGATTTTGACTGCAGAAATGAACTGGTTGATGGGAATACTGAGAGTTTGAAGACTGCAGAAATTATAAATAATGAACTGATAAGAAAACATCTAGGGAAAGAAATAATGCTGCTACAGATGATTCAAGAAAGATGACTGCAATAGTTTGGACATCTGTCAAGAATGGACCCAGAAAGTTTACCATACATGGCAATATACACCAAAGTGCACAGAACTAGAAATAGAAGATGACTAGGGATGTGTTGGATAGACATTGTGAAGAATGACAGAACAAAAAGGTTTAAAGATGAACAAAACTATTAATCTGGTACAAAATACAAAGTGAAAGAAAGATCTCATTTGGCCCCCATCGTCGCAGCTGAGCTGAGAGGTGGGAATCAAAGAAACGAGAGTTCGGCTTGGATACTTGGTGCTGTGGGAAATAATGTTTGTGAGAAGAAGACTTCCTCCAGACAACTCGATGCTCTTACAGGTGTTAGCCTGACAAAAAATGCAAATTATCTTATCTCAGTGCAAGGGTACTATATCTACGAAGTGTATAAGATTTATTACATTCTTATCTTTTAAATATTTCAGGCAATATGACAACTTTTTATGAAAATCATAACATTTGGGTGAAACACCGCTTCCTCATACTTTCTGTTTTAGAACCCCAGCTGCTTCCTCTATACATTTCAGCTGGTTAGTTGTTACTATTTCTAATAGAAAAACAAACAAACATCTTTACAAAAGATAGGAATTAATTCTCTGATTCATCTTTTATCCTGACATAGGTACCAGATAAAGATAAAATACAACTGCAATAGGTGTAAGATTTATTAAAGGAAGAGAGATTTGGCTGAGATAGCACAGTGACACGGAAATTAAATATAGTTTGAGAAAGGCAGTTTAGGCCCGGTCAGAAACAGACAGACACTTTCAGGATACTGAACTTTTTACTTCAATGGCTATTTTATTTTAAAAGAGAATATTGTATTTCAAAGGCCAGATGCTATTAAAATGATTTTTTGACTTTTCTTTGAGTCTGTGTTTAATCTCAGTGCCTCTGTGCTGACCTGTGGAGAAAATGATAGGAAAAATACAATTTAACTTCAGCTCAAACTTCTTTAATCCCCCCAACCCCCCGACATCCTATGAGTCCATTTTTAACAGTTCTTTTCACAGCAAAAGCCTCTGAGGAAGGGCTTGACTAAGAGAGTCCCAATTCCAGGCTATTTTTTCTCACCCTGGCTTCTTGGTGGTGGGATAGATGGGGTGAAAGCTGCATGCACAAAATATGAGTGAATATGAATAGGCAGTCATACATGCAAAATGTATAGCTGCATGTACAAAATGGATAATTACACATCAGTACCCATTTTCATGGGCAATTATTCATTGTGCATATACATTCTATGTATGAAGGCATTATCTCTGTGTGCCTACACATACTTATTTTGTATGCCCAAATTAGATATCTATTTTTGATAGTTTGGGTCTGATGGGTTTTCAAATCTGGGATTATGGGAATTCAAACTAAGAGGTCTCAAAGGCACTCGGATGCCACCTCTCTTTGGTTCCATATGTATTATTGTAATTTGTATTCACATATCCCACTGTCTGGTGTGGAGGAGAACATTATGCCTGTTGAGAATTGGGGCCTAATTCAATTTGCACAACTCAAACATAAATACTAGTGTGACACTGCACCCCATACTCTCCATAGTGATATTATTATGATATGATTATGGCATAATTATGATGCATTTAGTACATACAGGGCATTTAAGGTGTCACTGGAAAGTTATGATTTGCTGAATATGAATATCCTATTTGGGTGCATGTATCATTTTTGTATCTGAAGTTATGAATATTAACTATGTATCTGTATTTCACATGTAGTCACACCTTGGTGACACCCACTAGGCAAGATGCTTCCAGTCTAAATAGCTGATTGTGAAGGGCCTATTCAGGGTAAAGGGCTATTAGGGAAAACAATAGGCCTCAGGAGAAGCTTATCCCCCAACCTGGTGAGCCTTCCTGTGGATGCTTCGGCCAGCCTGTAAGTAATGGCTGCTATGACTCTGCAAGGGCATGTGACCAGCCCATATGACTCTGGACTCCATTTTGTGGGCCTGTATTTTCCCACAAACTGGGCTGGGAACTGTTTTTGAAACAAAGGGTTCCCGCCCTGTGCTAAAGCTCTATAAGGCAGGGAGTGACATCAGCTGTTGCTCTTCACTCCCCCACAACTGGAAACTTAAGAGAAGCTCCAAAAGAAAAGGACTTGGAATGGGGATGGGGATCCCAAGCTGCAAAGCAAGTGCAGCTTGTGCCTGGAGAATCTGCAAGCCTGTTTGTACCATCAGTCAGGGTGAGAAATGCTAATTCATATCCCATCTATCTAGCTTGTTACTTTGTGTTTTTGTTTATTTGCTAGGTAATTTGCTTTGATCTGTTTGCTATCCCTTATAATCACTTAAAATCTATTTTTTTGTTAATAAATTTGTTTATATTTAAACATAAGCCTTTAAGTGAAGTGTCTGGGGAAAACATCTCAGCTTGGTTACCACAAGTGTGCATATTCCTTTCCACATTGAGGTGGGGCAGACATATTAATGAGCTTACACTGTACAGATCCCTGTGCAGTGCAAGATGATATAATGTTGGGTTTATACTCCAGAGGGCAGTGTGCGCCTGGGGAACTGGGAAACTGGCTAGGGTCTGCTGTTTACACTCAGGTAGCCCAGTTTAGGTGAGTGGTGCCACCTGCTGTCGTGTTGGATGATAACAGAGCCTGGGTGAGGCTAGCTCCAACCAATGTGGGCAGGACCAGTCCAACTGAGTGGTCAGAGGGGCGCAGTGGCTTCTCATGGCTCCCAGACTGCACCTAGGGGTGACAACCCATCACAACTAGTGTCAGTGATGTCAGCAGTGCACATGGCCCTTGGAATACAAATGTGCAGAAATGCTTTTGTTCCTCCTGAGCAGTATTTTCTCAATATGACTCTGGCTATCTTGCCTCATTTCATCCAAGAAGAAGTTCTGTTACCCCAGAACTTGACAGTACTACAGTCAGCCATTTTATATGTTCAGCCACTGCCTGCTGAATACCAAAGATCACATAGTGAGGCCTTTGTGAGACAAGGTCAGACAACTGCATACTTGCAGTTTGTTAATTAAAATAGGAGGATGGGACAGAAAATGGTGGAAGAGAGGGAGTGTTTTTGTGCCCCTGAGATATGGTTTTTTTGGCTAGAAATACTAGAAATATTTTGAGATGAGTAGTTTGTTGAAATTAGGAAAATGAGTGATCCAATATAAGTTATTATGCTGACCCACTAGGCGTGACTATAGGTTACGTACTTTGTTAGAGTTAGCTATAAAAGTTTAGGTAAAAGTAAATACCTCAGAGCTTTTTTTTGGGACAAGGCGCTGACATAAAAACTTCCCATCAGCTGGACAGAAAGAGGGCCCCTGGAAGCCCAGCTGGTGATTACTTGAAACCATCTCAGACTGTGGGTAACTATATCTGGGACGTCATAAATCGTATGTGTGTGTGCGTGTGCATGCATGCATTCCCATTGATTTATTCCTGGCACCACCTGGAATGAAACAGTTAAGTTACCATTGCTTTGGGTTCTGAAAACCCCAGGCAACAGTTTGGGTAACAACATTAGACGTGCATATAGCTCACATCTTGATGTTTCACTGCTGGACAATTAAATTTAAACAGAAAAAAATAATTGGATCTAATTTTAACCCATTTTATTTTTTTAATGTTTAGTTTCCTGCACATGTTTTAAAAATCCCGATAATAGGTTTTATGATAAGCATAGGCAGTTTTCCATTGGTTAAAATAGCTTTTTCTCTTGAAATGCTTTTAAAAAACAGCTAGCAGAAAAAGTTAAAGGCAAATTTTTCAAATGTGAGTGCCTGAAACTAGATACTTAGAGTCATATTAGTTATCTAAGTAAGAGGCCTGATTTTCAGATGAGAGCGAGCATCCACAATTCTGACAATTTGATTTCCGGTATTGTTGTCTTAGTTTCAGTCCTTTCATCATAGCAAGTAAAGACTGTTGTCTATATAAACAACAAGAGGAGGAACTGACACTGATTATCACTAAATTGCTTTTATGTTTGTGTGTGCTCAAAACCCTGCTGGGTCATACAAAGAATAGCTGTAAGGGGTAGACATGAGAGTTGTGTGAAAAAGTAATTTAGACCTGTCTAAATTGCCACTATAAAACCCCATCAGGGAACCTTGTTACTAAACTATTCTCCCTTAACTGGTTACAAACATTATTCTGAACTGTAGTGGAGATTGGAACTTGACAATGTTTTATAAACCAGATTAAAATCTAGCCTCCACTACAAATTGAAACTATGTTTATAACCAGTTCAGGGAAAACTGTGCTGTAATTGGGGTCCTTGACAAGGACATATTTGAAGAGCTGACTGAGATTTATCTATAAATTCCATTGTGAGAGTTAAACCGTTAGAAGATATTTCTTACTTTGATCAAGATTTTACTTTCCTAACCTATCCCTTTCCCTGAAGAAGTGTTTTCAGACATGAGAAGTCAGGAATTTCCCAAACCAAAAGACAATTACAAAAAAAAAAGTGGGAAGAGAGTATTTTCTTTAATTCACACTGCCAGTGATACTCAGTTTAAGACAATCAAAGTACTGCTAAGTTATATTTTCATACTAAACTTCTTTCCCCACAATATACCAAATATTTTCCTTTTGGAACTTCTAATTCTCTGTCCCTTTCTAAACTTCCTTGCACAAGTTGTGTCCCTGATCATTCATTAGTTACTCATCATTCATTTGTTACATGTTGTGTTATGCAAATTTGGTCATCATGACCTAAAATAAATTTGGCATTGCTCTTTGCCAACTCATCTCTGCTGCCTTTAATAACATCCTGTATAAATGTCTTTCTGTAATAAGTTAAAGGCATTTTCTCCATCAAACCTAGATACATGTTGCCTAAAATAAAGTGACAAACTCTGCAGTCAGGCACAAAAACTCTACGGGGTCTTTGTTGAACTATCCTGTCTTTTTGTCTTCAACTGTGTTTTAATCTCTATTGTCTTTCTAAGGTGACTGGATGTAGGTCAAGAGCTGTCAGCATTCTTCTGTAAAATGGATGGCATTCTCTACAACTGTTTGGTGCTGAAGTATTAGAAACTGTTTCTAGTATGTGTTAAAGGTGAGATGCTCATGGCACCTATATATATATATATATATATATATATATATAAAAACCTAAATGTCTGGATTATATAACTACTCCATATGTTGCCAATGGACTCCATATATCAGGAAAATAAAAACCGCTTTATGGCCATAGACTACACATTTACTACTTTAGTAATTAACTCTGTGCTAATCTGGCCCCACATTTTTCACCCCAAAAGTCCTTAACAATAAATCAAAAATAACACCTACTGTGACAGGATTCTTACTCATGTCTCAGCTCCCTAGCATAGACTGGCAAAACTCTACAAGATCTTGAAGACCGTTGATTCCAAAGGGACATAGTAGAGCACACTTTGCAACCCCGTGCCATTGCAGTAGGATGGAAAGAAGTCAGCCTCTAGTGTTGGTTGAAAGCATGCCATCCACTTTTAGTTTAATTGCTGTCTTTGTAACCTTCCAGTCAGCTCCTGATTGAACAGGTGGTGAAGCTCCCAAAACTAGTCAGTATAATGATTGTAAAAATGATCTGACAGGAGGATTCAGGTAAATACAAGAATTTCCATATTAATCTGCATCATTCCCAGAAGATACTCCCAGCCTAAATTATAGTTGCCTGTTACTCTCATAAAATTGGACTCCAGTGCTGAGAAATATTCTTACCATAGGTTTTCCCTGCTGTTTCTGAAGACTTTCAGTTTTTATTTTTTTAAAATTCTGATAAAAACATTCTAGGCTCTAGGCAATTTTAATGGATATTAAAAACACTCAAACAAGAATCTGGAAACCTAGCCTCAAAATCATAAGCCATAATAAATGTAAAAAGAACAATTACTAGCCTACCTCCCACAAACACCCACTGTAATTGGATTTCAGCTATTTTCCCAGGGCATGTGGGAAAGGGAAACAGAGTAAGGTGCCAAAAAGTCAACAGATTCAGGCTCCCTCAGATCATAGGGGAGGGAGAAACTTCCGTAACTGGACATGGAACAAAAACCTTTTAGATAATCCATCTGGCCTACTAGAGTAAAAAGTCCAACCCCTTCTGGTTGAGGACAGTCTTATACCCTGATATTCAGCTATTCAACATTTCATCCACTAGGCTTTATAACTCCCGACTACCCAAATCAGATCCAGCCCACCACTAGCCTAACTACCAGTGGGGAATCACACCACACAGCATTCCACGCTGGTAAGCCTTTCCCCATAATGAAACATTGTGGCCAAATATATATAGCATGGTACCTGCAAGAATGATCCTTACTGACCCATTTTCAAAGCTAAATGTTTACAAACATATTAAAGCGATTACACCTCACGAAGGATTACTGGTATTTGGTGTGAGATCTGCACAAAACCATGTTTAGTTATTCAGAGGCAGAAAAGGCTTTTCAAAAGTTTCTTAGCTGATAGGGAAAATAATGGTGGTTTTAGATACCCAGGTAATGTAAAAATGGTAAATGCATTTGTCTGAAACTTTCATATACCTTTATGAACTTAAATTAATTTCATGGCTGAGACCAAGCATGAGAAATTTCAGCCCAAGAGATAATTTATTGAGACAATTATTCTCCTGGAAATAGGGGTTGAAAATGGAAGTGTCACCTCAATCTTAAAATACTGCTTCTGTACCAGTGCTCTTATAATGGACATGTAGGTTACACAAGAACATATTAATTATTTTATATTTGTGTGTCATAAAGACAAATTTCCCTCTCTAAAGAGATAACAGGCTTCTCTCACATATATAGTCTATTTTTCATCTTGCTTACCACTTTAGATAAAATCCTTTTTTTCTGTCATAAATGCCTCAAAGCACTTTGACTCTTATCTCAGAGGGTTTTTCATATACATATATTAATCCTGAACAGTGCATTGTGAAAAGAAGATTCCAGAACCATCCAGCACATAAAATTATTTTATGACAATAATCAACTTCAGTCGCGTTCATATATTTTGGTCTTTTATTTTTTGATCATCATCATAGGTTCAAGGCTAGGGATCGCTTTTCAATAATAAGATGCCAGCATAATGTATTCACTTTTATTAGCTATCCAGAAGAACAAAACATGCCATATTTTTCATATAAACAGTTCTCTTTCTGATTTCTTTCCCTCTCCTATATTTTGCCATTTGGTAGAAATTACTGCAAAATTTTGTTCAGAGTGCTGTGCAGACTTATTAGATACAAAGTTTAAAATGAAAAACTGAACGATCCCAGAAAAATTAAAATTACAGAGATAGCATCCTTTTAAATCCCATCTAGTATATGAACAAAGACCATTTCAGTAGTGAGACTGGTTATTTGTGCCATCATCTATGATACCAATTATTTATTTTAGGAGCCTGCAGAGAATGAGTTTGTAGGGTAAGGGGGAGCAGGAATAATTTTTAAAATCCATCTCTAGCCCTTAGTACAATAGTATACATTGCAAGGCACAAATGCTAACATTAAATATACATGCTAAACTGATCTAAATCTTGCAAATTCTGGTCAAAGAGGAGCAGCAGCAGTTATGGGAATGGGTATCAGGATGTCTTTCTGCTCTCTCCTGACAGGAGTAGGTCCTACTGTTTAATCCTCAGAATTGGCAAAAAGGCAAATAAGACTCAGACTAGACATTAAGTCACTCTGCCTGATGTTTCTAATTGGTCAAGTACCCCACTTGTTCCGCATATGAGTTTGCTGCTCTTTTTTTTCTTAAAACAGACTCCCTGGAACAAACAGCAACAACAGAATCTAACTAATCTAGTCAGATGGGTCTGATGAATCTTTATAATAGGAAACAACTGGCTTCAATGCTGGCACCTCAAAAAGTAAAATAGGCTTCTGCTGCTTACATTCTTTTCCTAAATGTATGATCAGTGGGCTAAAGCTTGACATGCACCATGTGTTCCTTCTCTGTAGGTATAGTGACAGCTGCACGATTCTTTACAACATCCATGTAGGCAAGAAAAGGCCCACGGTACTAAATCCCAACAGCTATAATTAGCATCAATCAATAAAAAAGTGGTGATGTTTTACTGCTGCCTTCTCTACCTGGTGACTATGGTGTTGCCCTCCCGCTGTTGTCTACAACTGTTTTGAACTATTAACATTTACTTTCAAAGGGCATCATTTTCCAGTGGACAATATTATTAATGTTTTATATTGCAGTAGTATTCAAACGCCCTAATGAGGCCTGGGACCCCACTGTGCCAGATACTGACCAAATACATATGGACAAACCAAAATGCTTGGAACTTGGACGAAAGATGAGAAATGGGTATAACATACAAATAATGTTCAAGGTGATTGACATGTGCTAGTTGTGTGTTTTATTACTTTTTGGATTAAGGAAGAGATAGAGTGAAGGGGAGTAGTGGGAATCAGAGTCACTATCTATAAGGGAGAAAGAAAATGGTGGATGAGATACAAAGAAGGGAAGAGGGAGTCTGATGAGTGTAGAAGGCAGGGAAAGTCATGCTGAGACTGTGCCAGAGAGGAGGGAGAAGTATGGGGCAAACACCTAGACAATAGAGAAAACCAAGAGTCCCTATTGTAAAATGCAGAGTATGGTTGAAAAATTAAGAACTGGGAGAATACGCTGTTGCTACCTCATCCATTCCCCCCGCCCCCAGCTCTTGCCAGAGGTAACTCCATCAAGGGACCTCATGCACATCACCTCCCCCAACCTCCATGTGGCTAAGGATGAGTATGTGGGAAGTTTGAGGTCTTGTATCCATGGTTGATTACAAAACATTAGGGTAATATCAAAGATAGGAGTCATGTCGTGGTAAGGACCTACTATAGACCACCA
This sequence comes from Terrapene triunguis, assembly GCF_002925995.2. Taxonomy (NCBI): domain Eukaryota; kingdom Metazoa; phylum Chordata; order Testudines; family Emydidae; genus Terrapene; species Terrapene triunguis. Next base: position 2,823,612 of record NW_020664399.1, on the reverse strand, counting down.
AATCAGGAAGAAGAGGTGGATGAAGGATTTCTGGAACAAGTATTGAAAGCAGAAGACCAGGTAGTAATCCTATCATCTGCTAGAATAGTAATATGGCAAAACATAAAATTTCCAATAAGTTTTTGGAATGTAATGGGAACAACTTTTTGTTTCAGAAAGTGGAGGAGGTAACCAGAGGGACAGCCATTTTAGACTTGATTCTGACTAAGAGGGAGGAAATTGGTAGCAAATCTGAAGGTGGAAGGCAACTTAGGTGAAAGTAATCATGAAATGATAGATTTCATGATTCTAAGGCCTGGTCTACACTAGGCGTTTATGTCGAATTTAGCGCCGTTACATCAAATTAACCCTGCACCCGTCCACACCACGAAGCTATTTAGTTCGACATAGAGCTCTCTTAAATTCGACTTCTGTACTCCTCCCCAACGAGAGGAGTAGCGCTAAATTCGAAATGGCCATATCGAATTAGGCTAGGTGTGGATGGAAATCGACGCTAATAGCTCCGGGAGCTATCCCACAGTGCACCACTCTGTTGACGCTCTGGAAAAGGAAAAGCCCCGGGAAAATTTGAATTCCCTTTCCTGTCTGGGCAGTTTGAATCTCATTTCCTGTTTGGACATCGTGGCGAGCTCAGCAGCACTGGCAACGATGCAGAGCTCTCCAGCAGAGATGGCCGTGCAATCGCAGACTAGAAAGAGGGCCCCAGCATGGACTGATCGGGAAGTCTTGGATCTCATCGCTGTGTGGGGCGATGAGTCCGTGCTTTCCGAGCTGCGCTCCAAAAGACGGAATGTAAAGATATATGAGAAGATCTCTAAAGCCATGGCAGAGAGAGGATACAGCCGGGATGCAACGCAGTGCCGCGTGAAAATCAAGGAACTGAGACAAGGCTACCAAAAAACCAAAGAGGCAAACGGACGCTCCGGATCCCAGCCCCACACATTCCGTTTCTACGAGGCACTGCATTCCATCCTGGGTGCGGCCGCCACCACTACCCCACCCGGGACCGTGGACTCTGAGGATGGGATATTGTCCGCGGCCGGTTCCTCGGACATGTTAGCGGACGGGGAAGATGAGGAAGGAGATGAGGAGGACGAGGCAGTCGACAGCGCTTGCACCGCTGATTTCCCCAACAGCCAGGAGCTCTTCATCACCCTTACCGAGATCCCCTACCAACCGTCCCCAGCCGTTATCCCGGACACAGAATCAGGGGAAGGATCAAGCAGTAAGTACTTTAAACATCTAAACATTTATTTTTAACAGAACTGGAATATTTATAATATTAACAATGGGTTTCTCATGATTTCTTTGCCTTAGGCGCTTAACTATTTAGTCCCAACTATTTAAAAAAAATCTAGCAATGTCCGGTTTTTCATGATTCTGCTGCCCAAGACGCTCCACTCTTTAGTCCCTGCCAGTGCAGCTACACCAAAATCCGGTCTATATGTCCGGGGATAGAGATGAAATCCTCATGGGAGATCTCAACATAGCTCTCCTGGAGGTAATGTTCAAGCCTGTTCATCAGGTTCCTGGGGAGAGCGATCTTATTGGGTCCTCCGTGGTACGAAACGTTTCCGCGCCAGGAGACAATCAAGTACTCAGGGATCATTGCCCTGCAGAGCATGGCGGCATACGGCCCTGGTTTTTGCAGGCTTTCCCTAAGCATCCGTTCCTTCTCGCTGTCCGAGATCCTCATCAGGGTGATGTCGCTCATGATGCCCTGCTTTGAATTAGGTAGGGGAATGTTAGTATTGGGACTGCTTTACAGCCACGCGGTGGAGGCGGGAGAGGGGCAGCATACAGGGATCTTTCCCTGGGACAGCCGCGAGGGGGTGGGACAGGGGCAGAGTTCATGCTTGCCTGATTGCTGGCAGCAGAGACTGGCATTGCTTTCAATGTGAAAGGAGGCCAGTGCTACTATTAAAGTTTTAAGCAGCCACAAGTCTATGGCTTACCATGTTTGCCCGCTACACAAATTCCGGTGTCCTGCCCCGCTTCTCAGATCGCCACTGCAAGAACACAGGCACTGAAGGCGAGGGCCGAAAATTCGACCTTGTCCTGAGTGCGCATGTGATAGGTGCAGGGCATGGTCTTGTTCACAGAGAAAGACTATGTTCTTTGTTCACAACTACATTTATCTTTCTGAGGAATTTACTCCCTTTTTCCCATTCCCACAGCAACATCTGCGACTGTCTCCCAACCCAGCGTGGCATCACAGTCCCAGAGGCTAGCGCAGATTAGGCGGAGGAAGAAGAAGACGCGGGAGGACATGTTCTCAGAACTAATGTGCTGCTCCCGAGCCCAGGCAGCCCAGCAGACACAGTGGAGGGAGAACTTGTCCCAAATGCACAGAGCAAACATGGAACGGGAGGAGAGGTGGCGTCAGGAAGACCAGCAGGCGACTCAAATGCTGCTTGGACTGATGAGGGAGCAAACGGACACGCTCCGGCGCCTTGTGGATGTTCTGCAGGACCGGAGGCAGGAGGAGAGAGCACCGCTGCAGTGCATCTGTAACCACCCTCCCCCGCCACCAAGTCCCATATCCCCCTCACCCAAAGTCCAAAGAAGGGGGGGCGGCAGGGGCCGTGAAAAGTTTCACTCCACCCCTGCAGAGTGCTGTAGCACTAGAAGGCTCTCATTCCCCAAACTTTGAAAAGTCCTTTCCTACCCACCTCACACAAGCCCCCGTCCAAGTTCCAACCCCCCTGTTTCATGTGTTGTTACTAATAAAATATACGTTTCTGTTAATTACTCTTTCCATCATTTTCTTTTGGAGGAGAGTCTGTGTGAAGGGGGGGAAGGTGGTTGGTAATTGGACAGTATAGTCACCTTTAGCAGGGTACAGAGGCGGGGGCAGGTCCAGCAGCAGGGCACGTACACAGTGCAGTTACTAGTTACCCTGGTCAGTCTGGGAGGTGGTTTTCATGTTCTGTGGGGGGGGGGGTTTGCTCTGTGACTTTGTGGTGGGGGAGGGCAGTTACAGATCTTATGCAGCGGTCCTTATCCTGGATCACAGAGCCACACAGCAGGGGATCTGTAACCCTCCTCCCCCTGCCAGAAAGTCACATAGCCGACACATACACGCAGTCCCGCCCAGGACGGCTGGCAGGCTCCGTTGAAACAACCAGTCCACCACTGCGGAGCCTGTCATTCCAGGAGTTTAGAGGCATCATTTGCATCACTACACTACACCCGCCCCCCACCACAGTCTGCGTCCCAGGTTTAAAACATTCCCGCGAAAACAGTAATAAAGACAACGGTGTTCATTAAGAAAATATAACTGATTTTATTTTTTGGGAAGGGGGTGAAGGGGGTATGTAGCTGGAGAGGATAGTCAACATAAACTGGGTAAAGAAACGGGGGCAGGTTCAGCTTCTGTGTCCACAAACTTAATAGTCACTGGTTACCCTGCTCACTGTGGAACCTAGCTTTCAAACCCTCCCGGATGCACAGCGCGTCCCGCTGGGCTCTTCTAATCGCCCGGCTGTCTGGCTGGGCGTAATCTGAAGCCAGGGTATTTGCCTCAACCTCCCACCCCGCCATAAAGGTCTCCCCCTTGCTCTCACAGAGATTGTGGAGCACACAGCAAGCTGCTATAACAATGGGGATATTGGTTTCGCTGAGATCACAGTGAGTCAGTAAGCTTCTCCATCTCCCCTTGAGACGGCCAAAAGCACACTCCACCACCATTCTGCACTTGCTCAGCCGGTAGTTGAACAGTTCTTTTTCTGTGTCCAGGGCGCCAGTATAGGGCTTCATGAGCCAGGGCATTAGCGGGTAGGCTGGGTCCCCGAGGATCACTGTAGGCATCTCCACATCCCCAAGACTTATTTTGTGGTCCGGGAAGTAAATACCTTCCTGCAGCCGTCTAAACAGACCAGAGTTCCTGAACACGCGAGCGTCATGAACCTTGCCCGGCCATCCGACGTTGATGTTGGTAAAACGTCCCCTATGGTCCACCAGTGCTTGCAGCACCATTGAAAAGTAGCCCTTTCTGTTAATGTACTGGCTGGCCTGGTGGTCCGGTCCCAGGATAGGGATGTGAGTTCCATCTATAGCCCCACCGCAGTTTGGGAATCCCATCGCGGCGAAGCCATCTATGATGGCCTGCGCGTTTCCCAGGGTCACTACCTTTGAGAGCAGTACCTCAACGATTGCGTTGGCTACTTGCATCACAACAACCCCCACGGTAGATTTGCCCACACCAAAGTGGTTTGCAACTGACCGGTAGCTGTCCGGCGTTGCAAGCTTCCAGAGGGCTATGGCCACTCGCTTCTGGACAGTCAGGGCTGCTCGTATCCGGGTGTCATTGCGCTTCAGGGCAGGGGACAGCAACTCACAAAGTTCGAGGAAAGTCCCCTTCCGCATGCGAAAGTTTCGCAGCCACTGGGATTCATCCCAGACCTGCAGCACTATGCGGTCCCACCAGTCCGTGCTTGTTTCCCGGGCCCAGAATCGCCGTTCCACAACATCCACATGACCCATTGCCACCGTGATGTCCTCGGCGCTGGGTCTCATGGTTTCTGACAGCTCTGTGCTACTCTCATACTTCAGGCCCTCACCGCGGTGCCGTAGCCTCCTCGCCTGATTTCTCTGTATCTGCCTCTGGGAAAGGTGGATGAGAAGCTGCGAGGCGTTGACAACAGCCACAACTGCAGCGATGGTCGCAGCGGGCTCCATGATCACAGTGCTGTGGCGTCCGCGCTGTCACTGACCAGAAAAGTGTGCGAACTGATTTCCCGCCGGCGCTTTCAGGGAGGGAGGGAGGGCGGTAGTGACGGACGGATGACGACAGTTACCCAAAAGCACCCTCGACACATTTTTTACCCAGAAGGCATTGGCGGCTCGACCCAGAATTCCAATGGGCAGCGAGGACTGCGGGAACTGTGGGATAGCTGCCCACAGTGCACCGCTTCCAATGTCGACGCTTGCCCCGTTAGTGTGGACTCACAAAGTCGAATTACTGTCCTTAGTGTGGACACACACGTTCGACTTTGCAATATCGATTCCACATATTTGATTTAAGTGAAATCGAACTACTCTCGTAGTGTAGACATACCCTAAGAAAAGGAAGGAGTGAGAGCAAGAGAAAAAGGACAATGGACTTCAAAAAAGCAGAATTTAACAAACTGTGAGAACTAGTAGGTAAGGTACCATGGGAAGAAAATGTAAGGGAAATAAGAGTTTAGCAGAGCTGGCATTTTATCAAGCAGATAATATTAGGGGGATAACTGCAAACTATTCTGATGCAAAGGAAGGAAAGAATAGGAAGAGGCCAATATGGCTCCATCAGGAGATCTTTAATTTCCTGAAAATCAAAGAAGAATCTTACAAAGAGTAGAAACATGGATGAATTACTAAGGAGGAGTACAAAATAATATCACAAGCATGTAGGGTCAAAATCAGAAAGGCTAAAGCACAAAATGAGTTACAACTAGCAAGAGACAAAGGGAAATAAGAGATTCTTTAAATACATTAGGAGCAAGAGAAAGACAAAGGAAAGTGTAGGTGCTCTACTTTGTAGTAAAGGAAAGATAACAATTGATGACATCAAGAAGACTGAGGTGTTTAATGCCTGTTTTGCTTCATCTTTCATTAAGAATGTTCATGGCCATCAGACGTGCTCAACACAATTAATATTAACAACAAGGGGAAAGGAATGCAAGCCAAAGTAGGGAAAGAATAGGTTAAAGTCTATTTAGGTAAGTTGATGTGTTCAAACCAGCAGGTCTTGCTGAAATTCTTCATAGGGTACTTAAGGAGCCTGCTGAAGCAATCTCAGAACTGTCAGCAATTATCTTTGAGAGCTTTTGAAGGATGGGTGAGGCCTCAGAAGACTGGAGAAGGGCACATATAGTACCTATGTTTAAAAAGGGGAACAAAGAGGACCTGAGAAATTATAGACCAGTCAGCCTAACTTTGATAATAATTTGTTCCTGAATCTTTCCAGTTAACAACTAATTTGTAATCACCTGGAGGATAATAGGGTTTTGAGGAATAGCCAGCATGGATTTCTCAAGACCAAATCATGCCAAACCAACCTAATTTCCTTCTTTGACAGGATTACTGGTCTAGTGGACAGGAAGGAAGCAGTAGAAATGATGTATCTTCATTTTAGTGAGTCTTTTCATAGTGTCACATGACAATCTCATAACCAAACTAGAGAAATGCGGTATAGATGAAATTACTATAAAGTGGGTGCAGAACTGATTGAAAGACCATATTCAGAGTAATTATTAATGGTTTACTGTCAAACAGGGAGGGCACATGTAGTGGGCTCCCACAGGGGTCAGTCCAGGATCCGGTAATAGTCAATATTTTCATTAGTGACTTGGATAATGGAGGGGAGAGTATGCTTATGAAATTTACAGATGATGTTGAGCTGCAAGGGGTTGCAGGAATAGAGTTCAAAATTACCTTGACAAATTGGAGAATTGGTCTGAATTCAACAAGATTGCACTTGTCTTTATTGAAATCCAAGTACTTCACTTAGGAAGGAAAAATCAATGCACAACTAAAAAATGGGGAATAACCAGCTATGCAGTAGTCCTACAGAAAAGGATCTGGGAGTTATAATGGATGACAAGTTGATTATGAGTCAACAATGTGATGCAGTTGCAAAAAAGGCTAACAACATTCTGGGGTGCATTAACAGAAGTGCTGTATGAAAGACATGGGAGATAAATTCTCCCACTGTACTTGGCACTAGTGAGGCCTCAGCTGGAATACTGTGTCCAATTCTGGTCCCCACATTTTAGGAAAGATGTGAACAAATTGGAGAGAGTCCAGAGGAGAGCAATAAAAATGATAGGTTTAGAAGACTAGACCTATGAAGAAAGATTAAAAGAAAATGGGCATGTTTGGTCTTGAGAAATGAAGACTGAAGGGGGACCTAATTAAAAGTCTTAAAATATTGTAAGGGCTGCTATAAATATGATTTATGAATATGAAATATGATGATCAATTGTTCTCCATGTCCAATGAAGGTAGGACAAGCAACAATGGGAATAATCTGCAGCAAGGGAGATTTAGGTTAGATATTAGATATCTGGCAGAGGCTTCCAAGGGAGAGTGTGGAATCCCCATCACTGAAGGTTTTTAAAAACAGGTTCAACAAACACCTCTCAGGGATCGTCTAGGTTCACTTGATCCTTCCTCAGTGTAGTGGGATGGATGTCTTGATAACTTCACTGCCCCTTCTAACCTTACATTTCTACAATTTCACTGGGACCAAATAGTGCTTGCCGCTGCACCCTGTTCAACTTCATTTCTAAACTACGGCATGAGATAGCCTTATTCATTTTAAGGGAATGAGACATTATTGAGAATGTGTACAGCAAATCCATATTCTTAACTGTAGAAGAATGGAGAATAAAATGGAGCAGAGGGGAAAAGTAAGGATACACAAAGATTATCTAAATATCCACCTACCAGTTATTATTTATATTTTAATAGCCCCTAAAATATGCTAAGCACTAAATAAATATAGAGGAAGACTAAGGTTCCGAACAGCCAATTGTCTAAAAAGAAAAACAAAAACAACAGGGGGAAGGAGAATGCAACAACTTGCAAGTAAGATTTTTTTTTTAAGATGACCTCATTAACAGATTCTCTTTTTCAAGCAAAGACAGGGAAAAAAAATTGGGATGAAAAATTCACTTGGAAGTAAATTCTGACCTTTGGCTATTATTCTATCTTGCAACAGGAACAGAACAGTAAATAGAAGTAATTATTCTTTTATGTTTTTACCAACAAATACAGTAGGTCAGAATATAGCATTTTGCTCTGAAAGAGAATTGCATCTCTCACTCCCCAGAGATTCAGCCTTCTCTTTACTAAGAAAGAGTTATATTTAAAAGATAAGTGCACAAGTTCTGCCATATGTTTCAGTTGCGAAAGTGTGAGTAAACTGCAGGACATAGAATTAGGTCTAAGAGAAAGGGAATTGAATTTCACAGCTGCTACAAATCTACGTTGCAATGTTTTCATTGCAGTTCTATTTGTAAGACTCTTTATTGCAGTGATATATTGCCCCTAGCCTTACTGAAGCAGAAACGTAACAGTTAACACTAGGCACATTATCAATAAAAAGACAAGCTTATTTAAAGATGAACTGCATGAAGCAATTTATGATATTCATGAATAAGATCCTCTGATAAATACAAAAATGATCAATGTTCAGTTATTGTATAATTATAAAGCACACTGGTTTGTATTCAGCATTATTTAGCATCTGTATCTTTCCAGTAATTTTGTAGCTGGCTAAGAAGTGTTTTTTGATAACTGCAATATGGGGGATACTATTAGAAATTGGATGATATTTTGGCCAAATACTTCCTTTTCCTAGAAATGGCTTTAAATTAAGTCAATGTAAGGATTGCCATTTAAAACAATGGGATTTTTTCTTTTGACTTAAATAGGACAGGATGAACTTTAAATTCCTTCTCCTAGTGCTAAAGGTCCCATTACCTTGGCTTTTAAGTATTGAATATATATATTTTTTACCCACAGCCTTTAAAATATCATTTTTTTTAAATAAAATTTTAGGATTAAACACAAAGCTACCCCTAATCATACAAAGCAGGTAGCAGTCACCAGAAAATGTAAAATCTGGATCTTCTTTAGCATACTAAAAGCATTATTACTGAAGAAGTCCCAGGAAAAAAGCCTTAACAACAGCAATAGGCTGACATCATTATCTATCTTAGGGTTTGGACTGCTCTCCATCACTTTAGTATCTGAGCCCCTTTCCCATAAAATCAATAGCAAAGTCCCCAATGGATTACACAAGTATACGGAACTTCTCCCTTTTAGGGGACAAAATCTCTGCTTGGAGGTAGCGGTTTTGGTTTTGTTAGTTTAGATTATTAATTTCTTTTTGTTTTTAAATCATAAGAACATAAGAACAGCCATAATGGGTCAGACCAAAGATTCTTCTAGCCCGAATCCCATCTTCCACCAGTGGCCAGTGCCAGACACTTCAGAGAGAATTAATAGAATAGGGCAATTATTGAGCAATCCATCCCCTGTTGTCCAGTTCTGTCTTCTGGCAGTCAGAGGTTTAGGGACATCCAAAGCTTGCGGTTACACCCCTGACCATCTTTGCTAATAGCCATTGATGGACTTATCTTCCATGAACTTATCTATTCTTTTTTGAACCCAGTTACACAATTGTCCTTCACAAAATCCCCTGACAAGAAATTCCACAGGTTAACTGTGCATTATGTGAAGTAATACTTTCTTATGTTTGTTTTAAACCTGCTGGCTATTAATTTCATTAGGTGACCCCTGTTTTTTTTATTATGGGAAGGACTGAATAACACTTCCTTATTTACTTCCTTTGCACTATTCATGATTTTATAGACCTCCATCATATCCCCCCTTAGTAATCTCTTTTACAAGCTGAACAGTCTCTGTCTTTTTAGTCTCTCCTCATATGGAAGCTGTTGTCATGGCCGGGTCATGGGTGGCCAAACCTAGTAGTCAGAGCAAGATTCCACGGTTGCAAAACAGGAGTCAGCTGGGTCAGGATACCAGGAGGTCAGAGTCAGGATACAAACTGGAGGTCAGAACCACAAATCAGATGCCAGGAGTTACGCCAGGTCAGGATGCCAAGAAATCAATCCATGGAATCAGGAAGCACAAGGCACACAGTCCAAAACAGGTTGGAGGCCCATTGTTCGGATAGCTTCCTATTCCTGCTGCTGGCTGTAGTAGTGTCATCATGACAATTAGCTGCTCTGGGACTCCACCAATAGGACTGCAGGGATGGAGAGTCGACCTGGGTCTGTGCTTCATGGACCCCAGGTATGCAAGTGTCAGTGAGCTTCCAGATGGAGGGTTGGACCTTGGCTGTTCCTCGAAACCCTGCAGACCCAGGTTAGAGACCTGTGGGTCATGACATCACCCCTTCTCCTAGGGATGCACTCTGGGCAACTTGGGTCCAGGTTTTATAGAATCATAGAATATCAGGGTTGGAAGGGACCTCAGGAGGTCATCTAGTTCAACCCCCTGCTCAAAGCAAGACCAATCCCCAACTAAATCATCCCAGCCAGGGCTTTGTCAAGCCTGACCTTAAAAACCTCTAAGGAAGGAGGTTCCACCACGTCCCTAGGTAACCCATTCCAGTGCTTCACCACCCTCCTAGTGAATTTTTTTTCCCCTAATATCCAACCTAAACCTCCCCCATTGCAACTTGAGACCATTGCTTCTTGTTCTGTTATCTGCCACCACTGAGAACAGCCTTGCTCCATCCTCTTTGGAACCCCCTCTTCAGGTAGTTGAAGGCTGCTATCAAATCCCCTCTCATTCTTCTCTTCTGCAGACTAAATAACCCCAGTTCCCTCAGCCTCTCCTCATAAGTCATGTGCTCCAGCCCCCTAATCATTTTTGTTGCCGTCCGCTGGACTCTCTCCAATTTGTCCACATCCCTTCTGTAGTGGGGGAACCAAAACTGGACACAGTACTCCAGCTGTGGCCTCACCAGTGCCGAATAAAGGGGAATGATCATGGCTCTCAATCTGCTGGTAATGCTCCTACTTATACAGCCCAAAATGCCATTAGCCTTTTTGGCAACAAGGGTACACTGTCGACTCATATCCAGCTTCTCGTCCACTGTAACCCCTAGGTCCTTTTCTGCAGAACTGCTGCCTAGCCATTCGGTCTCTAGTCTGTAGCAGTGCATGGGATTCTTCCGTCCTAAGTGCAGGACTTTGCACTTGTCCTTGTTGAACCTCATCAGATTTCTTTTGGCTCAATCCTCTAATTTGTCTAGGTCCCTCTGTATCCTATCCCTACCCTCCAGTGTATCTACCACGCCTCCCAGTTTAGTGTCATCTGCAAACTTGCTGAGGGTGTAGTCCACGCCATTCTCCAGATCATTAATGAAGATATTGAACAAAACCAGCCCCAGGACTGACCCTTAGGGCACTCCGCTTGATACTGGCTGCCAACTAGACATGGAGTCATTGATCACTACCCATTGAGCCTGACAATCTAGCCAGCTTTCTATCCACCTTATAGTCCATTCATCCAGCCCATACTTCTTTAACTTGCCAGCAAGAATACTGCTGGAGACCGTATCAAAAGCTTTGCTAAAGTCAAGGAATAACACGTCCATTGCTTCCCCCTCATCCACAGAGCCAGTTATCTCATCATAGAAGGCAATTAGGTTAGTCAGGCATGACTTGCCCTTGGTGAATCCATGCTGATTGTTCCTGATCACTTTCCTCTCCTTTAAGTGCTTCAGAATTGATACCTTTAGGACCTGCTCCGTGATTTTTCCAGGGACTGAGGTTTCTCAGGGTGGCTCCTAAGGAAGTCTGAACCAGACTCCCAAGTGTGTTCCTCTGGGCCATAACTTTCCCAAATGATCAGGTACCATAATTTTCCCAATTTGATCTTAGAATTGAGATCTTCATGTACAATGTATTCCTCTTGACCCTGTACCAGTGGGGCAGGTGATTGGGGTCTATGGGGAAATGTGTTCTCAGTGTATGGTTTCAGAAGTGAGATGTGGAACACAGGGTGGACTCTAAGGGATTGAGGGAGCTGAAGCTTGAAGATGACTGGATTGATTGTTTCTGAATGCAGTATAGGCCAAGGAACCAACAGTCTAATTTCTGGGAGGGTCTGTGTGTGTAAAGGTGTTTTGATGAAAACCATACCTTTTGTCCTACAGAGTATGGATTATCTATTTATGTTTATCCACATGCCTTTTGCAGTGCTCTTTTGCCTTTTCAAGGTGTCTCTTCCCCTCCTCTTGGATGTGATGGATGTGTTCTACTAGGTCCAAGGGAGGATGTGGGTACTTGTGGATGAAATCAGGAGTGGTGCCCAGAGTTGATAAAGAAGGGGCTGTGTTCTGTAGGTGTGTGGTCTGCATTATTGTCTGAGAACAATATGGTACCAGTGAAGACTAGTCCATCCTGGTGATGGCTGATGTAGCAGAATAAGTATTGTTAAAGGATCTGGTTGATTCTTTCCATTTGGCTGTTTGACTGCAGATGGTAGGCAAAGGATGGTGCATGTGGACTCCAAATAAACATAGGGACTCATGCCAGAAGTGGTAAGATGTGGTTCCCAGTTGGAGGTGATATGATCCAAGAGGTCATTAAGACAGATGACATTGTTTATCCGAAGCTGGACGGTTTCCTCCGCAGAGGATAAACCTGTGCAGGGAATAAAGTGTGCCTGTGGCGGGCCTGGCACCACACCACCCCTTTCTGGCAGGGGTGGGATGGGGTGTCGGAACCTCGCCACTCCCAAGTTCACATGCTCGCCTCTCTGTGGGTGGCCAGATGCGGCCTAATGGCCTCCCCCCATGCAATCACTCCTTGGTCGGGGTAGTGTGGCCTAGTGGCCAGAGTCCATGTAACTCACCCCAAGAGTCAGGGCAGTGAGGCCCAATGGTCAGGGTTCCTATAAATTGCTCCCACCATTGGAGCAGTGTGGACCAATGGCCAGAGTCCATATAACTCCCCCCTTGCAGGTGGGATAGTGCAGCCTAGCAGCCAGAGTCTGGGTAACTCACCCCAAGTGTCAAGGCAGCGTGGCCCAATGGCCAGCATCCAATATAATCACCCATCTCAGACAGGTAGTGTGGCCTAGTGGCCAGAGTCCGTATGATTTCCGTGGTGTGAGGGGGCTTGTAGGGGGACCTGGGCCTGCCCTCTACACCAGGTCCCAAACAAGGGCCTTGGTAGTGGCAAGTTCCCCCCCAAACACCTGGGCAAGCAGAGCTTCAGAGTCTCAATGCGTGGATGAGACGATGGTGTAGAGAGGAGGGGTTTACTTTCATTAGGAACTGGGGAAACTTCTGGAATGGGGGGAGCCTATACAGGAAGGATGGGCTCCACCTAAACCAAAGTGGAACCAGACTGCTGGCACTAAACATTAAAAAGGTTGTAGAGCAGTTTTTAAACTAGGAGATGGAGGAAAGCTGACTGCTGCAGAGGAGCATGTGGATCGGACAGAGACTTCTCTTAGGGGAGAGTCTAATGATAGAAAATCTCCAGGTTATAGTCAGGAGCAGAGGATGGAAGAGGATAAAGTAGGGGCCAGATCAGATGATAAACATTCACATAAAAAAGAATCTGACACATCAGAAAAGGGCAGACAAATAAACAGTGACAAATTTTTAAAGTGCTTTTACACAAATGCTAGAAGTCTAAATAATAAGATGGGTGAACTAGAGTGCCTTGTGATAAAGGAGGATATTGATATAATAGGCATCACAGAAACCTGGTGGACTGAGAGCAATCAATGGGACACAATCATTCCGGGGTACAAAATATATCGGAAGGACAGAACAGGTCGTGCAGGGAGGGGGAGTGGCACTATATGTGAAAGAAAATGTACAATCAAATGAAGTAAAAATCTTAAGCAAATCCGCATGTTCCATAGAATCTCTATGGATAGAAATTTCATGCTCTAATAAGAATATAACATTAGGGATCTATTATCGACCACCTGACCAGGACGGTGATAGCGATGATTAAATGCTAAGGGAAATTAGAGAGGCTATCAAAATTTAAGAACTCAATAATAGTGGGAGATTTCAATTATCCCCATATTGACTGGGAACATTTCACTTCAGGACGAAATGCAGAGATAAAATTTCTCGATACTTTAAATGACTTCTTCATGGAGCAGCTGGTATGGGAACCCACAAGGGGAGAGGCAACTCTAGATTTAGAACTGAGTGGAGCGCAGGAGCTGGTCCAAGAGGTAACTATAGCAGGACCGCTTGGAAATAGTGACCATAATACAATAGCATTCAACATCCCTGTGGTGGAAGAACATCTCAACAGCCCAACACTGTGGCATTTAATTTCAAAAGGGGGAACTATGCAAAAATGAGGGGGTTAGTTAAACAGAAGTTAAAAGGTATAGTGACTAAAGTGAAATCCCTGCAAGCTGCATGGGCGCTTTTTAAAGACACCATAATAGAGGCCCAACTTCAATGTATACCCCAAATTAAGAAACACAGTAAAAGAACTAAAAAAGAGCCACCGTGGCTTAACAACCATGTAAAAGAAGCAGTGAGTGATAAAAAGACTTCCTTTAAAAAGTGGAAGTCAAATCCTAGTGAGGCAAATAGAAAGGAGCATAAACACTGCCAAATTACGTGCAAGAATGTAATAAGAAAAGCCAAAGAGAAGTTTGAAGAACGGCTAGCCAAAAACTCCAAAGGTAATAACAAAATGTTTTTTAAGGAAATCAGAAGTAGGAAGCCTGCTAAACAACCAGTGGGGCCCCTTGATGATCGAGATACAAAAGGAGCGCTTAAAGACGATAAAGTAATTGCGGAAAAAATAAATGGATTCTTTGCTTCAGTCTTCAAGGCTGAGGATGTTAGGGAGATTCCCAAATCTGAGCTGGCTTTTGTAGGTGACAAATCTGAGGAACTGTCACGGATTGAAGTGTCACGAGAGGAGGTTTCGGAATTAATTGATAAACTCAACATTAACAAGTTACCGGGACCAGATGGCATTCACCCAAGAGTTCTGAAAGAACTCAAATGTGAAGTTGCGGAACTGTTAACTAAGGTTTGTAACCTGTCCTTTAAATCAGCTTCTGTACTCAATGACTGGAAGTTAGCTAATGTAACACCAATATTTAAAAAGGGCTCTAGAGGTGATCCCGGCAATTACAGACCGGTAAGTCTAATGTCTGTACCGGGCAAATTAGTCGAAACAATAGTTAAGAATAAAATTGTCCGACACATAAAAAAACAAACTGTTGAGCAATAGTCAACATGGTTTCTGTAAAGGGAAATTGTGTCTTACTAATCTATTAGAATTCTTTGAAGGGGTCAACAAACACGTGGACAAGGGGAATCCAGTGGACATAGTGTACTTAGATTTCCAGAAAGTCTTTGACAAGGCCCCTCACCAAAGGCTCTTATGTAAATTAAGCTGCCATGGGATAAAAGGGAAGGTCCTTTCATGGATTGAGAACTGGTTAAAAGACAGGGAACAAAGGGTAGGAATTAATGGTAAATTCTCAGAATGGAGAGGGGTAACTAGTGGTGTTCCCCAAGGGTCAGTCCTCGGACTGATCCTATTCAACTTATTCATAAATGATCTGGAGAAAGGGGTAAACAGTGAGGTGGCAAAGTTTGCAGATGATACTAAACTGCTCAAGGTAGTTAAGACCAAAGCAGACTGTGAAGAACTTCAAAAAGATCTCACAAAACTAAGTGATTGGGCAACAAAATGGCAAATGAAATTTAATGTGGATAAATGTAAAGTAATGCACATTGGAAAAAATAACCCCAACTATACATATAATATGATGGGGGCTAATTTAGCTACAACAAGTCAGGAAAAAGATCTTGGAGTCATCGTGGATAATTCTCTGAAAATGTCCACACAGTGTGCAGAGGCGGTCAAAAAAGCAAACAGGATGTTAGGAGTCATTAAAAAGGGGATACAGAATAAGACTGAGAATATATTATTGCCCTTATATAAATCGATGGTATGCCCTCATCTTGAATACTGCGTACAGATGTGGTCTCCTCATCTCAAAAAAGATATACTGCCACTAGAAAAGGTTCAGAAAAGGGCAACTAAAATGATTAAGGATTTGGAATGGGTCCCATATGTGGAGAGATTAAAGAGGCTAGGACTCTTCAGCTTGGAAAAGAGGAGACTAAGGGGGGATATGATAGAGGTATATAAAATCATGAGTGATGTGGAGAAAGTGGATAAGGAAAAGTTATTTACTTATTCCCATAATACAAGAACTACGGGTCATCAAATGAAATTAATAGGCACCAGGTTTAAAACAAATAAAAGGAAGTTCTTCTTCACACAGCGCACAGTCAACTTGTGGAACTCCTTACCTGAGGAGGTTGTGAAGGCTAGGACTATAACAGAGTTTAAAAGAGAACTAGATAAATTCATGGTGGTTAAGTCCATTAATGGCTATTAGCCAGGACGGGTAAGGAATGGTGTCCCTAGCCTCTGTCTGTCAGAGGGTGGAGATGGATGGCAGGAGAGAGATCACTTGATCATTGCCTGTTAGGTTCACTCCCTCTGGGGCACCTGGCATTGGCCACTGTCGGTAGACAGGATACTGGGCTAGATGGACCTTTGGTCTGACCCGGTACGGCCTTTCTTATGTTCTTCTTATGTTCTAACACGCCGAGCCTCTGTCCGGCTCTAACGTCGTTTTCCTCTAAAGTTCCCCTGGGTCACTTCCTACCATAACCTCTGTGTTCTCCGATTTGGGGGGGTCCTTTGGTCAGTTTTCCTCCTGTGACATACTCCATCTGGGCATCAGGGTATGTCCTGGTTTGGCTGGCCTCCGGATCCTGGAGCGCAGGCTGTCCCTCCTCGGGAACTGGTGGCGTGCCTCCTTCCCCTCCAGCGGTCTGCCCCAACTGAGCAGCTCTGCAGGCTTTTATACCTGTTCTCCAGTTGGAGCATGCCCACCAGAGCCTCAGGGGCATGGCTTCCTCTGCTAGAAAGGAAGGGTTAACCCCTGAGATACCAGTGCAGGGCCGCTCTGCCCCGTCACAGTGCCATTTTAGAAAAGTGATTTACCACTGTCAGGATGCTGGTGAAACAACTGGATTCTGGTAGTTTCACTACAAAGTTCAAGGAAATGACTTCCCAGGGCTGAGATGGGGTGTCCAGAGGTCGGAGGAGACTGCAGGGTTTCTGATGAGGGATCTTGGTGTGAGCACACACCTGACAGGAAGCTATAAAGTCTATATCATGGAGCGCATTCAGTGTCACCAGAAGAAATGGGACATTAATGGATGGGTTTTATATCACCCTAAGTGTCCTGCCAAGGTGAAGTCATGGCACAGTTGGAGAACCCCCATCTCCACAGGTCTCGGGAGAACTTAGATGTGGTCCTTCACAATGTTATCCCCTCCCAGGTGTCATGCATTTCTCAGTTTATAATGGCTAACTAGTCGGATAGAATTCTGGAGATAGTGGTGTGAAGAAAATTATGGGATTTAAGAATGTGGGCTGGTTCCTAACTGGGGCCTCATGGGTCAAGACCATATCTTCAGGACAAGGCATCAGCCTTGCTGTCCCTCATTCCAGGAAAGTAGGCCAGGGTAAATTTGAACCAGGGGAAGAATAGGCCCCATTGGAGCTGTCATTGCTTCAGGGCTACTTGTGGTCCACAAACACTGGGACTGAATAATGGGTCCCTTCCAAGTAGTATCACAACTGTTCAAAGGCAGTCTGAATTGCCAGGACCTCCTTGTCCATGATCTCTTAGTTTTGCTCAGCAGATGTGAGTTTCCTTGAATAGTAGCGATAGGATGCAGTATTTGCTCAGGTCCATGCCTTTGGGAGAGGACTGCCCTGATTGCAATACTAGAGGCACCAGCTTCCACAACAAAAGCTTGAGCCATGTCAGGGTGGAGCAACACTGGAATGGTGGTGAAGGCAAGCTTCAATTGCTCAAAAGTGTGCTAGGCCTTAGGTAACCAGTGGAACTTTTTTTTTTTTTTTTTTTCTCTGAGTGGGTCAGTCAGGGGCTCAGCTTGTTTCAAATGAATCAAAATGAATCTCTAGTAGAAGTTTGAAAAGCCTAAAATACATTCTAGGTCATGCATATTGTGGGATGGGGGTGGTGCTGCCCAGTTGCAGACAGCCTGGACCTTGCACAAATCCATCTTGATGCCTTCTGGGGACAGGATGAAATGCAGTATCTCTGCTGAGGTCTGATCAAATGTGCATTTCTCTAGTTTAGTGTAGAGATTGTGTTGTCAGTCTCTCCAGGACTGTGCAGACATGAAAGGTGTGTTCATCCAGACAGTTCAAGAATATCAATATATTATCTAAGTACACTACCACAAAATGGTCCAGGAAAAAAAAATCAGAGACATACCTATCTTCTAGAACTGGAAGGGACCTTGAAAGGTCATCAAGTCAAATCAAGTCCAGCCCCCTGCCTTCACTAGCAGGACCAAGTACTGATTTTTTGCCCCAGATCCTTAAGTGGCCCCCTCAAGGATTGAACTCATAGCCCTGGGTTTAGCAGGCCAATGCTCAAACCACTGAGCTATCCCTCCCCTTGTATCTTGTAGCATATCATTAATGAAATGCTAGAATGTTGTTGGAGCATTAGTCAGTCCAAATGGCATAACTAAATATTCTAAGGCCTGGTCTACACTAACACCCCAATTCGATCTAAGGTACGCAACTTCAGCTACGTGAATAACGTAGCTGAAGTCGACATACCTTAGTTCGAATTTACCGCGGTTCAGACGCGGTCCACACGCGGCAGGCAGGCTCCCCCGTCGACTCCGCGGTACTCCTCTCGCTGAGGTGGAGTACCGCAGTCGACGGCGAGCACTTCCTGGTTCGAATTATCGCGTCCAGACCAGACGCGATAAATCGAACCCGGAAGTTCGATTGCCAGCCGTCGAACTACCGCGGTAGTGTAGACAAGCCCTAAGTGGCCATTGCATATCCAAAAGGTGATCTTCCATTTGTTGCCTTCTTGGATGCAGATGAGATTGTAAGCTCCACAGAGATCCAGTTTCGTGAATATGCAGGCAGCCCCCATGGGTCCAACAACTCAGGGATCAGGGGTTGCAGGTAACAATTCCACATTGTTATCTGATTTAGGGCTCAGTAATTGATACAGAGACAGAGCTGCCATCCTTCCTTTTTATGAAAAGGACAAGAGCTCCAGCTGGTGAAGTTGATTTGAGGATAAACACCCAGGCCAGATTCTCTTGGAGACATTCTCGCAATACCACCAGTTGAGGCTCCAACATTGCATATATCCGTCCAAACAGTATCTTCACCCCAGCTGAGTTCTATGGGGCAGTCATAG
>NW_020664399.1:2794930-2799799 GCF_002925995.2 Terrapene triunguis | reverse complement strand
TTATATTTTAGAATGTGCATTAATTTGCACTTATCAACATTGAATTTCATCTGCCTTTTCGTTGATCAGTCACCCAGTTTTGTGAGATCTCTTTGTAACTTTTTGCAGTCAGCTTTGGACTTATCTATCTTGAGTAACTTTTTGTATCTGTTCATCCCCTTTTCCAGATCATTTATGAGTATGTTGTACAGCACAGGTCCCAGTATAGATCCATGGGGGACCCTGCTATTTACTGCTCTTCATTGTGAAAATTGACCATTTATTCCTACCCCTTGTTTTTTATCTTTTAATCAGTGACTGATCCATGAGAGGACCTTCCCTCATATGCTATGACTTTTAGTTTGCAGAAGAGCCTTTGGTGTGGGACCTTGTCAAATGTTTTCTGAAAGTCCAAGTACACTGTATCAACAGGATCATCCTTGTCCACATGCTTATTGACTCCTTCCGAGAATTCGTATAAATTGGTGAGGCATGATTTCCCTTTGCAAAAACTATGTTGACTCTTCCCCAACATATCCTGTTCATCTATGTTTCTGATAATTCTGTTCTTTACTATAGTTTCAGCCAATTTTATAGCTTGCAATTGCCAGGATTGCCTCTGGAACCCCCTTTTTTTTTTAAATCAAACCTGTCTGAACCGCCCAAAATATTTTTGGTTGGTTTGAAGAAACAGTTTATCTGTTTCTTATTTTGGCCATTCTGACCGGTCTATCATTAGCTTGAAGGCCAGAGCTAAGGTCAGAGTAGGTCATGAAATGAGAATTATCCAGGATTTAAAGTCTGAATCTCAATTTTGCATTGAGAATTATTTAAGGGGAATTATATCGTTTATAGGAGAGCTTTGGCACTCCTAAAACATATTCTGTAGGCAATGTTTATCCTGTGGAGCACAAAATATTAAAGCCACCAACTCCCTTTGCAACATGGAACATGTGATCTATCAGTAGCCATGAGTTGATCAGTTACATAACTCTTCTCTGATTGGGTAACATAGCTAAACAGCTAAATGCACGCACATTGAAGTGCATATTCAGATACAAAATCTATATTTCAAAGTTTGCTTTTGGAAATATTTGAGTTAAAAAAAATTTGTGCAACAATTCACACTAGCAAAGCTCATTGTCTAGAATATTCATAGAAAGTGACACAAAGGAGCATGAACACAGGTAAGCCAAATAAATTATGTAATTCAGAAGAATACTCAGATTTTTCTGTCCAACTCTTCTTACAAAGCAAATACTCAAGAGCCTTCTCATCTTATTAGTGTTCCAGTCAGTGGTAGTCATGAATCCAAGCAACATAGACTCTTCAACCAGAGATATCCTCAGCCTCAGAGGTTTGGATGAATGGCATTATCCAGTTAGCAAGGGAAAGGGGAATATTCAAGAATATCTGAGAGATGTATCAAAGGCAAAACCTTGAAATCCACAGTGAGCAGCCTCCAAAATAATTAAGGGCATATTTCTTCTCCAGGCTCAGCTATTGAAAAATAAGATTCATATGCCAAAAGAAATGGAAGATGACGTACCACTCATTAAACTTGCTCTTCTAGTCAGACAAGGCTGATGTATCTCTTGCTTTTCCAACAGTTGAGTCTGGAGCAGAAAGGCAGGGATAGCAACTTATTGAAAGATAATTATATTTGGGGGGCGGGTAAAATCAGGCATCCAGCGCAACACAAAATGGTTGTTAATGCAAACCATCCACTGTTATCTCTCAAACACTGAAAAGTTACTATTTGGGAAACACTCAACTCTTGTTGGAGTGGACAAGAGGAGACAGAGGCAGATGCTCTATTTGGCATATTACTAAAGCATACTGTGTGTTGACAAAATATGATGAGAGCAACAAGAAAAATGCAGCTATGGATGAGAGATTAAATAAACTCCTGAAAAATAATTCAGTTAGTCTGAAGATAAGAATCTGTCCCGTTATACAATACTGTATGAATTTACTACACACAATGTATTTGGATGTAGAAATACAACTGGACCTGGTACTTGCTATTTGAATTTATAGTGAGAACATACATGCCAATCTCATTTTCTCCTTTGTCTTATATATGATACAACAGGTTGAAACTTATTATGATTTGAGATGATGTGAAAAATGTAATGTTCTATCAATGGAGGTTGCAAACAAGCATTTTTAGTTGGGGGAATAAGATGAGTAAATAGAAAGATAGCAAGAAGCAATTACAGAAAATCTTGAGCTGCATTCCCATGTGAGAAAGATACCTACATTGTCATGTCTCTGTTCATTATGTGTGTTGATTTCAAATCCAGACCCTTTCCAGTACAACATAAAATTAATTTGATCTAACTACATTCCCTTCTAATAATTCATGTGACAACTGAGACAAGCAATACAAAAATTGAAACAAACGAAACAGTTCTTTAGTGAAAACTTGAATATGATTAATTTGCCATCTCAAGCCATGGGAGTTTTCCTTGTGCTTTACATGACTAGGCTCCATGGCTCCAAATTTAAAGTTATATGTCTAAGAATAAGACATTTGCTACAACATTCACAACACAATTATGCATACTTGTTTATAAAGGGCCAGATTCTGATACCTTTACCCATGCTTACTATGTATGTCGTCCATACTACAGTCGTTTTTTAAATGATTTTTCTTAGGATTTATTTTAAAGGGGAAAAAAGATTCCATAATGTACAACTGTTTGACTATGTACCATGGAATGTCCCTCTCCATGTCCCTTGTGGGTTCTACAGGAAGGAGACCTATCATGCAAACCTTAGTATATGGATAACTTTTACCTTACAAGATGCACAATGACTGAGGCATGGCTTCCTGCTTAATTTACTGTGAACTTTATAATGAAGGAAGAAAGAAGTCAAGCCCTTGCTTCATTCACTGCATGCCTTCACAGTAGGAAGAAACATTTCCATTGAAAATAAACTCCCAGGATCAGACTCTTATTCCCCAGGCTGGCAGAGGCTGTGTGCACCCTAGAGGCAGCTTCTCTGCTCCTAGTAGAGGGCGAAAATAAATGTCTGTTTTGCTTTCTAGTTATTTCCTTGGACTAGGTGGAAGAATAGGTATTGATGTCCCGTCATGGGACCGTATGAAGTCTTGCATGGGTGAGGCTGTAGGTAGGAAGTGAAGAAACAAAAATTGGACAATCCTTGAAGAACTATGACACATACAGTTCCAAGGCTAAAATCCCAAGTTTCATTCTCAATGTTGTTTTATGTTAGACTCATAGACCCTGAAAGAAAATATTAATTTTGTGCTATGTGAAGATTTGAACCTTTCAGACCTTATATTTTGCAGTTTCTGAATTAAATATTAACATGCTGATAATTAAAAATGTTGAAATTTTAAACACTCATGCTATTAAATATTAATCTCACCAAAAAGTTTGATGACACTGCAGATGTTAAGATACATTGCCTTTTTTAGGATTTCTAATTGTAAAACAATGCAGAGATAGTTAATCATACCTAGTATAAAGGAGAGGTTTAGCAATATAGAATTGAAAGACTATGAATAAAGGAAAGATTTGATGAAAAATGCCCAGGATGTTTTGAAGAACGGTGGGCGTTTTAAACTTCTATGTCACACTTCTTAACTTTGGTGTTAGAACTATCACTATAATGCAGAATGAAAGATATACCAGTTCACTGGGCAAAAAAATCCCTAACATATCTCCACTGACCTCATTCACTTCAAGAAAGTCACGAACAGCACTATTCATCTGGATTCGGACAACTACCTGGGCACTCCTGGCTCCTCTCCTCTCAGTGCTTTCTATTCCTTTCACATAACTGATTCTTTTAGCCCCCTTCTAGCCCAGACTTCCTCCATGGAGCTACTTAGAGCGGGTGAGTTTGGTCTAGTCTTTCCAAGAGGGAATGCATTTTGCTTTCTCTTTCCTGCAAGTGTTCTTGTTTGGTTTGCTTTATAAATATGTAATCATACACAGACATCTACAGAAACAGGGAAGGAAATAAGTCACCTTGTCTTTCTCCTTGCCCAACCTTAACTGTCTTCACTTATGAAACTTTCTTCCTTAGGCCTCTATGGTATCGCTGTCTGACTGTTTTGTTAATAGATTTCATTTGTCCCATACAAAGCTCCAAGTGCCTTGCCAATACTTCAAATTATAATAACCACACCACAGCAAACAAATAAATTAACTCCCAACAAGGAGGGAGCATTCAAGCAACAAATAGAGGTACCAGTTTACCTCAGCAAACAATAAAAATGACTCCAGGAAAGCCTCATATGGCCGAATCTTACCCTCATCCTTCCCCAAAATCCCAAACAAATGACTTTTGCGAACTCTAAGCTTCTCTCCAAGATAAAATGATTGTTATATATTTACATGATCCCCATTTGTCATAACAGAGCTTCTTCCATTATAACAAAGTAGAGTACACCTTCACCTGTGAGTCTTCCATAATTAAGCCAAGGGCATAACCAGAAGGCCTAGGTACACAGTCCTCTTTTGGGAAGGTAGGGTCTACAGTAAAGTAAATATTTTTTCTTTGTCCTCTTTAATTTCTAAAATTCTATATAATGTTATATTAGGATGGGAGTTTGCGTTAATTTTCCATTGACCTCAATATGAACAGGACCTATTCAGAGTCTAAGATTTTCAGCACTACCTAGAGGATTCCCATTTAATGTAATGGGAAAATATATTCCCTAAATGACAAAGTTTCAGCTGGATTGTACAATGAATGGTTCTGTTTTGCATTTTGAAAGATTAGGTGTGTGTTGTGTGAATGTGTGTGTATGTGTGGATTGTGGTGGGGCCAGACTACCCCGCCTTAACCCGGAAGGAGTTAAGCTCCAGGGACTGGCAGCGGAAGTCCCGCCTCCCCGGGCAGACTGGGCAT
>NW_020664399.1:2770873-2794830 GCF_002925995.2 Terrapene triunguis | reverse complement strand
CCCCCCCCCCCCCCCCCCGGGGAAACTCAGCGTGTTTCGGTCGGAACCCCCCGCTGAGTTGGTGGCAAACCACTACGCTACTGTTAGGGCCCTGGGTTGGGGCCCCCCTACTGGGGCTGTCGCACCCCAATGATAAAGACTCTGGCTGCTAGGCCATGCTACCCTCCACCCGAGGGTTGCTTCCTGGACTCTGGCTGGTAGGCCCCACTGCCCTGTAGCCAAGGGCTGTATTATAGACTCCTGCCGTCAGGCTGCGTCTCCTTGAGGTAAAGGGGATGCCATAGACTGTGGCCGCTAGGCCACGCTACCCTCCACCCGAGGGTTGCTTCCTGGACTCCGGCCTATAGGCCCTACTGCCCTGTAGCCAAGGGCTGTGTTATAGACTCCTGCCGTCAGGCCGCATCTCCTTGAGGTAAAGGGACATCAGACTCTGGCCGCTAGGCCACACTGCCCTGGACTGAAGGGCTATTTTACGGATGGTGGCGGATAGTCCACGCCGCTCGCAACCTTAGGGGCGTGGACCATCACAGGATACAGATATGTGTGTACACATACATATGTGAAAACTTGGAATGGTGTGAAGTGAATAAAATTGTCCGTCTAGACATATTACATTTTAAGGATTTTGAGAGGAGTCATGGATTTACAGCACACATTAACATACACACCAGTTGAGGATTTGATTAACAAATACCTAGTTATCAGAGTAGTTATAAAAGAGTGCACTGCAAAGATTCTGCCATGACTTCACACACTGCTATATTCTTCACTTGTATACCAATTTTGATGTTTTTTATCTGTATTGTATTTTAACAGAATATTGAATTAAAATGCACCGAATCCAGTGGCAGCACATGTCTCATTTTAACAGAACATTGTATAATTTCACAGTGGCCAGAAATGCTGTTTATGCTATCAGAAGAAAGACGACTTCATCAGTAACTGTTCATCTCCAAATCCCAAATGTATTGCTTCTGCAAATCCCCACAAATGGAGTTCTATGCCCTGTCATACAAAATCAGCTGTAGTGATGATAATAAGGTATACAGTTCTTGTATAGTAAACTACCTATACCACAGGAAATGTGGAAATGATTAAGTCACACAGAAACATCTTCATTGGTTCCAGTGTGAATCAACCAAGGATATAAAAGCCCCTGCACCCTAACTATCCATCAAATTTTCTCTGACTCTGGACATATCCTTTAAATCTCCCAAGTATACTGGAGGATGCAGGGTCAGGTTCAATCTGGATTTGCAAAGACAACATGATACATTCAGAGAACCATAGTTACTGGAGAAAAACCTTTGCCTTGCATGATGTTGCCTGTGCATATTTCTCGTGTAGAAAGCTATCTAGTAGTGTGTGTCCACAGATGGAGTACTAATCGCCTTTATTAGCTCTCCGTATGTATGAGACATGTTTTATCCATTCTTCTATATGGCTTAGAAACATGGACGATTTACGCCAAATGTACCAAAAGACTAAACAGCTTTCGTATGAAATTCTTACATAAAAAGATGGTAAGACAGGGTGATAAACGTGGAAGTGTTAAATTGGACTGTTATGTCATTCAGGGGAACGCTGATTAGTAAGAAAAGTCTCAGGTGACTTGGACATGCAAAGCGAATGCCAGATTACAGGAGCCTAAAGAATGTGCTGTACTCTGAATCTCGCAAAGGTCAAGAAAGAGAGGCAGACTGCTGTGTAGATTTTGGGGTGCTTGCAAAGATGACTTAGTATCCTTTGAAATCTCTGTGGATAATTGGGAAAGGAGTGCAGATTGCTGCTTTGGTGGGCGGAGTCAGTTTGTATATGGAGCAAGGTGCTGCGAGGCAGACTGGATTTTTGATGACCACTGTCAGAGGAGGGAATAATGTGCTGCTTGGATTCAGAGCATTGTTAGTGCATGGGTGTGCCCTACCTGTGGACAGGACTGTCACTTGTGCATCGGACTTAGGAGCCATCAGAGAACTCATCGACACATACACCAGGCTTTGTAAAGAGCGACAGTCCCATTGACTACTCTCCCGAACTGAGCATTCAGTCTAGCCTAAGTAACAGAAGAATAATTCTTCTTAATAGTATAAGTACAATGGTTAGAAGCAGACACATTGTTGGGGCAAGAGGAGCTTTTCTTAAAAGCCGCTTTCTCTTAACAAGCTCATAGTGGGCTAATCCTTTGAGAGGAAAAAGCCCTAACAAGCTATTGAGAAAGCAGCAAACTTTAAAACAACATTGACAACTACTAACATTTTTAAACAATTGAGCCAAACTCCAAAACCCTAATATTGCCCTACAAAAGGGGAGAGTTGGATTCTGTGACTGTACCACCCAGTAGAGAGAAACTGAGAGACTATGAGGTGATGGGGATGTTTGTAGAAAGCTGTTACAGAACACTTGTGCTGAGGAACATGAGAGGTTTACATGGCACATGACAGGGTATGAGACTCTTAGAGTGAAACCAGCAGAGGCAATGTCATGAAAGAGAGCTCATAGCTACACTGGAGAATACATATTGGTGCTGGAATGTTTGACTGATAGTTTAAGTTTTGTTCAGTTTATAAAGGTCTATTGCACGTATAAGCCAGACATCAATAAGCTACTTCTTATCTTTGATTACTACCAGTGTATTTACCAGTTAAACAAACTCATAAATCTTTGGGATTTTTGCATCCCAAGCAGTCAAAGTTAATGTACTTTTTGATTATTATGTGAAGAGATCTTGCAGACATACATAATCAGCCATATCATTAATATGCCACAGAAATGATAGATTTTGCTGTGACTGAAAGCTGGAAGTGGAAGTGTCAGGTGATAACTCCCTAGAGTTATGACTAGCAGAAACCAGTATTTCAGTAGCTCCTGGGCTGATTTTTATCAGTAGTAAAGGTTGTCAGCAGGTGTACTGTTTATTAGTAACTGGTTGACATGTAGTATCAAAATGACAAAACATCAATAAGACTCTTAAGTCATTTTCAGAGCAACGTTTAATGTGTTGGTGTCATGGTTACAGGGCAAGATATGCTTTAGATCCCCCTTTTGTGCCTCTCCAATGCTTCCTTCAGGTGATAGACTTCACTCCTTCACCTCTCTTGAGGGTGGAACCATACAGTCCTACTACTCCTAGACTGGGTCTCGGGAGCTGCAGCTCCCAACATACCAACCGTGTTAACATAATAAGCACAAATGGGTTTGGCACCTTCTCCTTTGGGAGCCTGTGACAGCGGCTGACTAAAGTGACTCAAAAACAGGATCTTCAAAACAAATTATTTATTTACCCGAAGAGACACAGTATGCAGATGTAAGGGGAAAACAACAAAAGACCTACATGCTGTGTCTTACCTACACTTCATTCTTTCCTTGCAAGTGTTGGGTAAGTTCCTCAGCCCAGACATCTTTACTCCTGAACTGGGAATGACAGTCTGCTTATTGCAGCTTCACCCTGTATGTGTCTGGGAGAGGTTCCTCCTTAGGCAGCTGCTGACAGACCACTCAGCCCTTTCCTCTGCTCCCTTCCTGCCTATGCCTGGGATCTTTAAGATTGTCCCATTCCTTTTGAACCTAGGTTCAGGCCTCGGAAGAATAAACCTTGCTAGCCTGGCTGGAGCCAGGCAGGGGCATTCCCCAGCTAATAATTCCTCTCATTGTTCCCTTAAGGGGCTTCATCTCTCTCATTGTTTCATTTCCTGCTGGTTTCCTCCCTTTTTCATTTAACTCTATGCAGTCAGACAGGAGAACATCGAACAGGTAAACTGAGGTGCATTTAATATTCATTAAAATGATACACATAGCTCCTTCACTTTTCACAATCCTAACAGAAGTACATTCTACATTTACAGACAATAATAGGTTGCAAATATAAAGCACTTCTTTTGACTGTGATATATCAGTATATTTACAATATGGAATGTTGCTGTTAAAATTGTAAAAAACAGTGGCCAGATTATTTTCTCATTTACACTTGTGTATATCTGGAATAACTAAATTGGTCATATTTTAATAATATATCCCCTATCACGATATTACTCACTCTAGTCAGCTAGTAGGGTGGCTTCATTGATATGTCTTGAGTGTGGTTACAGATCAAATTGCTATTAGTCTTCTAAGCCATGGGTGCTTCCTACAGATTTAATCCACATTATTTAAACAAGTTTCAAGCATACTAAAAAGACTGGGTTTTACAAAATAGGCACAATACTGTTTGGTGGAACATGAGATCCTAAAAAAAGAATGTGTATATGTTTGTGTCTAGCTATAGATATTTGTGTTCACGTATCTTAGCGCTTGTACAAGTGAGTAGGATGGAAATATCACAACTGGGAAGTTTCACAGAATGAATATCAACCTTTATAAAAAGCAAAAATCTGTAGGTTTCTTTCATATTAATTTGTGAAGTGAAATCTAAAGGTATCATAGACCTCTAGGGTCCATTTTTTTTCTCTTAATTAAATGGAAGCTGACTTGTACCCATGAAACTGGGTGCAAATGCATGTAATCACACCTGTGCATGCAAAACCCACATTCTTTATAAATGTCATCTTCACCTATCTGGGAAAAGTAGGTGGGTCCTTGTCATAAACATACAGCTAAGGGTAGCATAAAATCCCTCTTTACCCTGTAAAGGGTTAAGAAGCTCAGATAATCTGGGGGGCACCTGACCAAAAGGACCAATAAGGGGAGAAGATATTTTAAAATCTGTGGGGGAAGGTTTTTTGTCTGTGTCTCTCAGAGCCAGCCAGGATACAGGGCAGGGGAAAATACATCTCCCTAAGCTATATCTGAACTAAGCATCTAGTCTTGCAGAAATAGTAAGTAATAGCAGAAAATAAATGCATTAGATTACCTTTTGTTTTAGCTTGTGAATTTTTCCTGTGCTATGAGGGAGGTTTATCCCTGTTTTTGTAACTTTAAAGTTTTGCCTAGAGGGGAAATCCTCTGTGTTTGAGTCTTTTGTTATTCTGTAAAGTACTTACCATTTTAGGGAGGTGATTCTTATCTTTTCTTTAATTAAAATTCTTTTAAGAACTCAATTGATTTTTCATTGTTCTTAAGATCCAAAGATTTGGGTCTGTGTTCACCTGTACCAATTGGTGAGGATATTATTCTCAAGCCTCCCCAGGAAAGGGGGTGTAGGGACTTGAAGCCCTACCTTCCCCAAATCTCCCCCCAAGTGGCCCTCCCTGAATGTTTGTTTAAATCACTTGGTGGTGGCAGCGATACTAAGGCAAGGAAGGAATTTGTGCCTTGGGGAAGTTTTAACCTAAGCTGGTAAAAATAAGCTTAGGGGGTCTTTCATGTGGGTCCCCACATCTGTACCCCAGAGTTCAGAGTGGGGAAGGAACCCTGGCAGTCCTTCAATGCAACTTATTGGAGGAAGGCTGAGATGGCAATCATTAGCTATCCTTCAGAGAGGACCTGCCAACCAACAACAGTCTCCAGAGTGTTCTGCCTCCACAGGGAAAACAATTTAACACTGCTCACATTTGCTTATTTTTAAGAACCTCTATAGCAATGAACACACACACACACACATATACAGATATCCAGTTTTAGTCTAAGGCACAATTTCTCAGTCAGTAAGATTGTTTCTAAATAGTAATAATGTTAATTTGGGATTGAGACAAACAACCTATTACAGACATGGAACAGGACATTAGTCATTCAAAGGGTGTGTATGGACAGCATTATTAACTTATCTAATCCCCAGTGTCACTGGAAATCTTACCTGTTAAATGACAAGACATAACTATTGCAGATTCCATTGTAAGAAACTGTATTAGATACAGAAATCTTTCTATGCTGTAGTACTGAATCTCCATCCCATAGCTCGGAGAAGTTTGACTCATATCATGCCCTGGGCTGTTAAGTCCCAATAGCCACCACTTTCCTGAAGTTACTGTCAGGAAATCCTTTGAGCTTTCTGATAATGGAGGTTTCTTTCCAAATATAAATTGGGTATATAGAAAAATTGCCTTATTCTACAGACTCCCAACAACCTTACCTCCTCTCGGTCCAAACACATTCACACGTTGCCCTTTCTGAACCACTAATAAATGTTTCTATGTTTACAGAAATCATAAATTCAGCACGTGTTCAGTTTTCCAGGAAAGTCTGGGATAGTTCAAAAGTTATTCCTTTAGTCCTAAAAGACACATTGTTCCATCTCTGCCTGCTCTTGCAGATTTCCTAAGTGCTCCAGACAAAACTATCGGGGCCATTAAAGGTAGTTGAGGTTTTCCTGCTTCTGTTGTCGTTTATGAAAACTTTCTCATAGATCAGCAGCCAACATCTTAAAGACAGGATCCCTCAAATGTTCTGCTTTAGTCAGTGATGCCAGTGACATTCCCTGGATATGACATTCTTCACCCCCACATAAAAAAAAAAAAAATTATTCCATACTCTTTCATCACACTAATTCCATCTATCCTTCCACCCTTGCTTTTCTCAATCCACCCTATTTCCCCTTCCCTCAGAGCATTAAGGAGGCTTCTTCAGGCATTTCCCTACCACATGACTGTTCCTCACATGCAGAGTGACGGTGGTAGGCTAGTGTCCTATGGCTTTTGCTTGTGGCAGCAGTGACAGCCAGGTTAACTTGTGACCTCTTGCTGTTGGGTGGTGTGACAAAGTTCCTCCTCGATCTTGGTGGGTCCTGCGCTTATTGGCGGATTTTCTTGCCTCAGAGATTCACCATGTGGGTTGGGGAACAGCCCAGAGACCTTCGCCTCTGGAAGAACCCACAGTCCAGGTCAATTGGGAGGTTTGGGGGGAACCCGGGCCCACCCTCTACTCTGGGTTCCAGCCCAGGGCCCTGTGGACTGCAGCTGTCTAGAGTGCCTCCTGTAACAGATGCATGACAGCTACAACTCCCTGGGCTACTTCCCCATGGCCTCTTCCAAACACCTTCCTTATTCTCACCACAGGACCTTCCTCCTGGTGTCTGATAACGCTTGTGCTCCTCAGTCCTCCAGCAGCACACCCTCTCACTCTCAGCTCCTTGCGCCTCTTGCTCCCAGCTCCTCACACTCGCCCCACAAACTGAAGTGAGCTCCTTTTAAAACCCAGATGCCCTGATTAGCCTGCCTTAATTGATTCTAGCAGCTTCTTCTTAA
Source organism: Terrapene triunguis (assembly GCF_002925995.2). Classification (NCBI taxonomy): domain Eukaryota; kingdom Metazoa; phylum Chordata; order Testudines; family Emydidae; genus Terrapene; species Terrapene triunguis. Next base: position 2,787,715 of record NW_020664399.1, on the reverse strand, counting down.
TTGGCTCCAGGTGTCCTAATTAGCCTGCCTGCCTTAACTGGTTCTAGCAGATTCCTGATTACTCTAGTGCAGCCCCTGCTCTGGTCACTCAGGGAACAGAAAACTAATCCAGTGACCAGTATATTTGCCCTCTACCAGACTCCTGTACCCCACTGGTCTGGGTCTGCCACAGTGGTTACTCAATTAAAGAAGTAAAGAGATAGCCTCTTGTGGTGGGCTGGGTGATTGTTTGGGAACATACCCACTTTTGTTCTTGAAATGGGCATGTTTCCCCTTGCCGAGGTAGGGGTGTGTGTGTGTGTGTGTGTGTGTGTGTGAGTGAGAGAGAGAGCCTGCTGTGTGATTGTGGAAGAGAGGGTCTCCAGGCTCTAGCTTGGGGTTGGGTATTTAGCCATCCACTGGTGGGAGCTGCAGCAGCAGGTTTGCCTTACAGCATGTTCTCCTAACATACCGGGGAAACTACACTGTGGCACCCAGGTACTCCTATGGATGTACGAAAGGAATTCCCTTCCTGCAGCTGTGGTAGTCATGCCCATTGTGGGCACACCCATATTATAGGAGACTGAGCAGCAGCCAGCGCAATCCCAGCATCAGAGAGGACTAAACATTTTAATGAGAGCCAACCTTCACATTTTTAAGAAGGCCTATGAAAATAATGTCCCACATACTACACACACTGAATGTAACTGATTCCTACACACTCTTTTTACAACACTATGCTTAGAGCTGACCCAAGAACTTTGTTGAGGGCTAGCAAGTTATTCTTTCAACCTTGACTTACTCCATTATTTTTACATCTTCAGGTTTCTATTTCAACGATTTATTTTTCTCTGTAGAGATCTTGGATTTTCAGCCAATTATTATTCTTTCATCAGGGACCACAGGGCTCTTCAGCAAGAAGAAGCTCCAACCTGCTACCCAGTGACCTGCTAATTGTTGTCAGAATAGGAGCAGAACTCTGACAAAGACCTGGGAACTGATTGGCAGAATGCTGGGGGTCCCGATTGATTCACAGCTCCTATTTAACCCCAGCACAGGAACAAAGTTGCCCATGCAACTGGTTCACCCTGTTTAGGAGTGCATATTTTGCACTAATGATGACTGCTTTGAAGTGCCAGAACCCCACTTACAAACAAAAGTGTTTTTAGGGCTGAAGGTTTAGAAAGTTTAAACGAGATTAAGTCAAACATTTCCCTATTGGCAAAACATCTCAGGAGACAATGTAGAATTGATGTGTATTGCATATGCTCAGAATTAAAATCTACATTTAATAGGGAAATATAGTATGTTGTGAAAAACAGTCCTATAGTGATTTGTATATGTTATCAGATATATTAATTTTATGAAATTCCTTAATGCTTTAATAGATGATAAAATAAGATTTAAGATAAAATGTAAAATTCCTTGAAATTGACTAAATAAATTTGTAGCAAACTATTATCCTTGAAGCCATATGACTGTTTCTTTTTTCCCTTATTAAAAAAATGCCACAATGTTGCATTCTGGATACTTATGACTGACATTGATGTAATACCGATAATTACTCAGACTTTTTTGTTTCATCACTCAGAAGATGTTATAATTAATTTACTAGCTCTTGCCCTAAACTATGTAACGATCAACAATTGAAAATGGAAAGGTCGCTTTGATTTTTAAAAGTAATTTACATAGCATGGACATAAACATGAAATCTGTCATGAAGCCATCTGTTTATGAAATTAGGTCAGTCAGCTTGCATCTCCAATTACTAAAGCATATTGAATCAGGGTCACCCCCTCTCCTGCGTGGCGCTTGAATGAGTGTGTGAAGTCTTAATTAAAGTAGGGAAACGGTGTATAAATTGTGGGGAGGAAGATATGTTAGGAAAGTAAACCATCACATATAAGAATATTTAAGTCAATCACATATAAAGGAGGTAAGAGTTTTTGTGAAATAAGTTGCGGTTGACTCAGGAAAAGTCTAGTAAAACTGTAGATATAAGGACTTCTGCAATTTATTAAAATTTTCCTCCATTCCCTGTGGATAATGACTATCCTAGATACCACGTAATTTGGTCCCACAACAGATACTGGAGGCACAATTCCAGAAGCTTGAATACGAGGTCTAGGCAGAGCTGAGATCCATGGGGGTTTCTTGCCTTTAAGTATGCAGGGCCAGTGCATCAAGCATCTATTCAGATCCACTGACACAATGTACACTCTGGGTAGGAGCACTATTGCAATTCTGAAGCACAGGATAGATTGCTGACAAGTTCTGCTTTGTGGCCTGCAGGATTTTCCCAGCATTACCACTTTTGGTCCAAATCAGTCCACAGAGAACAACCCAAGAATGCTTGTCAGCTGATCACTTTTATTTCAAATACAATCAGAATCTCATGATTTCTAAGGTATAATACTTTGTAAGCATAATTATAGCTTCACATGTTACTACTAATTGGAAAACAGACTATTTAGGTCACTAAAGCTTTATATAGCAAGCTCTCAACCTGCAGCCAAGAAAGCCTTTCCTGATCATCATTCAGCCATTTTCTGTATTCTTGGGACTGCTCTTTGGGGATCAAATTAATTTAAAAATTGCTGAAATTTAAAATGTCCAAATTTTATCAAATATTTTAATTTCTGTATCTATATAAAGAGTTGACATTCCTAAATAGATAGTCAATACAAAAATGACAAGCCCAGCAACATACTAAAACTCACCAAGCTGCAACAAAATCAACTATCTGACATACTTTGGTGAAACTATGTATAAGAGAAAAGCAAGATAGAATTGGCCCTATTTTTTCATCACGTAAAACTGTATTTTAGTATTAGAGTGAAGCTTTTTGCTTTCAAAATGGGTTTTGGCTGGGGTGGAGAGATTCTTTTATTCTCCCCCCTGCTGGCAGGTATGAGAACCACACATATAGATGCTGAAGCTCTGCGGACTCATGGCACATGTATGTAGCTCATTGTCTCCACCCTAGGAGTGTCTTGCTGTAGGGAAAGAAACTCGGGGTTAGGAAGAAGTTTGCAAGGGAGTGCTAAGAAGAGCCAAGTTTAGGTAGAAAGCTTCAGCTGAGGTTTATGTTTTTGTTAAGTCAACTGTATAGCTCCTTAGAAGTGGAATGCATGTTTGGACTCAAAACAGCTGGGGACTGGTTTCCAGAAGTGCTCAAGTGACCACAACTCCCACTGAAGTTAAAGGAAGCTGCAGGTGCTCAATACCTTTGAAAAATCAGATGATGTTTGTGTAGATTCTCTTCAGAGCAGATGACAACTCAACCTGTTTAACACCAAATAGCAATAACACTGTGGGATGTACAGAACTGTAAAGAGTCCTTTGTACTGATTTTGTTTTTTAATAAACGCTGGTCAAAAAGACAGAGCAAGGTAAGCAACAGCTGTATGATACTGTACTAATTTATTATCAATCAGCATAAATCATGGCTAAGAATGAGGCAGCAATAATCAGTTATGACAATTCTTTGCAAAAACTAGAATTCACAAAGATATCAAGCTAATAAGAAAGTAGGAATTAAGTGAGTATACTGAGCTATCTTCAGTGTACAGCTATCAGTATATTTTATCTACCCTGATTCGTCAAATATTATTAGCATTCACACAGACTTCCTGTTGGTGAGATTATAAAATGATAAAAGTTAATTCATTTTAATTTATTACAATTTGTGTACTAAAATAAGTATAGCAGTAATATGAGTAATTATATAAATAGAGATGGACACAAATGTATGATATTCAAATTTAATAATTTTCTTTCTTAGACTTAGCATTATTTTTACTACACCCTAATGAACAACAGATGAAAGAATCATTTAGCAGTTCTTGGAACATAAGAAATATCTTTTTTTTGTGTGTGTGTGGAACTATAGTAGAGCTTTTGGGTTACTAGGGTGTCATTTTTTTTTCTGTCTAGAAGTTGAAAAGTAAAATGGAAATTCATTGAGTATAGGTAGGTGAATCCTGCAGGGTTCAGTTCACATGGACTAAAAGAACAGGACATTTTTATGACGTGTTTCAAAGGGTTTGGAAGTGCATCAACCCCTGCAGGTTTGCTGAGTAGTTAAGATTCCACAGAACCTGAACTTCCCCACTCCCTACAGGTGGTAGGGCAATCTATGCTGCCTTTGCTTTCAAAGATTGCATAGATTTGTTGTCTTCAAAAGGGGTCTGCCTCTTGCCTTTCTTATTCTCAGAAAAGCAAAGGTAATGCAGTGTCTACTCAAGGGGGACAGAGGCTGGAGTAGTTCTTGAGGGTGAGGCAGTGCAATCATCATCCCAACTATGACACATGTAGGCATACCACACCTGAGTCTCCATTGAACTTAAAAACACAAGCTAATTAAAGGTCTGTAAATCATTTTTATTGCTCTACTCCTCCTGGGATAAAAATATGCCTGGTAGGGGTAAATATCTGAAGCATAGGCTAAACCATTTGGCACGCAGCCCATCAGGGAAATCCGCTGCCGGGCCGGGCTGGTTTGTTTACCTGCAGCGTCCACAGGTTCGGCCGAGCACAGCTCCCACTGGCTGTGGTTCGCTGCTCCAGGCCAAAGGGGGCTGTGGGAAGTGGCGCAGGCCGAGGAATGTACTGGCTGCCACTTCCCACAGACCCCATGGGCTTAGAATGGAGAACCGCGGCCAGTGGGAGCTGCGATCGGCTGAACCTGCGGACACAACAGGTAAACAAACCGGCCCGACCCGCCAGTGAATTTCCCTGACAAGCCTCATGCCAAAGGTTGGCGATCCCGGGGCTAAACTATGGGGCATCCTTGTCATTGAACAGCTGATTTTCAGCTCACTTCCCCTTAGTTACTCCTACTTTCCTCTTTTAATCACTCACTATTGATTTCCCACTGTTAAAAGGAAATTAGAAAAATGCATCATCTCCTGTTAGGTCCTCTGAGCTGTATTGGTATCCAGGTTATAAAATGGCTTTAAAAAGCACTATCGATCATGACTGGAAAATGAGTGCTGGAAAGTATATAAAAACATTATCTTTGATATCAATAAACAGGTTATTCTACTCGAGCAGTATATAGGGTTTTTTTTGGCTTGTGGTTATTTACCTTGCTATTTGGTAAAACAGACCAGAAGTTCAACCACAACACTAAGGCAAACAGAGCTTATCAAGTATCCCTTACTGATCTTGAACAGAACGCACAGAAAACTAATATGCAACAATGACATTTTGAATGGCTTCTGTTACAACCTGACTCAGTCCCCATCTCTGTTGTATATGAACCCCAATCCCAGGCCCATTTGCTTCTAAACCCAGCTGCTACTAGGCTGTGACTGGTCATTGCTCCTATCCCTGGGTCTCGCAGGTACACTATCAGGTGCAAACCCTGTGTTGGACACCCTTCCTGGGAAAGTGTGCGGCAGCCTCAGACCCCAAAACTTGTGCTACAGCCCTCCTGAACCCTCAGTAGCTCAGCAGTTCCCCCCAGAGTTCCCCTAGTTGTGGTTTCTAGTTAAATTTTTCAGCAAAATGGGCAGGAAAGCAAGGAACCCAGGCTTAGCAAAGTAATTTTATAACCACAGACACTTTTGCAAGCCTTAAAGAGTTAGAGATCTATGAAAAATCCTGAACACAACCACCCTGGTCTGATCTCACCTTTCCTGTGTCCTGGGTTTTGTTAGAGCCTTCCCTGCCTCTTGGGCCTGGTCTTCTTGCATGTCATGGTGGTCTGAACCTTTTGCTTAGAAAAATACCCCTCTTTTAAAACAGTCTCGGTTCCCCTTCTTTGCACATGTTTCTACAGAAGGAATTCCATGCTCCAGTCCATCACCCACCAGTTTCTGCGTAGCGAGAAATTCAAAGTCAATTGTCCTACCAGCAGAAAGTCCATTTTTCCAGTAGAACAGTCATTCAGTGTTGATGACTCTTGATTGCTCTATCATAGCTTCTGAAGAGCTCTGTGTAGCTCAAAAGCTTGTCTCTCTCCCCAACAGAAGTTGGTCCAAATATTACCTGACCCACCCTGTCTCTCTAATAGCTTCTCATACATAGTCTTTCCACTAGGTGGCAAGCCTCTGCTACAAAAATGAATGGTCTAATTCACAAAGGAAGATACAATACGAAGCCCAGCCCCAATAACAAAATGGGGTTCACCAAACATGTTTCACAGACATATTCCCAATTTGTCACAGCCTCCTAGCTGAAGAAGTATTTTGTTAGTGAAATGAATACAAATTGCTATTTAATCCATGCACAAATACTGCATTAAAAGAACACTCCAATTGCAAAGTAAGGCCACTCAAAATTTAAGAACAGTCATACATTAAGTTTGTCTGTGCAACCCTAATTTGCCCTCTTTGTGCATATGCATTATTATACAGTCTTTAATTACGTGATCACATGCTGCCCATAAATCTTACCAGTTGAAGGGCCAAGTAACCCTAGAAGCCTCTCTGCTCAGACCCAAATTGATGATGAAAGCAATGTAGATTTACTCTACTGCACAATACACTGAAAAATAATAGTCCAAATTCTGTACACTTTACTTTTTTTTTAAAACTCATTTATTTCAACAAGGGTTTTGCCTGAGTAAGATCTTGAAATATTGGCCTGCAAATTAATAAATATTAAAATAAAGTTATGATAGCACTGATAAAATACAGTGGTCACCATTTAACTTCAACTTGTACCAGTAGTCATCACACAACAGGAGTGTCTTTAATGCCTAATTTTCTTATCTTTGGAATATGAGATAACTTGGACTGCTAAGTGTTTTACAAAGTGATGTAAAAAAGTTGATGACACCTGGCAAAACATTTTCAGTGATCACATTCTGTGGGGTCATGAATGACTTGAAATGGTGGGATACTGTGCAAAGCATTCAATCAACGTTTTTGTGCTAATCATATTATGGTAGCACCCACAAACATATTGTTCTTCACAAATATTTGCTTCTGCCACATCCTGACAGAAATGCAGTATTTGCATATATTTTCTTTGTGTAGCTAATGTTCTTTTTCCTGTGGAAATAGGTCATACTGCAGTATAGAACAACCCAGCATTTCTTTTAAATGAATTTAACTTATTTAAAAATATTTTATTTTTGTTTGGGGACATAGTTCTCGAACTGTATCACTAACCCATTTATTTGCATATGTATACCTAATTGCCAAAAAATTGGATATCATAAATCTCTCATTGATTCCTTTGAGCAATATTTTACAGTCAGATTGTTATTAGTCAGTGTGCAGTCAGGCTGCACTTTAGTAATTTAAAATGTTCCTAGATAGAATTTACAAGTTGGCTCGTTTATTCATCATAATCTCCCAAATCCTGATTTTCTTTCTCTCATTAGTGTAATGAGAAGTTTTGCTTTATCATTGTCAAAATTAAGAAAGCCTTTGATTTATATTTAAAATATTCTGAGCTCTAAAATATTAATCAGAAGCTATTATATATTGTTTTCTGAACTTTACCACCAGCTAACATGTTAGGAAATTCACTATGAAAGGGTTTTGATAGAACCATTGGGCAATAAATAAAAGTGTCTATACAATATCCATTTCATATATTGAACTCACGAGCAGTCTGGAACTTGTTCTCTAGAGATGCCTGAAAGCTTATGAATCCTTTATCACACTGAGTTTGTATTAACTCTATAATTTAAGTTTTTTTTCCCAATATATCACAATATATTTTATTTTTCAAAAAAGACCCATTTATAGGCTACTGCCTCTCACTGCTAATAGTATGAAAATGTGATTTTGAAGTCAATGGGAAAGAAAAGTGGTTTTGAAAATCCTACCCTGCACCTTTTTAATAACAAAGTCAAGAATATGTAAATTTGCAAGAACTTACCTCATGGCATTCATTGCAAAACATATTGTTATGGTTTTCCACAATTGTATCTGTGACATTATCTGATTAAAATATGACCATGTAGATCATTGTTGCTACCACTATTATATAATTGCAACAAATCTTGTACAACATATATAATGTACGGTGTCTATGGAAAAGTTATGATTTGCTACATATGATTATCCGATTTGTATGCATGTGTCCTTTTTTGTATCAGAAGTTATGAATATTAACAATGTACCTGTATTTCAAATGTGTTTGCTCATGTGGTAACACTCACAAGGTATTTAGCCTGCACATCGTGAAGGGACTATTGAAATTTAATGGCCCATCAAGGAACACGTAACTCACTATGGACCATGGAAGATGCCCATCCACACGCAATGGACTTTTATGAGAATGTTCTAATTAGAGTATGGGTGATGGCCCCTGCTGTGACTCAGTGGAGCATGCAAAGCCATGTGACGAGGCCATGTGACACTAAACTCCATCTTGTTACCTGTTTTTTTCCACAAGCTGTGAGCAGGGCTTTGTTTGAAACAATGGGTTTCCCTCTACATGGCAGAAACTATTAAAGACCCTGGAAACATCTTCATTTGGCCTCTTTTCTACTCTGATCTCTGGACTATGGATTTATACTAATGGGAGCATTCTAACCAAGGGACTGAGGACTTTCCAGTGATTTGGAAGCTACCAGAGACTTAACAAGCCAGCAGTTTATTCCATCACTGCTACAAGCCTGATCCAAGAACTTTACAATTAGTGTATACATTTGATTCCTTTAACCAATTTTAACTCTCACCTTTCTTTTTATAAATAAACCTTTAGATATTAGATACTAAAGGATTGGCAACCGCATGATTAATGGGTAAGATCTGAGTTGTACATTGACCTGGGTATGTGTCTGGTCCTTTGGGATCAAAAGAACCCTTTGGTTGATGAATACGGTTTTAAATAACCACTCATAAATTAAAGGAGATATCCTATCCCCTAGAACTGAAAGGTCATTGAGTCCAGCCCCCTGCCTTCACTAGCAGGACCAAGTACTGATTTTGCCCCAGATCCCTAAGTGGCCCCCTCAAGGATTAAACTCACAATCCTGGGTTTAACAGGCCAATGCTCAAACCACTGAGCTATCATTCAGTCTAGTAGCTGGGTGTTGAATCCAGGACTGCAATACCTAAGGAGGCTGCATTTCTGACTTCTGGTTAGCCAGTGTGGTCAAACAGAAGTTTAGTTTTGTTGATGGTCTGGTATATCTTATGGGAGAATAACCACCAGTTTTGGGGTGTGTCTGTCCTATCTCTCAGCAGTTTGTCCTGAATTTGGTATTCTCAGTTATGACCCACGTAGGCCTGGTGACATTATCAAATACAACATGACTGTCGGGGCTATCAACAGGTCTCTCTCTCAATTATCTATGGCTCTCTACACATGGCTAGGACAACAGAATGTTGTTGTAGCTCTGTTGGTCCCATGATATTAGAGAAGCCACACCATGTCTCTAGGAAAATGGAAAACATTCCCAATCCTCTTGCTTACAACGGCATTTCCAGACCCACAATCTTCCAACGTATACAGTCAGATTAAGAGCTGCTGTAGGCAGTTTACACCACGACAACATGTTTTCCTCATTAATTTCCTACTGTTTCACAGTTACTCTGATTGTGCTTCTCCTAACATTTTCAATTTTCACACTGTATCAACCAGAGTTACCAGCCAGGGCCCATTGTCCTCCTATGGGGCATAGAATCATAGAAATGTAGGGCTAGATAGGACTGCCAGAGGTCATCGAGTCCACTCCCCATGTTGAGACAGGACCAAGCATATCTAGATGATCCCTGACAGATGTTTGTCAAACCTATTCTTTAAAACCTCCAATAATGGGGATTTCACCTTGGTAACCTATTCCAGTACTTATCAGTATAGTTAGAAATTTTTTACCATCTAACCTAAATCTCCCTTTCAGCAACTTAAGCAGATTACTTCTTGTCTTATATTCAGTAGACAAGGAGAACCATTGATCTCTGCCCTCTTTATAACAGCCCTTAACATATTTGAAGGCTATTAGTCTCTCTCCCCACCCCATGTCATCTTTTCTCAAGACTAAACATGTCCAGATGTGTGTGGATTTTCTTAATCTTTCCTCATTTGTCATGCTTTCTAAACCTTTTTTTTCTCTCTCTCTCTTCTCTGGAGATTCTCTGATAGGTCCACAACTTTTTAAAAGTGTGGCACCCAAAACTGGACACAGTACTCCATCTGAGGGCTCAACAGTGCGAAGTAGAGGGAAACATTTACCTTTCATGTCTTAGATACAACATTCCTGTCAATACATCCCAGAATGATATTAGTCTACCTCCAAAGAGCTAGTAAACCCAACCCAGCTTGGTGTCATTCACAAATTCATTAAGCATACATGCCTCTCCATTATCCAAGTCATTAATGAAAATATTGAACAGTACCAGACAGAGAACAGACCCCTACAAGATGCCACTAGATACATCCTACCAGTCTGACAGTGAATCATTGATAATTACTTTTTGTGTACGGTCTCTTTAAGTCTTTAAATTGTGATTTGAGGACTTCAGTAACTCATCCAGAGGTTATGGGTCTATTACAGTAGTGGGTCGGTGAGGTTCTGTGGCCTGCAATGTGCAGGAGATCGGATTAGATGATCATTATGGTTCTTTCTGACCTTAAAGTCTATGAGTAAATAACATGCCAGGTATTTCAGATGACTGTTGTACTCCCTTCAATCAAAAGTCCTCTTCCGCATTTACAGCAATGTGTGATTCACTGCCCCAATGTCCACTGCCAGCTGAAGTGCATGAAGTGAAGAGGGGAAAGATCTATCTATCAATAGATAGGTTACCGGTCTGGGATTCAGGAGACATAGGTTCTATCCCTGACTCTCCTTACCTGTTGTGACACCTTGGACAAGCTCACTGTAACTTTGCTATTTATAAAATGGTGATAATGGTATTTTCTTCCTTTTTAAAATTACTTAGGGAATCTATAGGTGAAGGTGCTATATAAGAGCTAGGTATAATTGTTACTTATATTAAACTCCTAAGGTGCAGAGACTTGGGGTTTCTATAGGCCCCTTATGTTCTCTGGTTTGATTACTCTCTAATCCCCTTGTCCCCTTCAATTTCCCCACCTCCACCATTGACTTCCTGTGGTTGATAGGACGGTCCTGGCCCTAAGCACTTTAATATTTGACATTCCCCATGGTGCAAGTTGGACTGCTGTGTCCCCTTAACTCTCCAGCCTGGGATACCTTTTACGCTACTTTGCTAGTAAGCAGCAAACCCATCCAATCACAGTCATCAGCATGTAAAGTCACTCTCAGCTGAATACATGTGTGCTTTGCCCAACCATCCATGAATAGATACAGGGCGACCCCCGCATATCCCTCAGTCCCAACTTTGCCCCCCAGAAATGTGCATCTTGTACTGTTGAGTAGCTTGCTGGATGGTACAAGCTCATAATTAGTTCATCATTCCAACAAAGGGTAATACATATGCACCAGCCCTCTTGACCGGAGTAGATATTTCCCAAACAGTTCAATGAAACACACTGGTTTAGACAAAATGGAAAAAAACAAGTTCATTAACTAGAAAACGATACATTTTAAGTTATTCTAAGTGATAAGACATATAAGTCAGAATTGGTTACAAAAGAAATAAAAAGATAAACACGCAAGCTAATTTCTAAACTTTACCAAGACCCATAAGCTTAAAAACAAAAAGATTTCTCTCACCCAAAAGCTTTTATCAGTCTGTACTAGCTGGAAAAAACCCCAGACCAGGACCACTCCCCCCCGTTCAATGATGCATCTTATGTCTTTCAAACAATCTTGCTGCAGTGAGTAGAGATGGGGGAGAAGAGGCAATTTGTGAGTTTTCCATTCTTATACCTTTCCCCCCTCTTTGAGGATTACCCGCAGCTGGGGTGTAGACAAAATAGTCTCCTATATAAATGAAATTTGAAACGCCTTTCAGGTAAATTGTGACTCACTTTCTTACACCTTCTGTATACTGGGGTACTGCCATTCGCTAAAAAAATTAGAACATTGGAAAAAATGGGAAAGTTTTAAGTATAATTAAAGACTGATCGCCATATTTGGGGTCGGGAAGGAATTTTCCTCCAGGGTAGATTGGCAGAGGACCTGGAGGTTTTTTGCCTTCCTCCGCAGCATTGGGCAGGGGTCGCAAGCTGGAGGATTCTCGGCGACTTGAAATCTTTAAATCACGATCTGGAGACTTCAACAGCTGAGATAAGGGAAATTGGGTGGGTCAGCTTTTGTGGCCTGCATCATGCGGGAGGTCAGACTAGATGACCATAATGGTCCCTTCTGACCTTAAAGTCTATGAGTCTATGAGTATACGTGAAGCTTGAGCCATCTCAGAGATGACATGTACATTTTTTGTTTACAGTTTCCACTGGTGGCAAAGGGTTTTTTCAGCAGTTAATAGCTTTTTAACACCTGTTGTCAATCCTTCGCTGTCTCTGAGGAGCTAGTTAGTGGGTAGTCCCCAAAATTACAACATACACCTCTACCCCCATATAACGCTGTCCTCGGGAGCCAAAAAATCTTACCGTGTTATAGGTGAAACTGCATTATATCGAACTTGCTTTGATCCACCGGAGTGTGCAGCCCCGCCCCCCGGAGCGCTGCTTTACCGCATTATATCCAAATTTGTGTTATATCGGTTCACGTTATATCGGGGTAAAGGTGTATTTCAATAATAAACAGATAGTAAAACCTCATAGCTTTACACACAGTATTGTTATATATATATTCACAGAATAATGATGTTCAGCAGATTATGAGTTTCCAAATGATACCTCACAAGACAAACTTTTTACAACATATATCATAAAGATATAAAAGTGGTGAATATGGGGTACTGTATAAAATAGGAAATTCTGTGGCAGTGACAGCTAAATTTAAAAAAAAATGGAGGTTTTTACTCAATCAAGTATGAAAATTTATCTCAGGTTTTAGAAGTGAACATGTGAAAACTGCAGTGTAGAAATTATGGGAAACCTGGCATTTTGACTGGTGAGGACTTTGGCACTCTGGTAAATTTAGAAGACCATTTGGAATTTCAGCATCCAGGTGGCAGTGAGATGTTTGGTACTGGAAAGGAGTCGCTTCATACATATCTTTTGCCACACCCATTTTTGCCAAAGGTAAAGGTAATTTTAAATTTGGGGCTAGGAAGGCATAAAGACTTGAATTCTATCCCATCAACTCAACAACCAGCCACACCATTCCTCTGTGTATGCCAGTCTATCCGATAATAGCAGATAATCACGTTGTCTGAATGTTTCTGCTAGAGTGGTCAAGTCAAGTTTCACGTTTGAACTATCTATTGGCTTCAGAGTTGACACCCCATTTGGATGAATGGGTTAAATAGATACTTTACTCAGAGCTATTGTGTCAGGTTGTTTGCCTACCCAGGCACTGGAAGCTTTTGTTTCTGAAGCATAATTAAGCAACAACTTCAGAATAAAAGGGCAACTATGTAGCCATCTGTATGACTGTATTACACATAGGGGCCTGGTTAACAGTCACAGATTTTGAGAGAGCAGATGATGGTCAATGAAGTCTGGCTGGGTGACAGGAAAAGGCAAATATTTACAACTCAATTGCTGCTATGCTGTCTTGTACCATCAAGTCTCCCACATGTAGCATACCACATCTATGCTTTGGAGAAATCATTGGCAATTCATTTGGATCATTTGCTCAGATTAAACAAACAAACAAACAAACAAGCTCCCAAACAAAGGAACAACTCCAGGAATATGGCAACAGTTCATCAATACATGCTTAGACTGAAACACAGGAAACGGGGCAGAGGGGAAAAAAGAGTACTTCAGCTATTTTCATGGATGACAATCACTATGCACAGTGGATTATCAAGAGTGGATCAGTACAACTAGACAGGGTTCTGAGCGTGAGCCTTGTACTAGCAAAGATAATTCTGCCTTTAAGACTGGCCAATACGAAATGCTTCAGAAAAAAGGTGTAAACTCACACAGTGGAAAATTTTTCATTAACATTCCTATGGAGGAAAATCTAAGGTAGTTAGTGATTTGCTTGTTGTGTATAAAGTAGTTGCCACAAATGTTATGGTTGGCTTCTTCGCTACAAAAGTTAACCAAGAGCAAAGTAGTAAGACAAAATGCTCAGAAACACCTACAGAATTATCAAATATGACCCTAAAATTCTGAAGAGCTCTGCAGTTCCATTTGAGGGTGGCAGACTGACAGTGAGATGATGATGGGAGCAGTCGTACCATGGGGCCATTTCAGAAATTAATGTTTTTACTTTTTATGCTGCTTTTCTGTTAATTACAGGTGTTAATTATCCCTCCCATCTGCTCTGTGGCCCCCTGGCAGGCTCCATGAAGTAGCTGCTGCTTCCTACCTGACCAACAAGTCACTGAGGGCAGGGGAAAGAGCTCAAGGCAGCAGCCACAATGCACCTTGTTCCTCACTATGGTGACTGCTGTTCCTGCTCATTGGGGGCCTGCTCCCACTCCTGGGAGCCATCGTCTAGTCCCTCCTTTTTTTGTGCTCCCCTTCATCAGCTGAGATATGTTTCTTTTTTGTACCTCAGAGTGGCAACCCTAAAAGGCAACCCTTACTTCTAGCCCAGCCTAACAGACATTCTGCATAGATGCACCAGACACACCATTTAGGAGGGGCAGGGGGGACTCCCCTCATCCTCCCGAGTTTCATTCCACCAGTTGGGAGTGACGCCGCTTGTTCCTCTTCCTCCTCCCCTGCCTGGCCTATTCTTTGCTTAGCAAATATGAATGCACAAGTAGACACAGGGCTGCTCAGGCAGGGAAGGGGGCTGCTGCCCCAGGCATATTCAGGGGATAATTATCCTGACAGACAGCTGAGCTTTGGAAGTTTCAGGCTGCAAGAACAGGGCTGACGAATGACCACCTGTAATCCTTCCTTGCTGTGAAGAAACAAGCATGTGCTCTCACACAACAAATATTGTTTAAATTATACTTAAAACTTTCCCATTTTTTCCAATGTTCTAATTTTTTTAGCGAATGGCAGTACCCCAGTGTGGCCATTTATTCTGCCATTTAGTCTCAAATTCTCTGTGAGCATCTTTCCTTTGCTTACAATGGGCTTTGGATCAAATTACCAGGTAGATCCACATAGGATGTTACACACAAATGTTGAATCCTCTGTGAATGCCTTGATCTTACCAAATCGCCCCAGGGTTGCACTTTTCTAGGACCTTTTCCACAGAATACCATTTGAGGAGCTGCTGGTCCTTTATATGTGCAGATATAAGCAACTGCTCCCCTCAAGCAACCATTTTAGAACTGTGTGTCTACGGTGCTGTATGTCCTTCTTTTCCAGTTGGGAAGTAATCTTAGCTCCTGCTGTACTTACTCTTTAATATTTCTGAGGGTGACAGTCTCTCAAACGTGAGTACCATCCATGAATTTCATTGAAGTGTTGGTTACTCTCTCAAATCCTTACAGCAACACACCAGAAACCTCCTTCCAACTTAATCCTTTGTATTTATCATAACTATTGTATAAACTCTTCAGTGAACAGAAATCCAAGCCAATCTGAACAATTTGTAAGATTTGGCTGCCAACCTTTGTTTGTTATAGATCTATGCTGCTAAAATCCATCATTTAATTATACTTGATAGTGATTATTTTTAAAGGTATAGACCAATCTATTAATTTAAAAAAGTTTAAATAAATAGATTGGGCTAGTTTTTAAGTGACTGTGGACTATTGATGCAATAGAAAGTAGCCCTGGAATCATGGTTAAAGTTTTCCCCCTCCAAAAAAAAATTCTGGTTGAAAAAGCTATTGAAGTTTGTGAACTATTCCATTTGTAACTGAATGTACTCATTTTTGGAGATCTCTTTTTAACAATGGTCACGGTCTCTGACCAACAGTGTTATTGAAAAAAGAAATGCAATTTGCCCTTATTGCTGACAATTAATACACCTACTTGAATGTCAGAGATTGTACTTTGAGAGAGACTGAGTGTAGAGAGGGTTCGTTGTGGTTCGTCCCTCTCAGGGGCAGCGGGGAACCACACCGCCTCCTTTAGTCCTTGCACAGCCCCTTGGGGAATCAGTTGGGCCATGGGAGTCCTGGCTCAAGCTGTCTGGCAGAGGGCTGAACACACACAGGTTACAATGAGCAGATAACAAGCCCAGGCCCTGGGTCAGGGCGGGGCAGCAAAGAGTCACAACTCAGGCCCTTAGGCGGGGGCTGAGCAAACACAGGGAACAATCAGCAGTTGATAAGCCCAGGCCCTGGGTCAGGGTGGGGCAGCAGTGAGTTCAAGGCTCAGGCCCTCAGGCAGGGGCTGAGCAAACACAGGTAAATAGCACACCCAGGCTTCAGGCTCCGAGCAGCCTGGGAGAGGGGGAGACTGCCACCCATGCGTTGGCTGGCGGGGGGGGGGGACGCAGGCCCTCCCACTCCATTGCATCCCAGCCCAGGGCCCTAGCAGCAGCCTAAGGCCTGTTGCTGTCAGTGGGGATCCTGGCCGCAACACACTGACATAGGTTCCGGCTGTGTTGCAACCAGACTCAGGTCGGCTGCCCCCAGGCTACTTCCCAAATCCCCCTCTGGAGGTACCTGAGTCAAGGTGGGGTCCTCAGGGGGGGTCGATCACCACTGGATCCTCAGGGTAGCTGGCGAGGGGTAGGCTCAGCGACTCTCCCACATGCTGGTCCACGTTGAGTAACGGCCAGTCAGGCCAGTCTCCAGGTCCGCTGCTGGTTGCTGTAGTCCCCCTAGCAGGAGCTGGCCTCTCCAGCGGCTGCCTCCCGAGTGAGCTATGAGGTTGGGCTCTTATACTTCCTGTCCAGCCTCTGACCCTCTGGGGGGTGGGCTGGGAGTGCTCTGGCTCTGCCCACTCCGGCGTCTGGCGGAGCTCATCCCTCTCTAGGGCGGCGGGGAACCACACCACCTCCTTACACTGAGATATGCTACAGATTAGTTTTTT
>NW_020664399.1:2737303-2765873 GCF_002925995.2 Terrapene triunguis | reverse complement strand
GATATCCTCGTGACTGTGGTGGTTTCGGAAAGGCTGGCTTTTCTGTTTGTTGGAAAATTGTTTTTTTTTTTCAGTTATATAAATGTTTGTGGAAAGTATCTGCTTTCCTTTAAAGATTTTTATTTTTTTTGTCAGAAAACTGGAAACCCAGATGTTTTGGGGTTTGGAAAAAGAAAGTGGCTAATATCAGTATTACCGGTGGTACCAAAGATAATATTTACAACTTCTTCAGGGCAGGAACCATACATTTCCTTTGTGTCTTATACAGACCTATGCATGCTACCTGTGTTCAGCAAATAATACTAATATAGGTAATGGAAGCAGAAGTAAGCTGGCAACTATACTTTTAATAAGAAAACTACAATCTAAGCAGACAAATGAAAAGACAATTTTAGCAATGTGCTTGACAAAACAAATATCAAGTTCTGTGGTATATGAGAAAGGCCTAGACATCAGCCCGCAGTACACACTATGGGACTATACATTTTGTGATTCATGCCAAAAAAATTGACAAAGTTGTGGCTTCAGTTACAGGTATAATTTATGTAACTAAGGAATCTTGTAAATATAGAGGTAAATAATGGACATGATAAAATTTATGCCATAATCCTGAGCAAAAATTTCCAGTATCTGGTTGTTCCTTCAGCATGCAGAACCACGGTACAATATTCACTCAAGGTATCTTTTTGTTCTACTGACACCCTAAATATCAGATTCAGAGCCCATATTATTCCCACATTGCCCACCAACTAACCGGAATCTGATGTATGACACTTGAGATCTCCACAAGAAATCTGTCTGCTGGGTCCCCCTTCCCAAGTGAGATCATAGAACTGAAATGCATTTGGAAGATAAAATACTTATTACAAAAGAATGTTTAGGTAAGTTAAATATATGTAAAGCAGCAAGTGCCTGCAGAACGGTTCAGCCAAGGGATACATTAGGTGCTTGCAGTGCTAATAGATCAAAAGTTCAAGGCTTATGTATCCCACACCCTCTGTGAAATGATACACAGATAAATTTGGGCATAAAAAAGATAGAATAGCAATTGGCAGAGCATAGGCAGCTGCTCCAGCAACTTTTACTTCCTTGTTGTACTCCAGGGTTTCACAGCAGTGGCAACAGCAATTCTGTGACTGAAGGTATCACAGGCATCAACCTTTTGAGAAATGTGGCTCAGATTGTTGTAATGCCATTCACAGGCAGAGCAATCTATGCCTATAATAGTGTACTACCACCTCAATGAGCCATTTAAGGTTAATAAGACTTGTCCATTAGAATATTGGAAAGGAAAAACAAGTCTGTTGGCTTGACCTTATCATTTCAGCTCTTGAATTGTTATGTTGCCTGCCAACAACTGTTTATTCTGAACAGATATTTGGCATAGCAGGAAACATAATAGACCAGAGATCCAGACTGCTTCCACAGAAAGCAGAGCTGCTGGCAGTTTGGAAAGTGAATCTGCCAAAACTTAATTACACAGATAAGCATACCCTTGTTGGAAACAATGCATCACTTTCTAACGAAATAGACAACTAAGGCACATTCAGTGCCAGGGATTAACTGCTTGTGATTTATCCTCCATCTTTGCCCCAAGTGGTTTCTTGTTTTAACTACCCACCCTAATTTCAGGGGGAATGGTTAGTCAGTCCACTGTGATTTTATCGTATTTATCCCAGGCTGTAATAAAGCTTGCTCACAGAACCGTGACCAGACAAGGAATAACAAAACAATCAAGAAAACCTACTTATTTGAATATTACAAATAATTAAAGATCCTAAATCCAAATATGTCAGTTAGGACATTATATAACAATAACATGGTCCTTGTCATGTAAGCCATCACCACAGAAGAACCCTACCCTTCAAACCCTTGTTGGGAAAAAAAATGGCACCTAACATAAGGTACCTAAAACCCTACTTAAGCATCAAAGTGGTTAATTTCTTTGGCCCCAACTCCCATTTTTTCTATAGCAGCCACAGCTGCTTGACACCTGTGAAGATAAAAGATCTTAAATATGGATTAAAATGCCTAATTGAATATACTCAAATTTGAAAGTCTTAACCATGGGTTGTCACTAAATCTTTGAAAATTTAAGTTTGTGAAGCTTGCAAAGTGTTGAATGACACCAGGTTTTTAAAAATCTAATATTAATCATTTGGATGCCCTCTGAATATGTTTATATAAATTGTACCTGTGTAGCCTTGTTATCATACAACATAGTGGTATGCCCTGTTAAATCATTAAAAAACCCAACAATAAGTGTGTTTCTTTCCCCTAGGCAATGCTCTTCTCATTGTTAATGCACAGGACTAAGAGGTAAGATGTGTGTTTGATTTCCACCTATACCATAGGCATCAGAGAAGCCATATGTGCCTCAGTTTTTCCTTGCAGAGGAAATTTCATTAAGGCTTATTTCATTATTGTTTAAGAAGGCCTTATAGGTCCTTGGATGGAAAGTGAGTGCAAAGTATAATTATTAAATAAAGAGTAACTGCTAGGCTGGAATAGCAATACATCATGGATGCCTGTAACATTTTGATCAGTTACGTTATGAAAATTCCTTGAACATTTAAGGACCACATTTTCAAAGACTACCTCCAAATTTGTTTCCCCAGTTTTGACCACACAATTGCTTATCTGTATAAAAACCTGCTCTAACATGGGCCAATGGCATTTGAACTTTCCAATAAGGGACTTAACTGCTCTTTTACTTAATATGCATGTTGAAAGGCTACCTGTGAGTAGAAAATAGCAGGTGCACAGTTAGAGGCAAAGGTTAAACCGCTTTGAATATTCAGCCTTCAGAATCCATTCCCTGGAATCATTCTCTGGGTAGTAAAAAGCTGATGAATTAACTCTGCAATATACCCAGATAAAACTGCTGTGGAAGAACTAGGAGAAGCTTTAAAAAAGCAAAGGCTTCTACACAGCTCTAACAGTCTTCTTATTCAAACATGGTTCTTTTTATTTGGAGTATACATTTCAAGTTGCCACTTTATAATTAACCACTAAAAGATAAGGCATAGAGAGAAAAGGTCATATATTAATGCAATGTTATTAAATGTTATTCAATTAAGTATTGATTGCATCAATGGTAAATATGTTAGGTCTCAAGCAACAATCTCACCTTCAGGCTTGTAAGTACTTTAATTATGTACTTGGTGTTTTACAAAAACCAAATATGTTTGTGTTCCTTATCACTATCAAACTCATAATATTTCTGTCATGAAATGATTTTCTTTTATATCTATTAGTTATGTAATCTCATTTATCCCTGCAAATTAAATAATTGCTTCATTGTTGACTAATGACTCCACTGAATGAGAGATCTTGTACATTAGAAGCTAAATTATTAGGCATCTTTCAAATGGCCTAATAAAAAATCTTATTTGTTTATGGAAATTGGGAAAGAATTATATTCAAGCAATAGGGCTAGACAATGAAACAACATGAAATGTTCATGAGATAAATGAGAGAGCAGAGAACAGTAACATCTTTCCTATCTTAGTATGGGCTGCCAGCAGTGGAGGACTATTGATACAATAGTATCATTTTTTAAGAAGTTACAATAAATTGTCAGTTATTAAATGATAAAATATTTATTCTTTGTATTGATATTCAAATAAGAATCGTCTTGTTGATATTGATGAGTGGAATGGCAGTGAGAAATAAAAAACATGAGCATGAAAAGGTGGGAGTTGTCTTAGCAACTCTGAGAGGCCAATTAAGTAAGAGAAAAAATGTTTGAAGTGATAATCAAGATAGCCCAGTACAGACAGTTTGATAAGAAGTGTGAGAATACTTACATGGGGGGATAGATTCAATGTTTGTAATTGTTTTTTCTCTTACTTAATTGGCCTCTCAGAGTTGCTAAGACAACTCCCACCTTTTCATGCTTTCTGTATGTGTATATATATCTCCTCAATATATGTTCCATTCTATGCATCCGATGAAGTGGGCTGTAGCCCACGAAAGCTTATGCTCAAATAAATGTGTTAGTCTCTAAGGTGCCACAAGTACACCTGTTCTTTTTGCGGATACAGACTAACATGGCTGCTACTCTGAAACTTCTTCTGTGCGTTTAATATTTTATAAAAAACAAACTAAAGATATACCTTACTTAAATATTTGAGTTAGTGTACATACTGACTTATTTAAAATGTAAGTGGTACTTAAAGGGAAAATACTAGGCCCAATTTTTATCTCACACCAATGGTAATCAGGAATAATTTCACTGAGGTCAGTGGAGTTACTGTGTAATGCCAATGTGAGATTAATATCAGGCTCATTTTTTTCAGTTAAATAAATTCCAAATTGACATAACATGTAACACCAGAGTAGGGAATCTATTCTATATGTTTTTGTTGTTGTTGATTTGGTTAGTTCGTAGTCCTCGTTAACAATTCTCAAAATCTGCACAGGACTGCCACAAAATATCAGAACAAGAGTCATGAGTCCTTTACGAAGATTCCAGCATTACCATCACAGGCATAAACAATTTTCTTGAATAAAAAACAAACCCAGTCAAAATGGAAACTGTCAAATAACAAAGCCAGAGTCACACGTCCACGGGCTGCTTCTCAAAGCCCCTCAAGAATGAATCAGTTTGCTCTAGAAATCTAGACATTGCTTCAAAGTGTTAAGCATAGTTTCAAAATGAAGTCCCATTTTACAATGGAAAGTAATCTTTACTGTTACTTTTAAACTCCTCTCTTTACCCAAAGTTTTGCACATTATGCTAATTTGACAAATGCATATCCAGACTAGAGCCTAAGTAAACTACAGTTACTCCCCCCACCCCGCCAATCACTTTCCCGTTTGGGTATATTCGAATTAGCAAGAATTATGTGCATTTCCACTTTTCATCAATAGGTAGCACTAGCAAGTTTCACGTGTTCCCATGGAGTAAGTAAGTCTCTCCCCTTGAATAGAATAGAATTAGTTTTTGCTACATGATTTGCATATTCCTGATAAGCTATTAATTACATAACAGAGGCAAACTGGGGCAGCAAGAGCCAAAGGGTTACATTGACTACTGATACGTCAATATGCTCTATAAAATGGCATCTATAGGGTTTTGTCACATGAAACAAAAAATGGGGCAACAGTTATATTAAAAATGTGGTTACTTTCTCTTAAAACTTATTGAGAGCTATCAGTTATCTCAACAAGGTGCATTGATTATCATCTTTTAATAAATTTATAAAATGCTCTAATAGTAAGCACACAAAATGCTTTACAGAACACAAAGAGCCAAGGGCCACGATTTTAGAAGCTGCAGAATAATTTTGGGTGCCCAAACTGAGACACCTTAAAAGGACCTGATTTTCAGTGAGAGAGTGCTCAGCATTTTCTGACGATCAGGTCCCTTTCGTTGTGTCTCAAGCTAGGCACCCAAAAATCAGTCGTCACTTCTGAAAATCTTGGCCAAAGTCAAGGGGCTTACAAGCTATATCTCATTAATACGGTATATGGTGTGACACAATTACCGCTGTGTTCACACCCTTTGTATTATTGTAATAATCTTTGCACAAAGTCTGCCTTGTGAGGTATCATTTGAAAACTCATTTTGCTCATCAGTAATATCATGGTAAAATGCATGTAGCAATATTAGGTGCAAAGTTATGAACATATATTTAAATCATGACTGAAGTGTGTTTCCCAGAGAAGTCTGGGGAGTGGCTAAGCCAGTTTCTTAAAGAAAAAGGGGAAGCAGCTGATGCCCTAGCCAAGTGTCAACAAAGCTGATGGGCCGCCGTCGACTCCGCTTCCGCCTCTTGCCGCGGTGGATTTCCGGAGTCGACGGCAGAGCCATCGGGGATCGATTTTATCGCGTCTTCACTAGACGCGATAAGTCGATCCCCAATAGAGCGATTGCTACCCGCCTATCCGGCGGGTAGTGAAGACGTGCCCTGACTATCCAGTGGTTACTTTTAAACTTAGCAATTGCATTAAGGTGGCCAAATAGTGTTACCACAATATTTTCAGGGTTCCCTGGGTGATCCCTATTTGTATTTAGATTACATACTTTATAAAAATGCAGAGGTGTTTGGAACCAGAATTATGGTTCAAGCCAAATGCATTTAAATTTAGATCTATGAATTATTTCAAGTGTTGGCATGGGAAAACAACATATTCTGAAGGATAATAGTTATTTTTTCTCCAAACAACTAATTGAAAGAGCTTTATTCCAAAATTCTCTACATGTGCCTGACCCTGAAGCCCCTTATTACACCATCAGCTTTAGAATCTGCTTAACTACAGAAGAAGCATAACTAAAAGGAATCGATTTCAGTTTCCAGAGTAAAATAGAGAGACTTTAAAGACCTCAATGTGTTTCATAGGTCAAGCCATCATTCAAGAAAAAAAAAGATTATTAAATGTCATTGTCTAGAGGCATGTCTAGTTAATTTGCAGTAAAATCAGTGACTACTGTACTTTTCTGTCTTCCTTATTAATGGTAATAAGACTTATTAGCCTAATAGGAAATCAACCTCTTTCCTTTTTTAGACTATTATAGTAAATTAATCATGTATGAGACATACACACGAAATATTGCTCCAACTAGCTACTTAATTCTCTTGACAATCATTCAAAATTAGGTGCTACAAGTGCAGATAATTAATTGATTTGGAACAGACAAATTCTAAGAACTTAACTATGTTGGGTTTTTAAATTTAAGAGCATACAGCATAGTTAATACAGAAGCTGAATAATCCTATGTAAATGAAATCTATCACAGACTCAAACAGAGAAATGACTACTTCTTGCGGTTTCTTTTCTTTTCATTGTGATGCATTTAAGAAACTGTCGATCTAAGATGTACATACAAATATAAAGAGATATAAATGAAATTTTTTGAATATATTTTAAAATAACTGATTAAGATTAGGGCTGTTTTGATGCTGAATTCCTTAAATGGATTTGAATAAGTTGCATAGACATGTAGTTCATAGATGATGTAATTCACAAATTCGTCATGCTCCCCTAGCTCCCTGCCTTTTAATTTCTGTCCCAGGCTGCCTAGCTTTAATGGGCTGCTTGTAGTGTTTCTCTCCCCACCTGGAAGCAGTAAGATATGCAGAGGCGTAGCGAGCGCCCTCCGTACCCTCCGACCGGAGGGGGCCCCGCAAGGAAGGGAGCCCCTAAAAGTGGCAAAATAAATACCACATTCCAGTTTCTGCATTGTAAGGGGTCCCGCCTGGACATATGTTTGGAGGGGGCCACGTTCTTTGTTGCTACGGCCCTGAAGATATGTTTGGAGGAAGGAAGTATGGCGTGTTCTCCTTCCCCTTTCAGAAATAGCAGCTGGCCTTATCAAGTGGTCCAGCAACCTTAACATCTCCCTGCTGTGCACCACGCTATGACCATACTCTGATCTAACACCTTACGGAGCTCCTTAATTAGAGATAGACCATGCACTCGGCAGCACAGAGCAGGAATTTCTGAGCAACAGAGAAGAGCTGCAGCGAAATTGCCATACCTCATAGAATCATAGAATAGGTCCATCCAATGCAAACTGAACAACGTTTAATGCAGGTGTCTGCATAGAATATTCAAAGTAAAATGGACTGATAGAATCATAGAACATCAGGGTTGGAAGGGACCTCAGGAGATCATCTAGTCCACCCCCCTGCTCAAAGCAGGACCAATCCCCAACTAAATCCCCAAATGGCCCCCTCAAGGATTGAACTCACAACACTGGGTTTAGCAGGCCAATGCTCAAACCACTGATCTTCAAAGGTAGCTTAAATCAAATGTGGAAGGAGACCACTAACGGTATTTGTTATTTATTCAGAGATTCTATTTTACAGGATCACTAAGAAGGCTTACAGCTTGCCATACAAGTTACTCAGGCAATGTCTGTGCACTCCTCCCTTCCTTGTCATGAAACTGTCAGATCCATAGAAGCTATTAACTGAAGAGTAACTTGAAAATGGAAGACTAAAAGATAAGAAATCACAACAGTGTTATCTACTGTGGTCTTTCACAAATCAAGACTCCTTTCTCTTACAGGTACACTCCCTGGGAAAGGGAAAAATGAGTTTCCTCTCTGCAAATTGGTGCCTGCATGCTGAACTGCAGAGCACAGTAGCTGCAATGCCCAGAGCAGACACTAAACAGTGGAGTGAAGTGCTGATATATATTGATTGATGAACTCAAATGTAGCACAACCACCTGGGATGTGCACAAAACTAAGTAACTGATTACTCTAATCCAAGCTGCACCATTCATATTCGGTGTGCTTCACTCACTGTGAGGATCTGAACCTGCCTTTCACTGTGGCAGCCCTCCTTCCGCCCAATGGCTGAATGATGATAGGAGAGCTATGGGAGTACCTCTGTACTGTACTGAAACATGGTATTCGTAGTACTCTCCTTGTCAAGGTCATGAAAGATTAATGTGTTTTAGGCACATTCTTCTGATTATCAAAAAAGAAATATCCTTGATCTTCCATTGTTCCTCTTATCTTTCACCCTTTGATTTCCATAGCCTTGAAATTTAATTTCTCTTTCCTGCTACACATTCACTATCCACTTAATTCAATAATCTCTATCTCCTTTTGTTCCATTACTTGGTTTCTTACCCCTGTGAACTGTTTCTGCTTTTATAGCAGATATTGTAATCTGATCCTATTATCGCCCAATTCTTTTTTCTTCTCACACCCCATTCTTGAGCTGTATTTTTCACACACTGTTTATTTTATGCACCACATTGGCTATCCAACCAACTACACTGTACTAATTTGTAGTTCACACAAAGCTACATGACAGATTACCTTCCTGAGTTGTACATTCTGTATAATCACATACATTTAAAATATGAAAAAAGGCCAGAACAGGTTTAGCACTACAATGATGTGATACCTACATAAAAAGCTTTAAAAAATGCCATTAAACGTAAGGCAACTAAGGGTAATTGCTCCCTTTTTATAATAGCAATGGGTGAGACTATACTGTCATAACTGATTTTGCGGACCTTCTCCTAGACAATCAGTTTGGTTATAGCAAGAGAAAGGAAGGGTGCAAAGGAGTGGAAAAGGACAAAAGTTTTATAAATGTCACTTCACGGCTACCAGACAAAATGTGTGTTCCAAGAAGCAATTTTCAGCATTGAAAAAACTACTTACATTTTCAAAACATTGATGGAGGTATAGTCACATGACTCCCATTAAAGTACTCGGGAATTTTTTGGCCAGTAGACCATGGAATTCTGAAGATTTAGGAATAAGATGATCCCTTTGGGTAATTGGAAGGAGGGAGTACAAATGGCAGCATAATTGAAGAGCAGCTGAGAGATTAAAATTGACCTCTTTTCTGTTCTATGGCAGGTTCACAATTTAAATCATAATTAAATCAGAACCTCTTCTCTGAGACCTCTTTGATAAGGGACAGTCATCTTGATTCTCCCATGCCTGTTTTCTACATTTCCACATTTGTTTTGTTTAATTGGTTTATCCATTTATTAATACAATAGGTAAGCCAAGTTAAGTACTATTTGCCCTCTGTGAGCTACAGCTTCATTAACACATATCTCTAAGGCAGGGGTCGGCAACGTTCGGCACGCGGCTCGCCAGGGTAAGCACCCTAGCGGGCCGGGCCAGTTTATTTACCTGCTGACGCGGCAGGTTCGGCTGATCGCGGCCCCCACTGGCCGCGGTTCACCGTCCCGGGCCAATGGGGACGGCGGGAAGCGGCGCAGGCCGAGGGATGTGCTGGCCACGGCTTCCCGCGCCCCTATTGGCCTGGGACGGCGAACCGCGGCCAGTGGGGGCCGCGATCGGCCGAACCTGCCGTGTCAGCAGGTAAATAAACTGGCCCGGCCCACTAGGGTGCTTACTCTGGCGAGCCGCGTGCCGAACGTTGCCGACCCCTGCTCTAAAGAAACAGTGCAAGCATCACTGAGCCCTCCACATTACTGCCCCAAAGCACAGCACAAATAAGCACCACATCAGGAATTGAGTTTGAATGACTGTTGCTTTACTGAAACCCAGTAATAATTATAGAAGCCTTGGGATGTCCTTTTAGGCAGATAAAAATAAGAGTTACTTTATCATAGCTCAGATTTCCAAACTGGTCTCAGAAATTAATGAAAACAACTCCGTTTCTTCATGTATTGTACCTTTTAAGTAAGACTGATGTGCTTCCTTGGCTATCTATCTATTTATTAATGACACTGAAGGTTCAAATTGTACAGATTATCCTGGAACTAGTCTCCAGTGCATGAGAGATTTGCTTTTGAGCTTTCTATGACTTGGCATCAACCAACCCTAACAAAACTGTGACAGACAATAACCTAATCTCAATCTTCCATCATTGAAAACAAGAGAAAGAAGTGCCCTCTTATAGAAAAGGGGGATTTCTATTTTCACTCTCACCTCTTGTTTGTCTTTCCAGTATTGTCGTCAATCTCCTCATTTCCACATTGTTTCGATTCTGCAAAGAAAAAAGGCAAATCAGACAATTGCAGCTAATTTCAAGGCCAAAAGACAACACACACACACACACACACACACACACGCACACATACAAAGAGCAAATTTACTAATGGGAACAATTCCAATTAGAAGAAACATGGGGCACATGCTGAAATAGCTCACCTTCTCTCCTGTACGTAGTTACTTTACTATTAGTAGTGAAGGCATCCATATGAAAGTACAATGCACATCTTTCTGCCAATCATATATCCATAATATATCCCTTTAAACATAACACTGTAACAAATATGGTAATTTTCTACAATATCCTTGAAAGACCTTGTAAATTTGTGCATTATTGTGATTGTATGTAATCTCTCTAGGGGGGTAGATGTGACCAATGTAAGACTGATGTAAGAGTTCAAAAGACTATACTGCAGTGTTTCTCAAACTGGGGCCGCTGCTTGTGTAGGGAAAGCCCCTGGTGGGCCGGGCCAGTTTGTTTACCTGCCCCGTCCGCAGGTCCAGCCGATTGTGGCTCCCACTGGCCACGGTTCACCGCTCCAGGCCAATGGGGGCTGCTGGAAGCAGCAGCCAGAACGTCCCTCGGCCTGCGCCGCTTCCAGGAGCTCCCATTGGCCTGGAGCGGTGAACCACAGCCAGTGGGAGCCGCAATCGGCTGGACCTGCAGACGGGGCAGGTAAACAAACCGGCCCAGCCTGCCAGGGGCTTTCCCTACACAAGCAGCAGCCCCAGTTTGAGAAACACTGCTATACTGAGAATGTGTCAGACAAGTATGGATTTTTGGGACAATACGTGGTTAAGTGGATTTCCTGGGGAATCCCTAGGGAGAGGTTAATTCAAATTCTCCAACTCCAGCTATGCCTGCAGCTACCATTGGCCAGGAACGGTGAAATGCAGCCACTGGGAGCTGTGGGTGGCTGTGCAAATGTAAACAAACTGTCTGGCGGCCCGCCAGCGGATTACCCCAACAGGCCGCATGCGGCCCACAGGCTGCCCACAACTGGCTTAGGCTAAGGGGCTGTTTAATTGCGGTGTAGCTGTTTTGGCGTGGGCTGGAGCCCAGACCTCCGGCTGCAGCCTAAGCCCAAACATATACACCACAAGTAAACACCCACTTAGTCTGAGTTCCGTGAGCCCGAGTCAGCTGGCACAGGTCAGTTGCAGGTGTCTAAATGCAGAGTGGACATATCCTTTGGAATTTTCAATATCCTGGAGAGACAAATTGTGTTTGGCCTTTATATGGGTACACATTTTGGTGTCAGCAGGAGGAAACAAGGAGCAATCCCTCCACCTTATGTAACTACAGAAGGGTAAAGCACAATTGCTGACCCTTCCTACTGCTTTGTGGGTGCACAATTCCCCTTTCTGCACCAGTCAAAGAGTAGGACTAGCACAATGAGGGGTAGCAGTGGTGCACTTCTCTGTGTACTAAGGAGCTCAGGGAAGAATTCTGAGACAGAAGTACTCCCCATGACAGTTCCCCCTTAGAGCCAGGGTTACTCCACATTCCCCTGTACTGTGGGGCTGTACCTGAATGGCATGCTTGAGCCTGGACAAGTAATGTACTATGGACATAATAAAATATGATTTAATGTTTTTGTGGTAACTACTTTTTCTTTTATTGCACAATAAGTAGACAGAAAATGTACCAAGGGAGCAGCAATTTAACAAGGGACATTTTCATATTCACTATTTCCCCCCAACCAAGAACCAGCCCCAGATGCCCTGAGTCTTGGGCTGCAGGCCGGACCACCCTAGCCCCAGCCCTAGCCTGGGCTATGTGGGAAGAGTGGGAAGCAGGAGAGTGCCTGGGAGCAGAGCATGGATGGGACCACTGCTGTTCGGAGAGGCTCAGCCTCCCTTGGCCTGTGATACCCATCACAAATGGAGATCAGACAAAAAATAGCAACAACTCAACTAACTTCTCTTTTTCCGAAGAGGATGGTTATTTTTACTGCAAGCTAAGACTGTCAAACAAGGTTATTTTTCTTCTAAAAGCTTCCTACAACTAAACAGAAAGTGCAAAAGGGATGTTAAAATCAAAGCCTTACTTAATACTTTACATTTCAAATACTTTGTTTTCCCTTCTTTTCTGTATCTTTAATAAAAGATTGAAGGGTTTTTTAATGGTGTGTTTGCCATAGTACTAAGCAGAGACAAGTCAGGGGTGCCAGAACAGGGGGGACCAGGGAGCCATGCCCCCATCACTTTTAATAGTGGGAAAGCTGTGCTCTCCTACTTTTACCTGCCTTAAGGGTGAGTGATGGGGGGGCGGAGAGGAGCGAGCTGGGGGTGGGGCCACGGTTCAGGCGTTAGTGTCCCCCCACTTCTAGGGAGCTTCCGGCCCTTCTGGGGTGAGGTAATATCTTTTAAGATCAACTTCTTTTGGTGCAAGAGACAAGCTCTTAAGCTATACAGAGCTCTTATTCAGGGCAGGAAAAGGTACTGAGAGCATCACAGCTAAATATAAGGTGGAAGAGATTTAGTGTAAATATCGAACACATATTCTGAGGGACCATCCAAGATGAAGTGACCCACTAAGACCCCTGCAGTCATAGAACAGAAAAAGAGGAATAGTGGGTTACAGATTGTCATAATAAACCATAAATCTAGTGTCTTTATGAAGACCATGATTTTTACAGTCTGGAAAAGTTATGAATTTAAGATCCCAGGCTTGTGTTTTGAAAATGTTGTGCAGGTTTCCTTTGGGGAGCAGGACTGAGAGGTCAGGTATGGAGTGATCGTTTTGTGAAAAGTGATTGTCTAGAGGTGATATATTATTTTCTTTTATCATTTTTTCTGTGCGAGTTCATTCAAGAGCATATTGATTGTCTGGTTTCACCCACATAGTTTTTATTGGGGCATTTAGTGCACTGGATAAGGTACACCACATGTTATAAAAGGCATGTGTAGGACCCATGGATCCTGAAAAATGTGTTGTGGGATGAAGTGATTATCATAGCAGTGGAGATATGTCTGCAAGTTTTGCATCTGCTGTTACGTCAGCGTCTCTGCTGCTTTGAATTTCTGTATCTTTGGCCTGGTCTACACTACGACTTTAATTCGGATTTAGCTGCGTTAATCCGAATTAATCCTTAACCCGTCCACACAACGGAGCCAGTTACTTCGAATTAAAGGGCACTTAAAATCGATTTCTGTACTCCACCCCGACGAGCGGAGTAGCACCAAAATCGATTTTGTTAATTCGAATTAGGGGTAGTGTGGCCGCACACCACCGAATTAATGTGGTTAAAATTAATGGGGTAGTGTGGCCGCACACCACCGAATTAATGTGGTTAAAAACCAAATTAATGTGCTTAGTGTGGCCGCGCACAATCGAATTTATACAATCTGTTTCCCAAATTCGAATTATCTAAATTCGAATTAATCTCGTAGTGTAGACGTACCCTTGGTCTGTGGGGAGCTTGTGTGTGATGATGAGCTTGGCAAGGGGGGGGGGATTGTTTGAAGGCCAGAAGTGGGGGTTCTATGCACCTCATCCAGTGCACTAAGCACCAATTTCTTCTTTCACATTCTGAACTCTGCATATAATCTGGTGCACAGATTTATCTAGTATGTTATCTTCCTTCACCAGCAGGTCATGAAGTTCCCCTGTTAAGCCATTTATCAACTAACTTTTCACATAGGATTTACTAATGTCTTGCCACTTAACAATATACCCTTTTTGTATTGATAGTTCCAGATTCAGCACACTAGGTTGTAATTCACTCAAGACATCTTCTGGACAGGGTGAGGAAGGAAATGCACTATTGAACAGTCTCTTCAATGCAAACAAACACTATGAAGTTTGTGTGTCTTCCTCCTCCTGGCTTGCCATTCCTTCCAGTACACCTAAGTTCCCTCTAAGCTGTGCGGTTGCGCAGCCGCTCAGCAGTCTATGTCAGGTGTCCCTCCCTGCACTGCCACGCTGCTCCTGCCCTCTGTCTTGGAGTCCCTAGCCAGCTGCTCCCGAGACCCTCCTGCTGGCTGTGTGGGTGGAGGCGGGGGGGCATGACCAGGCTCAGGAGTGAGTCATGAGACAGAGCTTGCTGGAGGCAGTTGCTGTGTCTGAACAAGCAGGCTTCAAACTGCTGAGTGCCCATCTACTTAAAGGGGCTGCCTGTGTCTCTGTCTCTCTCTCTCTCTCACACACACACAGTCTTTCACACTCACCTCTAAACACATACTTGTATTATTGTTGTTGTTGTTGTTATTTCTTGATACTTCCTGCAATGCACATATATTTCTGTAATTTTATTCTGCAAAGTGCTGTTATTTTAGGTTTTTGACTGGTTTATGCATTTTATAATTTTTATTTCTCTCTTATGCTTAAATTTAATTCTTTGAGTAGTGATTTCTAAAATGCCTAACCTATCCTGGCTGGAGTTATTATCCCTATGGTAACTTTTTAAAATATATAAATTTTATCTAAGTTTTTTGTTTCTACTGATGGTGCACATCCACACATTACCTCAATATGGTGAATATAACAAAATTCATTCCTCACATGGATGGAAAAAATTAGAAGGAACATTGCAGTACACTAATTTCAAAAGGGCCAATCCCCCCTCATAATAAGCATATAAGCGTTTGTGTAACTATCTATAAGATTCACAAACTATACTGGAATGCTGCTGGTAAAATGCTTTGGCATAACCATCCAAAAACATTGCTAGACACTTTGTGCTATTCTTTTATCAGACCACTCATTCAAAGACAGCATCAGCTCCACATCAGTCAAGTATTCACCCATCTCAGCCTCCTCTGCATGACCAGTAAATTTCTTCTCAGGCAAAAGTACTTTTGCCATCTTGAATTCATTTCCTCTAATTGTAATACTAACTTATAGACGTACAGAGATTTATTGGGCCATTGCAAGTACCAACTCCAGTACACACAGGCAGTACTGAACTTCTTGCTAACCTACCAGGTCAGATCAACAAAGTAACAAACAAGACAATACCTTAACACTAAAATACAGCACTATATACCAGCACAGGTGCTGTCTACAATATCTCAGGAAAGTTAAATGATGTCAATGCATTAATGTTATTTTCAGTTTTGATAGCATAAGTTTATTTATACAACTAGTTTCTCTCATACCACTTAAAAATATTTTAACACAGCAATCAGAATTTTCTCAGTCTGGCCTAATTAACCAAATTAGTACATAATTCATTTTTAAAAAATTAAAGTATACCTAGCTGAAGTTAACTTATTTCTAATATGAAAAATAGATTTGTCAAGCTGTTTGCATAATTAGTTTAACAAAACAGGCACTCAATTTATGATCTGCAGTTGTTTTCATACGCACACAAAAATGTCTCTAAAAGAAGCATAACATCATGGAATAAATCTAAAAATGTCCTACAGTGTTTCTTCTACCCTATTTCTCTGATTTTTTTAAAAATGTTACTAACACTGGAAAATACTGTTTTGTAATTTGGCATCTTTCACAAGCTAATTTCAATTGCAAAGTCAGATTTCTGTGCCAAATTATAAAAGGAGACATTTCTGGAGGATGAGAGAAGGTTCCGCATTGTCAGGAGCCGGAGCAGAGGACAGAAACCCTTTTCTGTAGAGAAGCATCTAATGAGATTATTGCCACCTTTGGCTGGCCTCAGTATTGCAAGGAGTGGTATCAAGTTGCAAGTAGGGGAGTAATTGTGCTAACAGTTGTGTTAAAACTGAGCATGTCCTGTGCAAACATGTTTCCAGAAGTTTGAGGAGACTCATTTTGAGGAGAATGCTACTGCAGATAAGAAGTGTTGTGCCTTCTTATCCTGGCAAACCTGCTTACTGAGCATTATAGATACATCCCCCCAAGCAATAATATTTAGAGCTAAATTGTGGCATTTAACCACTGGCCTGAATAAGAGGAGAACTGGAGCTACGTTAGCCAAATGAGGAGCTTGGGGAGGGATTCTGTCCAGGACACACACACACACACACACACACACACACACACACACACACACACACAGAGTCCCTCCCGGCACTCCCCTTAGAACAGTGAGTTCAACTGTGAGAGGGCCATGTGTGGGAAGCACAAAAGAGGGAAGCTTCCTTGCATGCTCTCTTCCCTCAGGGCACCATGTTAGGGCCAGGCATGAAGGACCCATTGGCTCAATAAATATATGTTTAATTTTCTCTCTTTTTCCCCTGGTGGTACGCAAACACTCTTCTATCTATTCTACCTTTGTGAATATGGAAGGACTTGCTGACGAGATCAGAGGTCTAGAGTTTCTGGTAAGTCATGGAGAAAGCTGGATAATGGTTTAAAAATACCCTGAAAACTCCTAATAAGAAAGAACATAAGAATGGCCATACTTGGTTGGAACAATGGTCCATCTAGAGCAGTATCCTGTCTCCGACCATGGCCAGTGCCAGATTCTTTAGAGGGAATGACCAGAACAGGGCAATTATCAGAGTGATCCATCCCCTTTCATCCAGTCCTAGCCCTTGGCAAGTAGAAAAGAGAAACATGAGTGATTTTTATTTTTATTTTTTTGTTTGTTACTGGCTGGAATGAAAAGAGTTGCAGAATACAAGAAGCCAGTAGGTAGGTAGTACACAAAGGAGAACTTTAGGAGCTGTAGATGGCTGTTTCTCTTGGGTTAAAAGTGCCAAATGCCAGAAGACATTAAGCTGGGAAAGAACCCTATAAAAAGATGTGAACATAGACCTTATAAGTAAACTGTAATCAGCCAGCCAGAAAAAAGAGAATGCCAGTGACACAGACTAAGGGGCCAGATTTTCAAACGGTCCAGCTCCTATTTAGGAATATCAGTGAAATGGCCAGGATTTCAAGGGTGCTGAGACCACTTCATTTAGATGCCTAAATGGGAGCTGAGCTCTTGAAAATCTGGCTCTAATTTTCTAATCCCAGTCTAAGAGGATTTAAGACCCTTGGTGTGAAATATTATAGGATTATTAATAGCAAAAGAATTACTTTTGCTGGTCAAAGTTGCTTATATCTCTTTCTTTGCTTATTTTATGTTCGAAAATCAAGGTGGGAAAACAGCAGGTGAATATGCGAGGATGTTGGGAGAAACTGGAAGGGTATGAGGTCTAAAGTTTTGAGCAGTGGGGGCTGGGAGTCAGGACTCCTGGATTCTATTCCTGGCTCTGGCAGGGATGTGGAGTCTACTCATTTGAGATGGGGCCGTGGGAGTCAGTATTGCTTTGTTCTATACTCAGCTTTGAGAAGGAAATGAGGTCTAGTGGGCTAAACACAGGAAACTGATAGTCAGGATTCCTGGGTTCTATTTCCCATTTCTCAGAAGGAAATGGGGTCTAGTGGATTAAAATGAAGGGGGGAGGGTGAGTACAGGGTTTGTGTGGTAAGTACAGGATGTGTGAGGGTGTGTGTGGAAGGGTAGGTGTTGAGTGCAGGGTGTGTGCAGGGGCAGTGAAGGAGTGCAGGATTTATAGAAGGGAGTTGGAGAGAGCAGGGTGTGTGATCTGAAGAGGCAGGGGTTGAATATGTTGGGATGAGTGCAGGGTGGAAGTACAGTGGGGTAGGAAAGGGGAACAAGGATTAGTGTGGGTGGCTATGAGGGAGGATGACTGCAGGGGGACTGGGGCAGTGTGCAGGCATGTGAGGGAGTGGGTGTTCGGGGTATGTGTGAGGGGAGATGGAGGGGTAAATGTGAGGGGAGATAAAGGGTGGGTACAATGTGTGTTAGGGTGTGGAGGTGATGAGTGGTTCAGATGGGGAAGGATACAAGGTGTGTGAGGGAGGTGGGGTGAGGGTAGGGATGTTGGGAGTATGAGTGTGAGGTGGAATGAAGTTCATGGTGAATACAAACAAATAGGTGCTGGGTATGGAAGAGGGTGGTAGGCAATTGTGAGGGGGTAGAGGTGTTTGGGTGATTGTACGGTGGGAGTGCAATGGTTGTTATGGATGGGGTGAGGGCAGGTTGTTGGGGGACTGAGGTGTTAAGGGTACGAGTGTGAGAAGGGGTGGGATTGAGCGCAGGGGTGGTTGGGGTTGAATGTGGAGGGAGTTGGAGGGTGGCTGCAGGTTTCCTGTGGTGGTGAGGGCAGTGGGTGAGTCCAGGGACTGAGTGTGGTGGGGCTGGAGAGGACAGGACACGTGGGGATGGAGCACAGAGTTGGGAGTGAGTGTAGAGGGACTGCGAGTGAGGCTCAGGTGTGGATGCAGGGTGCGTGAGGGTGTGGGGTGAGTGTGAGACGAGGTGGAAGGGATAACATGGATGTGTTAGTTCAAGAGGTGAGTGAGTGGGTTGGGTTCAATGTGGTGGGATTGGGCTTGAGTGCAGAGGATGAATGTGCAGGATGGGAAAGGAATGTGCAGGGGCTGGATGCAGAGTGGGAGAGGAGTGGGAGAGGGTAGGGGAGTGTGGAGGGTGCTGGAGACATGAGTAGGAAAAGGGACAGATGAGCATGTGGTGGGGGTTGGGAGCAGGGTGAGTGTGGTGGGGTGAGTACAGGTTGTGAGTGTGAAGAAGTGGGGGGGAGCATGAGGGGTTTCAGGGTGTGGAGGAGGGCAGAGGGAGTATCGTGGCAGTAGGAAGTGCATGCAGCTTATATAGAGAGGGCAGGGAGTATGGGTGGGTGGGGGTGAGTATTGTGGGGAATGCACATACAGAGTGTAGGGTGGGAGGTGAATATGAAGGGGTGAATACAGTGGATGGGGAGTTGCTATTCAGTGCAGGGGAGAGTGTGGCAGGGAAAGGCAGGGAGTGTGAGACACAGAAGTAGGCATAGGGTGTATGAGGTGGTTGCTGTGAGTGGGGCTTGGGGGCGGGCCGGCCACTGTTTCCCGCAGATCCCATTGGCCAGGAATGGCGAACCATAGCCCTGGGAGCTGTGGGTAGCCATGCCTCCGGACAGTCTATGTAAACAAACTGTCTCACGGCCCGCCAGCAGATTACCCTGATGGGCCGCGTGCAGTCCATGGGCCACAGGTTGCCCACCAATGCTGTAGAGGCTGAGTGCAGGGAGTCAGATTGCAGGGGTCTGGGGTGTGAGTGCCAGGGGTCAGTGTGCTGGGGTGGGTGCAGGATATGAATGGGGTTAGGGTTGGGTGCAGGGTATGTGAGGAGGAGGTGTGAGTGGGGAATAAGTGTGGAGTGGTTGGGGTCATGTGTAAGGCTGAATGATGGAGTGGGGTCCAGGGGGTTAATGTG
Source organism: Terrapene triunguis (assembly GCF_002925995.2). Classification (NCBI taxonomy): domain Eukaryota; kingdom Metazoa; phylum Chordata; order Testudines; family Emydidae; genus Terrapene; species Terrapene triunguis. The sequence continues at coordinate 2,746,274 of NW_020664399.1, read as the reverse complement.
ACGGGGGATGAGTACATGGAGTGACTGTGGTGAGAGTGGGATTGCAGAGTGTGAGGGCATGAGTGCAAGTAAAGGGTGTGTAGGTGTGGGTGTGAGGGGGTGAATGTGAGGGCCATTCGTATGGATGTGAAGGGGGGCAGAGGATGAACATAGGGGTTGAGTGGGAGGGTTGGGAAGGTGAGTGCAGTGTGAGAGAGACAGGGCAGATTTTCATAGATCTCAGCACCCACTAATTTCCGTTGGTCTCATTCCCCCATTAGGGGCTGTTCTGTGCTGAATCAATGTCACAAATTTCCCAGCACTCAGAGTTCTCAATCATTTATTTTCTCAGAATTTACCCCTAATATGAAACTTTTTAGCAAAACACAAGTCCACAATCCATTAGAAAAAGCCATTCTCCTGTCTGACAAAGGGGGACACAGTGAAATTAAAAGGTGGGAAATTCCAAACCAGTAAAAGGAAATATCTTTCCATGCAATGCACAATTAGCCTGTGGAACTCACTCCCAGAGAATGGAGTGAACACCAAGAACTAAACAAGATTGAAAAAGGGATTGAACATTTATGGATATCCAGAATTATCATAGCTAATGATAGTTATAACAAAAATGTTGTGGAAGGATCATCAAACCTCCTGCTTCAGCGTTTAAATCAATCTCTCGATACCAGAGATCAGGAGAAAAACTAAATTGGGGGTGGGGTGGGGGGGGAAGGGTCAGATTATCTCGCATTAAACCTATCTACTATAGTCTGAGACATCTGGTACTGGCCTCTGTTGGGAGATTGAATACTAAACTAGATAGACTCAGATCTTTTCCAATCTGGCAATTCCTATGATCCTGAACAAACACAGAGCTTTAACTCCTACTTACTGTGTTTAACTGAACATTACATTATAGAGGTGTTGGTCGTGACTCTGTAGATGAGGTTCAGTTGCATTCTCCATTTAAAGCAAGAATTTAACCTCATCGTCATGTCTGAAAAATAATGTATTCTCCCCAAAAGTACACCCCTTTGAGAATTTACAAACAAATCTTAATGAGTTTAGGAGCTACAATTATTTTAAAAGGGGACTATTAAAATTGCATTTTTCTTTGCTCTGAATTATCTTAATGGAATAATGCAGACACTATAGACTTTCCATATAGTCAAAGTTAATTAAAATCTTGCACAGGCTATGTTTAAAGAAATTCAGTTGTAATTAATCTGAAAGTATTGATTGTTGAATTTAATTATTATTATAAATGTTACAGAAAGTTCAGATCAGCAGCTCAGTTAAAGTTTGGATTTTGCTCTTACATCACCAATATTAATTGCCCCCAAACTTCATTAATGTGGAGTTAAGGTTGCCCTGTGCAGTCTTGTGTCCTTCCAGAATGTGGAGAAGGACTAATCTTAAACCTCAAAGTCAGGAAACATAAAGTTAAGGTGCATACCACCTTCACAATGCAACCTTAGTTCTGTCCCCTAGAGCTCACATGGGAATGGTTCAATAATGGTGCTGCTATAATAAGAACCAGGAATGTGTCACTGTTTGTTGTGTTCCACAGATTTGAATTCCAGCATTTATCTGTGTGCACTCCACCTGAATTTGGTGTACTGGGTATGGCTGTACTGAATGGGGGAAGGATTAGCTGAGCAGGTTCACAGAGCTGTCACTGTGCTATGGTGAGATGTGCATGTGTACCCTGAAGGATCAAGTATGCCTTATTTCAGCACTGAGCTCTGTAGACTGTGTCAGTAGAGGTGCACACGGGTGTCTTCTTCTCATGGGGATTGACAGCAGTCTGGTGTTTAGGGCTTAGCAAAGAATAATGTGCTGAGTATGCAAATGCATATACACAGGAAGCAGTAGTCAGACATTTTGCAGAGATGAAGAGCAAGACAGTGCCAGCACACAATACAGGATCAGCAACACAGCTACCACTAAAAGTTAAGTTATAACTGTTTAATAAAATTCTTTGTATAAAACTGTGTATACCTCATGAGGGCAAAACAGTACATGGTACCAGGAGTTGCCAGATGGGAGACTGTTGTCTGGAGAACATTTAAAAGCAGCACGTAAAGGAGAGAGGAACTGTTTCAATCAGCCATTACACCAGAGAGCAGACTAGAGGAGCTTCCCTCCCTGCTCCAGAAACACACACAGTTAAAAAAAAAAAATGATAGCATAAAGCCACCACTGGAACTGAAGTTAGTGCGGAATGTAGACGTAGAGGAATCCTGGAAGAGGTTTAAACAGTGGGGTTTTTTGCTATACATAGTGACAACAGACCAAGGCTCCTTGAGCAGAGACCATAAAGTAGACTTTACTGCTATCTGTAGGTGGCGGGGAAGCTCTCCCCAACAACAGTAAAGATTTTGATAAGATCTTAGCACAATTTGAGACTCATTGCATCCCTAGAAAGAATGAAACTTATGAAAGGTTTATTTTCCACACAAGAGTGGAAAAGGACCACAAAGGCATTGAGTATTACATCACAGACTTGAAGCACAAGACCCACCCTTGCAACTTTGTGCCCATAAGCAATTCCTTGATTAGAGAAAGGCTGGTGGTAGGCTGTAATGATGCAAAGGTACAGAAGCATCTACTGAAGGACTGACTTAACTCTGGGAAAGGCCATAAACATCTGCAAATCAGCAGAACAGGCAAAACTGCAAATACAGGCTTTAAGCAAAGAGGATGACAGGGACACTGTGCAGGCAGTCACTGCATAGCAAGACAAGAAGGAAATACACACAAGAAAGCAATACATGGACAACAGTCTATATAAGGAAAGGGGGAAAATTATGGAAAGTGTGGAACCAAACTTGCTTGTAGACAATGCCCAGCATTTGGACAAAAGTACAGAGTGTGTCACAAGTACAACTATTTTGCTAACCAATGCAGACAACAGAGAACCATGGATGCAATCCAGAATTATGATGATAGCTTCAATGAGGAGGCGGTATATGTTGATGACATAGAGCAACTGCTGTCAATAGACAAGAACTGGTTCATTACTCTGAACACTAATGGCTCACAAATCACATATAACATAGACATATGTGCTGACTCCAATATAATTATCAGCATGAGTGTGGCAAACTTTAAAATACGAGCCCCCGCTGGAGAAACAAGCAAGTGTCCTAACAGGTTACAATGGACTCCCTATTTCTGTGGTGGGCAGATGCCAGCTCAGACTGACACATAAGAAAAGACTAAGTTTAGTTATTGTTACAGGAGAGGGAACACCTATTTTGGACCTGGAATCAAGTCAACAATTGGGACTGACATGCAAGCTGTTTAATATAGAACACAACTTGTTGCAAGGAATCAAAACTTTAGTAATGAAACACACGAACATCAGAAAAATAATCTGACATATGTATTCACATCATCATGGTAAAATATTCAGGACCCATTTCACCTTGCATGTGGGCACAGTTGAAAAGAGCTACAGTGAAGGATAAGATGCTGTAGTCCATGATTCATGCTTTGCTTTCTGTGCCCTTCTTTAGAACTTCTCTATACCCACGTGCCCTTCATGAATGGCCTTTAGCATGTTTGTTTCTGAGTTCAGTTGGATCACGATGTGCTTATGCTTGAGAAGGACACCATCAACCATAGACACTGAAAGAAACATGCTGTTTAGGCATGAGTTGTTTTTTCCATCCCGAATATAATCTATTTGTCAGGCATGAATGGCAACATCACTGATATGTTAAATTCCTGTACCACATGCCAAATCTATAGGCCAGCCATACCCAAAGACCCACGAATAAATATGGATGTGATAGCTTAAGTTTAGGACACAGTGGGAGAAGATATTTTTACCATAGAGGACAGAGATTATTTGGATATATTTGATGCATACTCAAACTACTCAGAGGTAGAAATATTGATGGAAGCCACATGAAACCAGGTCATCAGGAAACTCAAAGCTATTTTTTGCTAGATTTGGGATTCCAGAAGTAGTGAGGACCAAGAATGGACCTCAGTTTGCTAGTAGAGACTTCAAGATTTTTGCAGATGAATATGGATTTGAATATATTACTTCTAGTCCTAGGTATCCAGAGGGTAATGAGCTTGCAGATTGTGGTGTAAAACTGTTGAGACTTTAAAAAAAAAATACATGTGATGGAGGACCCTATTACTGCATTAGAAGGTGGCAAGTCACCTGTGGAGCTTCTGCTAGGGTATCAGATATGAACTAAACATCATCAGCTAGAGATCAGATAGGGTGTAGCTCAGGCACAAATGGGTGCAGAAGGAAAAGGAAAGATGTAAAGAGGGAACTACACACTGGAGAAACTGTTAAAATTTAGAATAATGGTTCTTGAGAAGGTAAGACTGAGGTGATTCATCTGGTTGCTCCAAAATCATATGAGATCAAAACAAAATAAAATTTTTTGTTGAGATAGAATTGTAAGCATCTCTTACTGGTACCAGTAATAAATTTCCCAGATGAGCTACCTTCACAGGTAATACAGGATTTACCAGTAAGACCACCTACACATCAAATTAGGGACATTTCAGTATGTGTTGGTGTTATTACTGGAATGATACAGCCTGTTGAGACTACAAAGGTTGTGGATATATCAGACACAAGATCATCAGATACCCAGGTTGATTATCTGGGAATCACACCACCCCACCACAAGAAACTGATGTTGTCTCAAAACACCCAGTGGAGGAGACTGTCTCAAGGGCAGATTCGTCAAAAACCAAAGAAACTAACTGAAAGCTACTGAGCAGAAGTGGAATCATGTTTCACTTCTTCATCATTGAATAGGTTTTTGTTTTGTTCTTTGGTTGTTAAAAGGAGGATGTGCTGAGTATGCTAATATACTAATTAATATGCATACGAAGGGTCATGAACCCAGGAAGCAGTAGTCAGACATGCTGTTTTCTACACCTGACTTAAACCCAAATTTTGCCTTGGGAAAGACTTTCTTCAACTATACTCGTGTGTTCTGTTCCTGAAGTGTTCTGTAGTATCTGTAAAGGTAGAATGCTAGTATGTGTGTTATTGATGTGTTGGGCATCATTAAAAGAGGGCAGCATCTCTTGAAATTGTAAAGTCAATTTACAATTGTAAATTGACTTTACAATTTCAAACAAAATTCAGACTGTGGAATCTTGTAATAGGACTAGAGACACAAGCATCTTTAGCCTGATATCCATTTTGGCAGAGGGACCACATGTGAGGAGCTCACAACCTGGTAACTGATTCTCTCTTCAGAGCTTGGTGTAACTTTCTGCTATGGATCTCGTCAGGCTGTTAGCTAGGCTTTTGAAACCACCAAGAAGCAGGCATGATTAGGGTTACCATACGTCCAGATTTTCCTGGACATGTCCGGCTTTTTGGTCCTCAAATCCCCGTCCGGGGGGAATTGCCAATAAGCCGAACATGTCCGGGAAAATGCTTTGCCGGCATCCCTGTCCCCTGCTTACCTTAGAGCGGCTCCGGCGGCGGCGGCTGCTGCTGCTCCCCCTAGACACCTCAGCTCTGTGCAGCTGAAAAGCGGAGCTCCCCAAGCGCTACCGGCTTCACAGTTTACCGGGCAGCCCCAAGACCTCCAGACCCTGCGCCCCCGGCCGGGCGCTTCCCCTCCCGGGCTCCGGCTGCACTGGGGAAGCGCCCGGCTGGGGGCACAGGGTCTGGAGGTCTGGGGGCTGCCTGGCAAACCATGAAGCTGGTAGCGCTCGGGCAGCTGTTTTGCGTGGCTGGGAGGGAGGAGGAGGGGGAATGCGGGGCGCCGAGGGGAGGGGGCGTAGTTGGGGCGGGGACTTTGGGGAAGGGGTTGGAATGGGGGCGTAGTTGGGGCGGGGCCGGGGAAGGGTGGAGTTGGGGCGGTGAAGGGGTGGGGCCGGGGCCCAGTGGAGTGTCCTCTTTTTTAAATGTTTTAATATAGTAACCCTAGGTATGATAACCTAAACTACCCTGACACACAGAATGTTAAAGTCCACTAAAAAGCCAGTAAGACACAAACTCCAGCTTTTTCAACTCTTAATTTGTTCTTTTTTCTTGGAAAGGAAGGAGCAAAAAGAGATTAAATTGAGATGGGGAAGAGGAAGGACACACCTTTGCTTTATTATAAATCCAGCTCTCAGGAAGTTCATCATGTTAAGATTCCTCCCACACCATTATCTTGGCCACACTGCATCTCATCTTATACATTCTATTCCTGTTTCCCTGTTAAATTTAAAATATAATGCACTGAATTATTGTTTGTTATTAATGTATACCATAAGATAGAGATGATGTGGAATGTGGTTGAGCTGGTTTTGCAGGAGAAATTCTAATGTTTATAATTTCCTGAGTGCTTGAGATCTCAATATTAATGATGCATTAGTGCTATGGTATTTTTGTCCTCTTTTTGCACTTGACATAATATATTGTAGTGCATATACCTGCAATCCCAGAGCTAGGTAGCATAAGCAGACAGTATTGTGTAATAGCTACAACAGGTGACTGGGAATCAGAAGTCCTGTGTTCTAGTTCTGGACTTGCCATTGACTCATTGTATAACTCTTGGCCACTTGCTTATTCTCTCTGTGCCTAAGATTCCTTGTATTCAAAATGGGGATAATACCTACCACCTTTGTAAAAAGCTGTGAGCTCCTGATATAAGGTCTAATATAATATGATGATTTACTGCTTGGTTGAAAGACATCTTCACTGGGATCAGAACAGAGGGCAAGGGAATTCAAACAAACCATTCCAGACATGATTCACCAGAGCCCTGCACTTTGTATATAAAATGCTATCATTCTGAATGTATAGCCTTTGACAGGATGCAGGCTAACTGGACCATCAATGCCTAGGTAACTACCAGGAAGAGAAGATATTAAACCTCAGGTGGAAAAGATCGAGGCCTTACAAATTATTTTTCCCAATTATTTGTAATCCCAGAGTGAAAAAGGGTTACATATTTGATTTACATCTTCCGTGGATGACACTTTTATTAAGTGGTCATCTAGGTATAGGTACACATACATCCCTGCCTTCTTAGGTATGCTGTCACTACAGACAGGCATTTTGTAAACACCCTGAAGGCTATAGACAACCCAAAAGGGAGGACCTTGTACTCAAAGTGGTTCTCTCCTACCATGAAACAGATATTTCCGATGACATTATCTTAATGAAATAAGGAAATATGTGTCTTTTAAATGCAGAGCTGGAAAACAATCCTGAAGGGAAAGAGGAAGGATAATAGAAGTTAGAGATATAAAAAGAAATTTCATTTCCTCATGTTAGGTGTTTAATTTCCTTAAATCCAATATAGGGCAAAGGCCCCCATCTTTTTTGACATTATATAATAACATGAATAAAAACTCCTCCCTCTGTGATTTCACAATCATAGGATAAGAGGTAAGTTCCTCTCATGGATCAGTAACTGGTTGAAAGACCGAAAACAAAGGGTAGAAATAAATGGTCGGTTTTCAGAAAGGAGAGAAGTGTAAATAGTGGTGTCCCCTAGGTTTCTGAACTGGGACCAGTGCTGTTCAAAATATTCATAAATGATCTGGAAAAAGGGATATGCAGTGAGATGGCAAAATTTGCAGATGATACAGAATTACTCAAGATAGTTAAGTTCAAAGCAGACTGCGAAGAGTTACAAAGGAATCACACAAAACTGGATGACTGGACAACAAAGTGGCAGATGAAACTCACTGTTGATAAATGCAAAGAAATGCAGATTGTAAAACATAATCCCAACTATGCATAAAAAATGAAGGGATCTAAATTAGCTGTTACCACTCAAGAAAGAGATCTTGTAGTCATTGTGGATAGTTCTCTGAAAACATCTTCCCAGTGTGCAGCGGCTGTCAAAAAAGCTAACAGAATGATAGGAACCATTAGGAAGGGGATAGATAATAAAACAGTAAATATAATAATGCCTCTATATAAATCCATGGTATGCCAACACCTTGAATACTGCACACAGTTCTGGTCACACCATTTCAAAAGAGATATATTAGAATTGGAACAGAGAAGGGCAACAAAAATGATTAGGGGAATGGAACAGCTTCTGTATGAGGAGAGATTAAAAAGATTGGGATTTTTCATCTTGGAAAAAGAGACTATTAAGAAGGGATATGATAGAGGTCTATAAAATCTTGACTGCTGTAGAGAAAGTGCATAAGGAAGTGTTCTTTACTCTTTCACATAACACGAGAACCAAGGGTCACCCAATGAAATTAATAGGAAGAAAGTTTAAAACAAACAAAAGAAAGTATTTCTTCACACAATGCATTGTCAAACCTGTGGAACGCATTGCCAAAGGATGTTGTGAAGACCAAAACTATAACAAGATTAAAAAAAGAACTAGATAAGTTCAAGGAGGATAGGTCCACCAATGGCTGTTAGCCAAGATGGTCAGGGATTCAAACCCATGCTCTGAGTGTCCCTAGGCTCTCTTAGCCAGAAACTGAGAGTGGATAACAGAGGATGGATCACTTGATTGCCTGTTCTGTTCATTCCCTCTGAAGCATCTGGCATTGGCCTCTGTTGGAAGACAGGATACTGAGCTAGATGGACCATTGGTCTGACCCAGTATGGCCATTCTTATATCCATCTGATCATCCATTGCTCAGAAGTGCCTGGCTCAGCTATCGAAGGAACATAGTAAAAGTTGAGCAAATAGAACATTTAGAGGGAGAATGCCCCTCCTCTAAACATCTGATATCCTAATTAACTTAATTATAACTGAACTAAGTAACACTATGCAAAAATTAGTATCTAAAGCCTACCTAATCTATCTAACTAACATGTATCGAGTGGGATCTTGAAGCAACTTCCTAACCATTCCACTGATGACATTTGAAGGAACATGCTAGGTTACTGTACCATTCTTAATTAGTCCTCAAATCAACATAATTTAATACAGTGTGAATATAATTTCCCCCTTGCTTTATGCCCTTGCTATGCTTCCCTTTGTGTGTGTGTGTGTGTGTGTGTGTGTGTGTGTGTGTGTGTGTGTGT